>NC_140933.1:94054475-94419475 GCF_014529385.1 Adiantum capillus-veneris | reverse complement strand
TGAGAGCGATCGTTGGCTCAAGGAAAAACTCCCTTGTCCTTGCGCCAAGTACAAAAGGGCAATCCCTCTCTTGAGGCGCAATGCCTTGGAGCACGTGGAGAACGAAGGGCTTTGGCATCCTTAAAAAAAACACCCAGAGAGATGAGAGCGCGACTCACCCGTCGCTTGAGGAGGTGCCCCATTGGTCTGTGTTCGGTGGTGGTGCACCGGCGCGCAAGGCCAAACGGCAGAGGCAAGAGCGACTGGGCGATTTGGGTGCACCACATGGTGATCCTCCCATTGGCTCTACTTTGGCAGTTCCTATGGCGTCTTCGTCGCACTTTGAGGCGGAGGATGAGCACATGTTCGACGTGTGTGATGAGTTACTAGCTCATAAGCGCAACGTGTGCAAGGAGGATTGTCAGCCTTGCACTAAACGAGCTGCCAAAACGGAGGATAGATTGATGATGAGTGCCCAAACACCTCTTTACGACGGTGCACGGATCTCGATGCTCCGAGCATCGTTGGAAGTCCTCGACTTGCAAGCAAGATTCGGCTGGAGTAATGCAAGTGTCGATTCACTACTTCTGTAAGTATGGAATGTGGCTTTTATATACTCTCCACTCGCTTTATGGTGTCGTGTTCTAGCAATTATACTAATATGCATGCTTGTTGTAGTTTGATGGGAAAAATGTTGCCAAAAGTTCACCACATGCCTCCAGATAGATGACGAGCAAGATCGTATGTCATTGCACTTGGAATGGAGTATAAGCGCATCCATGCGTGCATGAACGATTGCATGCTATACCGCAATGAGCACGCACATGCTACCTGATGTCCCGTGTACGGGGAGGCACGATACAAGACCGGAGTGAGCAGGACGCACCTACTCCGCAAGGTATTGAGACATTTTTCATTAATTCCTTGCATCCAACATATGCTTAAAAGCAAGTCTACCATGGAGCTTCTCGCGTGGCACACGAACCATCGCTCAAATGATGGGAATGATGCGTGTCCCTGCTGATTCACCTGCATGGAGGCACATCAAAACTCAATGGCCAAAGTTTGGGTTGGAGCCTAGACACTTGAGGCTTGGGTTAGCAAGTGATGGTGTCAACCCCTTCGGCACTAAGTCTACTTCATGGAGCAATTGGCGTGTGGTGATCATCAACTACAATATTCCACCATGGGAGACAACCAAGAAGGGCAATATACTTCTTTCCTTGCCTGTGCCAAGGAAGTACAAATTGTCAAATATTGGCGTCTACCTCAAGCCCCTCATCGAGGAGTTGGAGAAGTTATGGAGAGGCATTTCTGTTGGTCGATATCTCACTTGCAAAAGGGGGGAGAGAGGCGATTGTGAGGGGAATCCTTATGTGGACTATGCACGACTATCCTGGGCTTGGAGAGATTTTTGGTAACCCCCTTTCCTCTATCTCTCTCTCTATCTTTCCCTCTCTCCTTTTAGTTCACTTTAGTTCACTCATCTCTTTAACAATATGATATGTATGCAAGGTTGTCCACATTGGGGCATAATGCATGTCCTATTTGCGGATCATCGTTGGTGACGGAGAGGCCCGATTCCTTGCGCAAGGTAATCTATCCAAACAACCATCATTTCTTGCCCCAAGGGCATAACAAGCACCAGACTCCAACAAATGAGAAGACCCCTCTAAAGCTCACGATGGCAGATTGGGCAACCATTTGGGAAGAACACCACAACAACAATCCAGCTCCGTGTCCTCCACCAAAAGGTATGTCAAGGTATTCCATATTTTTAAGACTTCCATATTGGAAGGACTTAAAAATACAACACCTCTTGATCCCATGCACATATTCAAGAATGTAGCCCAAACACTATGGGACCATATTATTGGCAAGAAGGACTCTTTGGGTGCGAGGGAGGATTTGAGGCTTTTAAAATGTCTTCCCGCCTCTGCTACTCCACGTCGTGCCCCAAATGGAAAGATTGTGCTTCCTAAAGCACCATGGATGCTAGCCAAAGAATAATTAGACAAGGTGAAGGGTACCATTGCCTCTATTCTCACACCAACATGATACATGAGGTCGCTAAAGGGAGCTTTCACAAAAGCGAAGAAGGGTGGAAGCATTCAATTGTATGGGTTGAAGTCCCATGATTGGCACAAGATGCTTCAGGTAATCTTCATACTCCCTATTCTATCTATAGTTTGTGTGTATGACTATCACTCACTTTCCCTCCCCCTGATTTACATTGTAGTTCATTCTGCCGGTGAGTATGTTTATATGTCGGGACAAGAAAGTCAGGGATGCTATTTTCAACCTAGGAGATCTAGTAAGGTACACCACAAGACTCCACTCAACTACACCTTTTTTATGTACACAATAATTTCAATTAGCACTTAGTGTACCTTGTGTGTTTTCTTGCAGATTTGTGAGCTCCAATAAATCGAAATAGATGTTATCCCTGCTGCTCAAACACTTGCAACAGAAACTGTGTGTGCCATTGAAGATGCACTTCCTCGATCGGTCCTTCTCAGTCAAATTCACCTCTTGGTTCACGTTTGTATGGCCGAAGGGTGGATCGTTCAAGAGGCATTTGTTTACATATCAGAGTATTTGGCACAAGTTGATCCTTCAATGCCTCGCATGTGGTCAGACAAGGAAGATGCAAGGATGCCTTCACACTTGCCAAGTGGAAAGGGAAAACTACTTAACATAATCTAAAGAAGAGGGAGGATCTTCAATAATTGGATCAAAAGGGGCAACAATAGCAATCGCATCATCTTGTCTTTATTTGTCTGCCTCTAGTCCTTTGTTAATGGTACCCACCATGTTGAAATCTTCATGCTACGTCATGGTAGTGGCCTCTCCCATTGCATTCTAATTCTCAATTACACGGCCATCCACAAAGGAGCTCACATCATCGTCGGATGAGTTCATCATGACATGGTGTCTTGGGACATGTAAATCCATATATTTCTCCATCACGGACTACATAATGGAAAAAAGTTCTTCATCGTAGATAATACAACCAAATCAGCCAAGTCAATTGACACACTTACAAAAGCTTTACCCTTGTCATGCATGGGTTGAATGAATAAAAACTTTGGAGAATATACTTCGCATGCAATACTATCACTTCTATGACGGGATATTGTACAAACCACTTTGAGAGTGCAGCCTGTGATGTTTATCTATCACTAAGTTGCACTTATAATTAAGAGTTGAGAATGACCACCTTAATTATAAGTTGCACTTATAATTAAGAGTTGAGGATGACCACCTTAAAGTGGCTTAACTCCAATAGTAGCTTACTCTTGATTAAGAATAGCAATGAGCTTATAATAGCTAGGGCTACTTGCAATGTATTACTCTCAATAAAAAAACTCATTACAATGCTTGTATGTGGGCATTTAATAGGCATACATAGGTGAAGCAATATTTGTAATTTGCAATATTATATGGCCATGTATGAATCTTATTTAGTGTAGAGAATGCTAGAACTATCTAGAAAACTCAAGGGCTTTATATCTAGAGTTTTCCATATGTTTCTAGAAAGTTCTTTGGGATATGCCATTCGAATATTTTGTGAGTAGTGGATATTCCTTTGTCACGTGGAATATGCTAAGGATGGAATATTCTATGAAATCTAGAACATTGCACTACCTAAGGGGTGTTTCCCACGTGGAACATACATGCCTCTTTCCAACACTCCCCCCTTGAGGTGTAGCATGGGGCATGTCTACGTCATTTCATCATGCCCCCCTTAGGGGTATTACATGCATAAGCTAGTGGGAAGGTCTCACCTCAATTGAGGAAGTTTCTAATCCCAAATCTATATGCACAATGAATAGGGAAGGTGTTATCCATATAGGGTAGTGTCTAGGTCCTTTACAATGAACTGTAATTTATATTATGCATGGTAATAACCCAATAGCTTTACAACATGTAGAGAATTTTTCTTGTGGTAGAGACGTGGTGAATATATCTACCATATTATCTATTGTAGAAAAATATGAAAGTTGGATCTCTTTCACTTGTAGCCATTCATGGACATTGTGATAATGGATCCCAAGATGACTTGTGCAAGCAAGAAAGACTTGATTCTTTTGAATGGAAATGGAACTTTGACTATGAATGTATATGGTAATTGGATCCTTGGATGCAATGTGTAGATTCATCATCAACCTTCATAACCATATTGGCTACACAATGGTGGTGAAGATGGAAAAATATTTAGCTTCACATGTGGAGGTGGCAATAGCTGTTTTCTTTTGACTAAGCATGATACACATGCATTGCCTCGTAGAAAGCAGATTCCACTAGTAAATGATACCAAATAATGGGATTAGCTAGTACTTTAGATATGATAATCACATCATAAGTGATTTGTGTTGCCTAACACATCGCATAATCCCTAGTGTATGTGCCACTAATGGGATAACTAGGATGACAAGATAATGGAAAGAGTGAGAGAGAAAATAGCAATGAGATTGCAATAGCTCGAGCTAATAGCAATCTATTTTTCTCAATCGACAAACTCGTTACAATGCTTGTATAAGGGCCTTTTATAGGCATATATGTGAGTGTGTGTGTGAGCACAGATGCATGCAAATGCGGTGCGTACGAGGAAGGGGAGAAGCACAAGAGTGTGTGGGTGGAGCAACCTCAAGAAGTAACGAGTGAGGAGCTCCTTATTCTTATGTATACACAGTGGGCAGGCGGCCGAACACCGGACGTCCACGGCCTTGGACAAAGGCGCAGCGTCTTTACCCCAACAAACTCCCACTTAAAGGCAATGCACCGATAGATGAGACCTACTAGATAAACTACTAGTATGTATAAGAAAATAAGTGAGAGACTCTCTCAACATATGTCCACTGGCTCACTCAGTTGATCTACACGCAGCCATATCGGCTTTGGTGGTAGGCAAGCGTGCCTACCCATGCTAGAGCCAGCATGTAAATCCCGCAGACAACTCTGTATGGTCTACAAAACTCCACTATGCATCATGCTAGTGTCAGTCATCGCACAACTGACAACCCCTACTGCAAATGCTCCCACTGCAGTTGCCCAAACATTGACAAAATCTGTGCAAACTTGGCTTTACTTGCCTCCCCTATGCTATTTGCAATCATTGCATCATCAGGACTACCCATCGTGCATGGATGTGTCAACACCGACACTGGGATAACTACGTCCCTCTCATCCATATAGGCGGAACCGTGTGTCCTGGCACCAACTCATCAGCCTCTAACATGAGCATATCAAAGAACTCAATGTCTATCATATCTGTTTGTGTCTCTAGGGAGCAACCCTGCTCTACTTCTACCTGCACAAACTCTGACAATACCTACTATGTCTCACTAGAGCACTACCACTCTACCTCTGTCTCTACAAAGTCTACTGGCACACCCTGCACAACTAAATGCTATGTTTCGTGATCATGGTGGAGCTCACCTGCGAAGGAGACACGTCTCATCTCTTGCTCAAAGCATGCTAGCAATGAAATCAAGACCACACCATCTTGAACCTGACACATGCATAGGATATACTAGGTTGTTGCGGGCTCCTCTGGCAATCACTAATGAACCACAATGCATCTACAACGACTCCTCTCTAAGAGGTATCTAACAACCAAAATCTTCTAGCTGTCTCACTAACATCAATCTAGTCTTAGCTGAGGAACATACCACACATGAGATAGCATGTATGACCCACCACTAGGCAATGACAAAACAATGTCTCTTGCACCCTCTTTGCCAAACATTGAACCATCAGCCAAGTGCACATAACCAAAACTCCCACTAGAGAAGGTGTTAAACCCATCATGATGTGGTGTGATGTGGAAAGCAACATTTCTATCTAGTAAACACTGTGGAGAAAGTGTGCTATCCTTATACAAATCTGCAAGAGGTACACTCAAGGAAAGCATGACATCACCGTCATTGACATAGACTGTCGCTAGAACTGCTTCTCTAACATATGTCAAAGCCGTATCTGCATCACGTATACATCTCTGATGTTGTCTCATACGTCTGAAACAATGGCGCCTAATGTGCCATGTGCGACCACAATGCCAACAACCTACGTACGTATCGTAAAGAACGAGACCGTCGTCTCTCACTGTCACACATGTCTGGTGCCATAAATGAATGTCATAATGGCAACAAAGTGGGAGATCACTTGACCACTATACAATCATGAAAACCATGACCAATTGCATCAAAACCGATGCTTGCTTATGCATAAAACAACTCCACAATCAGCTATCTACAAGCATAGACTAGGACAAACAGGTCAACCAAGCGTAAAATGCATAACCATATACGCAAGTAAAGAGCAAACTATCTCAAAACGCATCCCACAATGTGAAACGTGTGACTGTCTATTTGTAGCCACACAAGGATACACAATCCTCACTCCTACGAGAGTGGGTACAAGAACACTAAACTGCGTCCAAGCTGACAAAACCTGTCAAAGTGGGAGTCCAGAGGACTCTAAACCACAAACCATAACACTACTCAATATCAATGAGTAGAAATGCCAAAATTGCTCCACAATCTTACATACAATGGCAATCCACACTCAAAGTACATCGTGACAGAGTGACTGTGCATAAACAAGCGCATAAGAGTTGCAATCCGGAAACCTGATCAATGCGAAATAATGCTCTCAAGAGAGCTCACCAGCACTCAAAAGTGCTCACCAAAATGCACGTATAATGGGCATCAACCATGCGCCATAACCATATGCAAACACATTTGAAAATACCATGAATCTAAGCACAAAATCACTGCCAAAGTATCCTATGAAAACCTGTGAAAGAAGCTCCACCTGTGTGCTCCAAAAATCGTGGCTCTCAAGAAACTGCTTTGATAGTGTGTAAACGCCTCCATACTTCATTGCCCAAATCTCCCAAAAACCATCAAACCACAAGCTCTGCTCAATATAAAATTGCATCTTCAGCTCAAAATTTATGCACCTAATTTTGAGCACCTGTCATGCTTCCAAAAGTGCATCAAACTTGCATACTATGCAAAAACAAAAAACCTACAATTTCTTCTAAACGGTGAGGAATTTGTAAAAAACTTCTTATGCAAAGTTATAGACCACGACAAAACGGATGGGCTCTGGGCACAAAATATTCAGATATGTCTTCTACAAGGAGAAAAATGAATCTGAAAATAGTGCTGCTACGTACACAGTTTTTAGGACAGCAGCTTCACTTACACACAATCTTTCGCATTGTCTTCTGAGCTTCCACAAGAGCATATATCACTCTCAGCTGAGCTCATAAACTCCCATTGCATTCTCATAAAGCTTTCGAGCTTTCTTGATCTCTCCACCGTCGAGAGCGAGCAAGCTATTGTCTCGAAGCTCTTAAAATCGTCATGCTCTCCGCGCTCACCATGCGCTCTGATACCATTTGTGAGTGCACGTATGCGCGATGCAGTGCGGTGTGGGTGGAGCAACCTCAGGAACTAATGAGTGGGGAGCTCCTTATTCTTATATATACAAAGAATAAGGAAGTGTACACACGATAACCTCAGGAACTAATGAGTGGGGAGCTCCTTATTCTTATATATACAAAGAATAAGGAAGTGTACACACAGTAGGCGGGCATCCGGACACAGGACGTCCGACCCCGAACAAAGGCGCGGCGTCTTTACCCCAACAATATGGAGGTTGAGATTATATTTGTAACCTACAGTGCTATTGGGCCATACAGGCATCTTACTTGGTGTGACATACCTAGTGTTGAGAATGCTAGAAGTATCTAGAAGATTTTAGGGATCTCTAGAAAAATACGTAGAGTTTGCTAGAGGTTTCTAAAAAATTCTTTGAGAGATGGCATTCGAATATTATATGAGCACTAGATATTCCTTTTGCATTTGGAATCTAGCATATTCCACTAACTAAGAGATGTTTCCTACGTGGAACATGCACACCTCCCTTTACCAATAAGAAGTACAATTAATTACTTTAGATAGACATAAACAAAAGAGTTAGCCACCTAGGTCTCGAGATCCTTGAGGTAGTTAATATCAAGGGCATCCATGCCTAGTTGTTTCTGAACGTTTGAAAATGTGATGAAGCAGGAAAGTCCCTGATCATGGACGTTAACATGTCTACATTCTTGGCATCAATCTTCTTTGTTTTTGCCAATTAATAAAGACTCTCTCTCTCTCTCTCTCTCTCTCTCTCTCTCTCTCTCACACACACACACACACACACACACACACACACACACACACAATAATGTGTGTGTATGTGTGCCCACGCGCGTGCAAAATGGTGCGTGGAGAGAACATTAGAAAGTCTCAATTTGATTAGGCATGCCATTTCGTATTTTCAAACCAAAATTATAGTATAATGAAGTACTCCCATCTCACACATTTATTATGTGCAAAGTAGTGTGCAAGGGGAAATTAACCAATATGGAAGTTTGCTTGGCACGCCATTGGGCGCTATAAATTGTTGGGCCGATGGAAAAAAACTAATAGAACTACTAAAGCCTCTTGAAAGTCCCAAATCCAACACAATAATTCCTATGCATGACGGTGCTCCCAAATCCAACACAATAATTTCTTTTCCTAATGATCAGTGTGTTCTTTTACCTAACATGTTAAGTACACAGACCTAGTTATACCTCATTGAAAAGAAGAGAGGGAGAGGGACTCCTGCACAAGAGGAACAACAACTATTACCAATTTTTTGAATTTTGGATTCTTCAAGCTGTTTGAAACTTGAAAATTGGAAATTCATGTGAAAGGAAACACCTATGGAAGCTCTACATATTAAAGTTAGTTTTAGGGATTATCACAGGCTTTAGCAACTAGTTAGTTTAAGAACCCACTAGCATGATATGCACCCATAGTTCCAGAAGTAAATTTTAAGCTAGAAGGAATCAATGGCACGTAGGAAAAATGTAGAGTTAGATAATGTTACTTTTTCCAATTGGACATATCTATTTTGAGCCTAGCTTTTAACCCATGAAGGTGCTCACTGCGACATGGGGGCATTTTCAACCAGTGCTTGTGTTGACTCTTTTTTCACTATCTCTTGCTCCATGCCTTCTAAATATGCTAGCATACGTATATTCATGTTCGTCTCCCTCTCTCTCTCTCTCTCTCTCTCTCTCTCTCTCTCTCTCTCTCTCTCTCTCTCTTTCTCGTGCAACCATTTTGACCTAGTAGACAATAGTTCACTCTCTTGATCATAACTTCTTCATCCCAACTCTGATTTGGGTGATCTATAGCGTGAACTGAAGAGAATGGCACCCCCTACACATTGATGTAAAAAAAAAAGGGCATAATGGAAGGATTTTTTTCAGCCAAAAACAATTTTGATGTGAACAGGTTCGGGGAAGTTGACTCTCATCTCTTATTTTGCATATAATGTCTTTCAAAACTAGCAAGGGCTCTTTTTCTTCAACAATGTCCACAATCATTGTAGAAAATGATCCAAAATCTCTTAAATGTGGAGATAGCAACACAACCTCTCCAAGGATATCAAAAACCATGAGTATGGCATACTTGGTATCATTGCAAGAGACCATAAACAAGCAAGGTGAAGGCCTACGGGCACTTGCAATGGAGAATGGCACGCTAAGGGTTCTTGTTGTTGAGAATGAGCCACTCAAGAGGACATTTGATATGAAAACAAAACACGTTCGATGCAGCTTGAAGCGAAAGTCAAAGAATGTAAAAACTCTCTTGTGGACTTAAATGCTTTGAAGGAATGTATGAGCAAAGTGGAGTATGACCATGTATTGAAATAAGAGAAATTTGATGCCATGATCCGTGATGTATGCGACATGAAAAATTTCTGCGCAAGCAAGTCTTGGGATGATGTATGTGGTAGCAATGTGGTTCCTAATTCCTCTCTCATGCAAGCTATGGCCCAAACAAAGAATATTGAGCATGTGGATATAGAAGAGTTGAAGGAATGGGAGCGACATTTTAAGAATATTGTTACTCGGGCACTTCCCGAAGAGAAGTCATAGACACCTCCTCCTCTTGCCATTGTTAGCAAAGGTTTCTTCATTGCCCACTTTGGCATGTCAAAAGATATGGTTTAAGGAGCACATAGAGTGGGTAAGCAACTTCAAGAAATGTTTCTATAAAGCAATCTATTGAATTGTAGTATGGGCACCCTCCGCTCTCATTGTAGAGGGAAGTATATGTATAAATAATTCAATGCATAGCTAGCAAATCATGGGATAAAATAACAATGTATAGTGTCTACCCCTTTAAAAAATGGTGTTGCTAAGAGGAAAAACAAGTCACTTATGGAGATGACACAATGTATGGTCAAAACAAAAGTTTTGCCATGTGTTTTAGCTTGAAGCTATATGTGTGCTGTATATGTACTAGAAAGGTGTCCCACTAAAGCATTGCAATATATTACTCCATCTGAGGCTTGACACGGAAAGAAGCCATCTATTGGTCACTTGCATTTGTTTGTTTGCTTGAAGCAACGATACAAAAATTTGAATTTCAAGTCTATAGAGTATGTTTTGACCGGTTAAATTCTAGAAAGAAAAGTTTAAAAGCTGTATCGTGTGTGCAAACAAGTCATACCTTGGTTAGTCAATATGATGATATTCTTGTCCAAGATGTAGCTTGACCCTTGTTAGCATGTACCAAGGAGAGAGATGAGTTCACAAAATGTGTATGATACATTGTGCCTCTATTTAATCGATAATGGAGTGTAGTGAATAGGTCTGAAGAGAAACCTAGCACTCAAGTGGGAGGAAATGCATGGAAAATATGTGATGAGAATGCAGAAGGAATCATCATCAAGTGGCTGCACAATACCAACATACACCATTTAGATGAATGCTTGACCTGTATGTTGCTTGGTAAGTTCTAGAGACTAAAATTAACTATGATGACTCATCTTCTGAAACCAACAATATAAACAGAATCTTGACCCATCCAAGTATCAAATGATGACAATTGAGGATGGTGATGGCATGTATAGGTGGTACCACTTTTGGTATCTTTTGGTGGTACCACCAATAGCCCCCTAATAGCCCATAGGACAAGGCAACTTGAGTGTTTTTCAAATTAAAAAATGGATAGAGAGGGAAAATATGTTTTCAAGGATATTAAGTTATCATAAAAGCATGCAAGTTGTACATGTGTATCTAGCTAATATATTCGAATGATTACAGCCCACACGCGTGCCCTCCCATACTTTCAAAAGTGCATTAATGTAAAGTTGTGGCCCTCGCCAGTCTCCTCAATGCCGTTCTCTGCACAAGCTTTGAGACTCTTCTTGCATTGCTTTCAGACACAGATTCTAGCATCGGACCCTGTGCCTTGCTACTTCGCCTCTGTGTTCTTAGCACAATCTCCCTGTCATTTGATGTTCATTGCATGCAGAAATGTGCACTCTCTCCAATAGGATAACACCCTGTCGGAGTTCCAAGAGAGGAGTCGACGAGCCTGTAGAGTCTAATCAAACGACTCCTTCCCCCGTGCCGGAATCTGCACCTGCAGATTATGAATCTCTCTCTAAAAGTGGCCCCCTTAAGTCTGCTCGAAAAGGTATTGTGCTACCTCACCTTATCTATATGCAATGCATGTACTGCATGCATGTTAGAGTCATGTCTATGCACATGCATGTCAGTTTTGGTGAAACAAAACTATCTTTCTCCGGCTCTTATTGGCAGCATCTTCAGAGTACTCGACATTGTTATATTTTTTCTTCTCAACGTTGGAGCTGCATGAGGAGTATGGCCCGAGCCTTGAGGGCAAGCAACCCAAGGATCTCACTGAAGTGGACTTGCCACCTGACCAATGGCTGACTGTGTTTAAGGTCTTTAAGATGAAGAAGACAAAGGTCTTCCTCAGCATGGTTCATGACCATCTCTATGACGATAGTCGCCTCCTCTACCTGAAACTGTACCAGGTTGCCCCCTCCAACGATGAACTCATGACAAAATTTGTTAGGGGATTTACCTATGAAAACTGTGTTGTTGCCAAAGCAGCTCTTGAAGGCCACATGATTGCATGGTCAGTTGTCGACGGAATGGTATTGGAGAAGGTGAAGTCTCAAAAGGGGGGACCTGAATCGAAAGGTCATTAAGTTCAAGTCTGATTACGGTGTGTCTATATTACCAGGAAAAAGGCATTTGGTATAGACTCCTACGGAGCTAGCTAATCTGTCCAACCTCCCGTCGAAGCATTTTGAGGTCCAATCCCAGCCCGTGTACACAGAGTGGGTTGAGCAAATTGCTGATGACCTTGACCGCCAAGCCAATAAAGCTGAAGACAAGTTCGTAAGGCCGTCTTGGCTGAGAAGCGTGATTTATGGCTGCGTAATGAAGGCAACCACAATGCTTACGATCCAATTATTGTGGAGACGGAGTGGTTAAGAGCAGAGCTGCAGGCACTGACCAACAAAGAATGTAGCTCTTATCCTCCAGAAAGAAGCTGAGATCGAAGTACTCACAAGGGTGTTGATCCTGAGTGGTGTGCCATCAAATGCTAAAAACATGAAGGAGGAAGTCACTTTTGTGTAGGTACAGTTTACTAGTTACATGAATTTTCATCAATAGTTAAGCACTTGGAACCACTTCTAATCACTTTGAAGCACTTCAATGCACACTTCTAAACTCTTTGAAAAGCCTCAAAGTGCTTAGAAGTGCTTCAAAGAGCTTATTAAAACCTCTAAGCACTTCCAAGCACTGGAGGGGATATGTAACTGCTCTAGAGTGCTCAACAAGGGCACTTCGAAGCACACTTCTAAGCATTTTGAAAACTCTCAAAGTGTTAATAAGTGTTTCAAAGTGCCCTCAAGCCCTTAGAAGTGTTTCAAAGTACTTATTAAAGCTTGTAAGCACTTCTAAGCAATTGAGGGCTCATCTAATTGCTCTAAAGTGCTTTTGAGTGCTTAACAAGGGCATTTCGAGGCACTTTGAAGCACCCTAAACACTTTGAAAAGCCTAATAGTCCTTAGAAGTTCTTCAAAATGACTCAAATTGCTAAGAAGTGCTTATCAAAGATTGTAAGGGATTAAGAAGCACTTGAGGGCACTTTTAATTGCTCTAAAGTGCTTCAAAAAGCCCTTGTTAAGCACTCAGAAGCACTTTAGTGCTGAAAGATGCCATAAAATGCTTGGAAGTGATCGCAAGTGCTAACAATCTAAGTGATTTACAAGGGTTTTTATCAATATTCAAGCACTTTGTAAATGCCTAGAAGTGCTTTCAAATGCAAAAAGTGCTAAAACGTTCCTACAGGTGCTTCAAAGTGCTTATTAAAGATGTATAGTGCTTCAAAGTGCTCAAAGTGCTAGCATCTAAGTGATTTACTTGGAATTTTATTAGTTGGCATGCACTCTGAAACACTTTGTCGAGTGTTACTACTGCCACAAGAAGGTCCATTACAAAAAGGATTGTCGTAGTTTCCTAAGAGATCAAAAAAACATGCAAAAGGATAATTTTGGCAAAGGCAAAAGTACGGTAAAGATTGAAGAGCTCAATGTGGTTGAATCTCCCATACGTACCACTGCAGTAGAGGATGCTCCTCCTCCAATGATGATCATTATGCCAACAGAGATTAATGTAGAGGTGACAACAGATCCCTTAGATGTTCTCATTTTCACTTCAGATCTCACTCCAGATGCTTTGGTTGCACAGGATGAGGGTTAAGCAAAGAATTGGATTTATGATTATGGTGCAAGTTTTCATGTCACACTGCATAGAGAGTGGTTTTCCTCTTATGCTCCATGCATGGCATAGTCAAGCTTGGTGATTCCTATGAGCTTGACATTATTGGCATTGGTGATGTGAAACTTCAGATGCATAATGGCACTATTTTTGTGTTGCAGAATGTCAGACATGTGCCTAAGCTTACAAAGAGCTTGCTTCCTATAGGGCAATTGGATGATCTTGGCTACACTACAGTCTTTGGTAATTCTTCTTGGCTGATCCGCAAGAATAACCTTGTCATGATGAAAGGTCATAAAAACGGATCCTTGTACTCTATGATTGTTTTTAGTGTCAATGAACACTCTATCTATGTTGTCGAGCTGCCGTCTACTGAGTTGTCGCATAGCCGGCTAGGCATATTAGCCAAAAGGGAATGAAAACACTTCAGCATTTTGGCTACTTACCTGTGTTAGATTACACAGACTCTCCATTGTGTGAGCATTGTCTATACGGCAAACAGACTAGCTTGACATCTTAGCCGTTGAACAAGAAACTAGGCGAACCCCCAGACTTAGTGCACAGTGACTTGTGTGGTCCAATGCCACATAAAACTCTAGGGGGGGCAAATAATTTCTCATGTTCATAAACGATTCTACCAGAAAGGTGTGGGTGTATCTCCTTAAGTGTAAGGAAGAGATCTTTTCTATGTTCTAAAAATTCCTCGCCAAGGTTGAAAACCAATCAAGAAACAAGCTCAAAGCTTATTGCACGGGCAATCGTGGAGAATACATCTCCACGGAGTTCAAGGTTTTTTGCTATCAAAGAGGCATTCATCGGCAGTTTACTGCTCCATACACACCTACACAAAATGGGATAGCTGAAAGAATGAATCGCACGATTCAAGAGTGAGTTATCTCTATGATGTGTATGGCGAAGCTTACGCCAGAATTTTGGGGGGAAGCTATTCTGATAGCACCGAGAGGCCGATGCCGGGTGTCACTCCTCTATGGTAGAGGTACCTCACTCATGCATATGGGAAGTACAGTCATCGATCGTGGAAAAATGTTGGCCGCGTAAAATCGATGTCGGGTTGGATATCGAGAGATCCACCGCAATGTATGAGGATGTCGAGCCGGTGCGCTAGAAATGGTGTCAAAAATTGATGTGCCGATGCGGAGCAGTAAATCACTGATGTCGGTGTCATCTCCCATCGCTAGACGAGAGTGGCTAGCCGAGCCGTAGATCGGTGTCAAAAACTGAACTTGGGCCTATGCCGGATGATGTCCGGGCTTACTCGCCCGCGCAGGTATACGTCGATGTGTGTGCGCATGTCATAATAATCAATATCTAATTCTCCTAAATGATTTTCTCATATTAAACTGATAATTTAATGTGGGGAAGTGCCAGGGGAGAAAAAGCTAGAATATTGGTTAAGCTAGCAGACCGGCCACTGTAGGGATCCAAAGGAGGGAAAATACGGATCCAAAAGGGGGGCCATCTGCAAAAGAGCCATGTTCAACAATGGGCTAAAAAGACCCTAAGGTTCAGCCCATTAAGACTTCCAAAATGCTAAGGTTCCAAAATTCAAAGGTTGTGTCCAAAGGTCAACCATAGGGGAATTGGATGCTTTGTGTGTGTCCAAAAAAGTCTTTGCACATCCCTACATAGGAGGGGGCGAGCCTTTCTTGTAGGGGATGAGAGAGAAAGCCACACACACACACAAGCTCCCTTTACACAAAGGGAATGAGGGACACATGTCAGTCATTAGGCAAAATTTGGACTCACAAAGGGGCCCTTTAAGGAGTTTGACTTTACCTCTCTCTACCAAAACGGGCGCATGGATAATTTTTTGCAAACAAACTCCAAAGTTGGCGGAGGTTTGACAGTTAGAAGGTCCTCTTCAAGCTCTATCTACTGATATATAGCACGCCATGAGATTCCTCATATTTTAGAAGATTCTTTTTTTGATTCACCTATGATGTGACAACTCTGTCGGAATCTAAGTGAATCAAAAAAGAATCTTCTAAAATATGAAGAATCTCATGGCGTTCTATATATCAGTAGATAGAGCTTGAAGAGGACATTCTAACTGTCAAACCTCTGCCAACTTTGGAGTTTGTTTGCAAAAATTTATCCATGCGCCCGTTTTGGTAGAGAGAGGTAAAGTCAAACTCCTTAAAGGGCCCCTTTGTGAGTCCAAATTTTGCCTAATGTCCCTAGCCCAGATGCCCACAAGGTGTACCCAATTCCTATTGGATGGCCTTGGAGGTGTACCAATGAGAATTAGGCTAGAGTAAATCTAGTTTAATTAATTTAAAAACACTTAATAAAAGAACCAATGAGAATTAAGTCCTCTAGAAGACTATTGGACAGTCTCCCAAGGGGTCCAATGAGCATTCAGGAGCCCAATGTCTTGCCTGATTCCTATTGGCCAGGAGGCAAAGGGGTCCAATGAGAGTTTAGTTGAATTATTAAATTACCTAAATCTCTCACAAAAGGGGAAAGGGGGACACATGTCAGAAGGATATCACTTATGCTGCTTAATAGTCATTGGCTAGCCCTGGGGAGGTCCAATGGGGAGATAGCAAGAGCAAATAGCAAGAGGGCTCGCCCAAGAGAGAGAGGGGGCTGATTTTTGCAAGGCATTATCACACACACACTCACACAATCTGATGTGTGAAGAAAGAGAAGACTATCTCTTCCCAAGCTTTAATGGAGAGCTCATCACCTACTCCAAGCTTGTGAGATAGAAGCCTACATCGACACACTCTTGGCATGTGGATGCAAATCCAACCAAGAGCCAAGCTTCAATGCATGCTCATCTCCTCTACCAAGCTAATTTACTAAGCTAAGCTATGCTAATATGAGTGATTATGTGAGGAGATGTACATCTTTCTCGTAAGATACTCCTTCTTCCTCTCAATCTACTCTCATATCCTGCTAGCTCTCACCATATTCGAAGGTGTGTGAGGTCTTGGGTCTGAGACCGGGGATAATTGATGTTGTGTTTGCTAAGTGTTTTGCTTAGTGCATGAAGCTTTCATCTTCATTGCACTAGCTAGTCTTGAAGGAACACAAAGAATTGTATTGTACAATGTCTCTCTTAATGGGAGAAACCATAATACAAAGCCTTTTGGAGGGGGGACCGGCTCCATGCAAATCCTGTCCTCAACTGTTGTCAATAGCTTAATTTCTCTCTCTTTTGAAAGTATTGTTCATGCTATCTAACTAGGTGTTATGCTTTTTGTTGCTCTCTCCACCCAAGCACTCTTGTAATTCTTATTAGGAATCTATTCTAATGAAATGCCCACTATGTTCATGCTAATTTCCGCTACACACAAGTTTTTAGGCCATTAAATGCTACATTGGTATCAGAGCACAAGGTTTCTCTTTGCTTGCTCAAGAAGGGAGGTCCTCAAGCTAGCTATAAATGGTTGGTATTATTAATTGCCTGTGAGTAAGTAGAATAGGGATTTTTCAGCCTTGCAGTGCGCCTGCCTTCGTGCAGTTAACAGGGCATCACCGTCGAGAGCTATGGTCTTAATAGTGGAGTCCTACGGGGCTTGCCTACGGCTTAACCACTATTGAGCTATTAGAAGCTTGACAGGAGCCGATGCTGATTTGGTGTTGAAACACCCTCTCTTCTATTCCTTGCAATTAATGGTATTCGAGCCACGGGTACAGTAGCTTGAGTGCTTTTTCTAAAGGGGTAAAGAGGAGTAGCAACTAGGGCTTGAAGTGCCAAAGTACACCTAAAAAGTTTACACCTAAAAGTTGTTAGAATGGCTGACAATAGTAAAGAGAGTGAAATTAATGTTGAGAACTTTGATTTTGCTAATGAGCAAGCCACTAATGATGCTCCGATGCTTGTTAATTATCTTGTTGCTAGGCCTCAACAAGCCATGGGTAATCCATCTCTCCAAAGTGAAGTGCAACGGCAACTCCGTGCTCACGGGATTCTCCAAGCTCATCACCATGACGAGAGAACACCTAGGAAGCCTCCTTGTGAGACTCCCAAAAGAGGTCTCTCTCCGATTCGGGAAGAAGAAGAGAATCCATATGAAGGACTCAGGAATTTACTTCTTGATGATGCATCTCCTTCCCAAAGGAGAACTCAAGAGCTCCACTGAAGGAACGAGAAAGAAGTGAGTCTCTCGCCACCTCGACGGAGATGGCTCCACGAAGACGGCGGGCTAAACGCTCTCCATCACCACCAAAGCGGAGAAGACCATCGCACCCTTCTCCACATCATAATTCAAAGAGGGATGATAAAAAGGGATAGAAGAAAAAGGCGAGAAAGAGGACACCCTCTTCTCCATCTTCTTCATCCTCTTCCTCTTATGAAAGTGATGGTGAAGATGACGAAGATCAAGACAAGAAAAAGGCGAGAAAGAGGTCACCCTCTTCTACACCTTCTTCAAATTCTTCACCTTCTAAAGAAAGTGATGGTGCAACCTTTGAACCATCAAAAAGAAGAGGCCATAGGAAATCCTATGCCGCATGGAAGAGGTCATCCAAGCTAAAGAAGTTCAAAGAGGGAGGGAAGAGCATCTCTTTCCTTACCTATGATGGTACCTTTGGTGCTACGGACAAAGTCTTGGCCTTTATCCAACAGTTCGATGCGGCGTTTGGAGATGAGGGCTTCACGGAGTCCTCTAAGCTACGACATGTAGCTATGCACTTTCAAAAGTCCGCCAGGCAATGGTGGTCTAGCCTACGAGCCAATGGTGAATCTCCACGAACATGGAAAGCTTTAAGAGCTTCCATTATGAAGCAGTTTTTGGCCACCGATGCCAAAGACAAAGTACTCACCGAATGGCGAAGCTTAAAGCTCTCTCCCTATGAATCCATCCACAAATATGTAGACAAGTTTTGGGACCTACAACTCAAAGCCACTGTCTTCAAAAAGTTGGATTTTGGAGAACAAAAGCAACAATTTTGTGCGGGCTTAACCGAAGAAATGGCAGAGTATGTTAACTCCCAAAGGCCACGTACCATATCGGCGGTAATACACCATACTATGGTGGCCTCTCGAATCAACTTCCAAACGGGGGCTAAAAGAAATAATAATCCCACGGAAAACAAGGGTTCCAACGAGCATAAGGGGAAGGACAATGTCCAAAAGTCTCCTAAGGGCAACTCCAACAAAGCTAAAGAGAAGGGAGTTTACAAAGGTAAACAAAAAACTCTCTCCTAAAGAGCTTGAGCGTTATCGCAAGGATAACCGGTGTTTCAAGTGCAGCGAACAAGGGCATGCGTACCGCGCTTGTCCCCAAAAGAACAACCGCCAAGATCCTCCTAGAGCTTCCTTGGTTGAAATCCAAGAGGAGGAGACTCACCAAACTCACCACAAAGGATCTCCTCTATGCCATGCTTGGGGAAAGGTAAGAGAACATGATGCTTTTATTCTCTTTGACCCTGGTTCTACTCACAATTTTATATCTATAGAGTTGGCCACCAAGCTAGGCATACAAGCTTACGAGATGGGAGATGTCCTACCCACAGACAGTGCCTTCAAGGGGCAAGAAGCTTCAGTCACTCCCTTAATCGGGAAATTGAGGCTTCATGTCCAAGGCTATGTGGACAAAGAGGACTTCTTTATCTCTCCTCTCAAGCATGAGGATGTAATCCTAGGGGCACCATGGTTTGACCGCCTGGCTGCCAATGCTAAATTCCCTAAAAGGAGAATCTCCTTTAAGTTTAGGGAAAAAGATATGTATATAGTTGCTAAGGAAATGGGTAACACTATCCCCATTGTACATACACCAGCTTTCAACAAGTCAATAAAGAGCTCTATTTCCGTGTACATGATTTTTGTTAAAGATTCTCAAAATGAACCTAATGCTTTAGCAAAAGAAAATAAAAGCAACCAAAAGGAATTGGAGTTATCCAATTTTCTCAAAGGGTTTCAAGATGTTTTTATTGATGACATCGCTTGTGAGCTACCGCCTAAACGAGGTATGATGCCCATGCAATTGAACTTCTTCCAGGAAGATCACCGCCTAACAAACCTCCTTATAGAGTTTCTCAAGCTCAACAAGAGGAGATTATGCGGCAAGTGCATGAGTTAGTTGAGAAGGGCATGGTTAGGCCTAGCTCATCTCCATTTTGCTCACCTGTGCTATTAGTGCAAAAGAAAGACGGCACATAGCGTATGTGTGTCGACTATAGAGCACTAAATAGGATCACTATCAAAAATAGGCTTCCCGTTCCACGGGTAGAAGACCTATTTGATAAGCTACAAGGATCGACCTACTTCAGTAGGATTGACCTAAAAAGTGGCTATCATCAAATAAGGATAGTTGATCAAGACATTGTAAAGACCGCATTTCGCACCACATTTGGTCTTTACGAATATATTGTCATGCCCTTTGGCTTGACCAATGCACCAGCCACATTCAACCGCTTGATGGAGAAGTTGTTCAGGCCTCATCGAACCTTCACTGGAGTGTTCTTTGATGATATTATCATCTACTCTAATTCATTAAACGAACACAAGCAACACCTCCAGGTAATATTTCAAGTTTTGAGAGAGAATAACCTTTATATCAATCGAAAGAAAAGTGAATTTTTCTTGCAAGAGATTCAGTATTTAGGTCACATTATCTCTCAAGATGGCATCGAAATGGATCCATCAAAGTTAGAGGTAATAAAAGGATGGCCTAAACCAAGGAATCTTCATGAACTAAGAAGCTTTATAGGTATGTGTGCATACTATAGACGCTTCATAGAAAAGTTCTCACAAATTGCGGGACCATTACATGACCTAACAAAGAAAAGCATTAGGTATACATGGTCTGCTAAGGAGAACAATGCTTTCAAAAAACTTAAAGAAAAGCTTATCTCTCAACATGTGCTTACACTACCGGATCTCTCAAAACCATTTGAGGTCCAATGTGATGCATGTGGTGATTGCCTTGGAGCTGTTTTGCTCCAAGAAGGGCACGCCATAGGCTATGAGAGTCGAAGGCTCGACCCTGTTGAGCAAGCTCTATGCATATATAAAAAGGAACTCCTTGCAGTTCTACATGCCTTAAACTCATGGAAGCACTATTTATTGGGGACTCCTTTCATTCTGCGAATGGATCACCAAAGTCTTAAGTACTTCATGACGCAGACCAAGCTCTCTAACAAACAAATGAGGTGGGCAAATTTCCTTTCGCAATTTCATTTTCATATTGCTCACATTGCTGGCAAGCATAATCAAGTAGCTGATGCACTCTCAAGACGGCTGAGAGTGAATGCAGTTTCCATAGCAACTCACAATGATCTATCTTCAATGATAGATGAGTATGCTATTGATCCCGATTTTAGAGATGTGATTTCAGCCCTTGCATTAGGGAAGAAAGAAGAACCATTTACTTTACAAGATGGTTATCTTCTCTATGGCAATAGACTATGCGTTACTAACTCACTACGTGAGAAAGTAATGTATGAATCTCATGCTCCTCCTTATGCGGGGCATAGAGGGATTCAGTCTACCTTAAAGGGAATTGAAACATATTTCTATTGGCCTACCATGAAAGTGAACATACAAGAGTATGTTTCTAAATATGTGGTATGCCAAAAGACAAAATTTGATAGAGGGAAGCAACTTGGATTGCTTCAACCCTTGCCAATCCCTAATTCACCATCTGTGCGCATGTCATAATAATCAATATCTAATTCTCCTAAATGATTTTCTCATATTAAACTGATCATTTAATGTGGGGAAGTGCCAGGGGAGAAAAAGCTAGAATATTGGTTAAGCTAGCAGACCGGCCACTGTAGGGATCCAAAGGAGGGAAAATAGGGATCCAAGATCCATGTGCAACAATGGGCTAAAAAGACCCTAAGGTTCAGCCCATTAAGACTTTCAAAATGCTAAGGTTCCAAAATTCAAAGGTTGTGTCCAAAGCTCAACCATAGGGGAATTGGATGCTTCACCATCTGTGCGCATGTCATAATAATCAATATCTAATTCTCCTAAATGATTTTCTCATATTAAACTGATCATTTAATGTGGGGAAGTGCCAGGGGAGAAAAAGCTAGAATATTGGTTAAGCTAGCAGACCGGCCACTGTAGGGATCCAAAGGAGGGAAAATAGGGATCCAAGATCCATGTGCAACAATGGGCTAAAAAGACCCTAAGGTTCAGCCCATTAAGACTTCCAAAATGCTAAGGTTCCAAAATTCAAAGGTTGTGTCCAAAGCTCAACCATAGGGGAATTGGATGCTTTGTGTGTGTCCAAAAAAGTCTTTGCACATCCCTACATAGGAGGGGGCGAGCCTTTCTTGTAGGGGATGAGAGAGAAAGCCATACACACACACACACACACACACACACACACAAGCTCCCTTTACACAAAGGGAATGAGGGACACATGTCAGCTCCCTAGCCCAGATGCCCACAAGGTGTACCCAATTCCTATTGGATGGCCTTGGAGGTGGACTAATGAGAATTAGGCTAGAGTAAATCTAGTTTAATTAATTTAAAAACACTTAATAAAAGAACCAACTAACTTGACTATTTTTTTGTGGGTGATGGTGGCAAGTAATAGGATACTCCTCTCTCTACATCTTATGCACCTTGGAAACACCTGCACCAACACTACGTCTCCCTTGTAAATATTGGTCTTTGTAAGCTAATTTTTGCTCTTCATGGATGAGAATAAAAGCTTTATGGGTTTTTGGCAATTGAGTCTCTTTAGTTTTTTAAAAGAAAGTTTGATTTAAAAGTAGTTTTAACAACCTAATCTCTCTCTCTCTCTCTCTCTCTCTCTCTCTCTCTCTCTCTCGGGAATTCTTTTTGGTGAAACACGTGTCTTGCAAAAGATCTAACAAAGGTAGCACCAAGAAGGAATAGTTCGACATGGAATGTAGTCAAGCCCGAAAACACTTGCTAAGGTTGGATGCAAGCAAAGACAAGGAAGGTTACTTGGAACATTCACACACATACAAAGCACTTGTTCAAAAAAAGAGGAGTAGCTGGGAAGTCAAAAAACAACTGCTTTTAGCGCAAGAAAAAGCACATGCATGTGGCAAGTTTTGGCAAAATATAAAAGGCAAGCGTGTTGAGAGCTTCAGTGACTTGACTCTTGAGGATATGTATACGCATTGCAAGAACTTCTATGAGAAACCCAATGTTGATAAGATGGAGTGTTGTAGCTCCCTTCTGTTTATGCCTCCCTCTTTACCATTGAAGATGTATGTTGCGCGCTTGAGAAACTTGCTGCCCGCAAGGCAGGGGACCGTCAAGGTGTCAAGGCTGAAATGATTAAATGAACAAGCAAGAAAACACGATATTAGATATGCGATATGTTTAGCCTTGCACTTCAGTATGGCATGCCTCATGATTGGAGTGAAAATTGGATCAAACCTTTGCACAAAGGAGGAGATGTAAACAATGTGAACAACTACCGCACTATAATAGTTTGTTCTTTGATGGAAAAGTTATTTGGATGTATCATGGATATGAAGATAAGTGAATGGGCTGAAAAGAATGGCAAATGTGCGCTAGGCCAAGCAGGTTTTTGAAAGCATCATAGCACTATTGATCACCTTGTCACTCTTTGAGTTCTTATGGAAGCGTCACGATTGAAAGGAAAAAAGTTGTATTGTTGCTTTGTGGATTTCAAGAAAGCTTTTGACATGGTACCGCGTAGAAATCTTTGGAGACGTATGCAAAGCCTTTAAGTGCCGAGAGAATTTATGCATGCAGTCTTTCGCATCTACCAAAAAGTGATATGTCGACTACATATGGGAGATGGAATTTCAAAAAAAAATTGTAAGCACCATTGGTATCAAACAAGGATGCCCACTTTCCCCAACCCTCTTTGGGCTACTCATTGATGAATTGGAATGCATGGTTCTTGATTTTATGCAACAAGAAGGCATAGAAGAGGTTAAGACCAGAAATGCGGTGATCATGCTTTTGCTTTATGCTAATGATGTAGTGCTCCTGGCACATACCTTAGAAGATGCACAAAGTCTATGAGTGTCTTGGAACGCTTTTGCCTACATAACGGGCTGATCGTGAATGGATCCAAAACCAAGGTTATTCTTGTAAAGACCCTCAATGATGAAAATCCATGCATTGTATACAACAATGAGCAACTTGAAGTCGTAAATAGCTTTAAGTACCTTGGCCTTGCGATTCCATCCAATTATGGATGGAAGGATTGCGCAATGTGTCGCTTGGAAGCCGGAAAGAGGGCTTATTATGCATTTGAGAACATGTGCAATACTGGAGAGATCAAGTGTTGGGCTCTCAAAAAGTACCTCTTTGACACATTGGTGACATCGGTGCTTCTTTATGGAGTGGAGGTGTGGGGTGGTAGCATCGGGAAGTCTACTTGTAAAGAGTTTGAGAATGTCCAAAAGCGTTTTCTCACCAACTTTTTCCAAGTCAAGACACAAACACGCTACATGCTCTTACTTCTTGAGTCCGGATTGCTTCCCATTGAGGTCTTGGGCATGCAAAGGGTTGTGAAGTACATGCTTAAGACACAACGTATCCCTTTGTATCGACTTCCTAGAATCGCAAATGAAGCAAGTCAAAAGGTCCAAAAGACATGCAAGAGCAAAATACTAAGTTCGGGGTGGATGGTTGACATCAAGAAATGGTTTGGAAGATGGGATGAATGTCACTTGGTCAAGGATGCATCGATCGACTCCCAAGTTAATGAGGCCTTCTTACAATGCCAATGTATCATGGCTTGGGAGAAATCCGGAGGTTCTCGCTTCAGCCATTACACCACACACATTGCCCCAAACTACAAATGTCTCTTCTTCTCCAAGCGCGGTAACAGAACCCATCCCAACATCCTTGAGCCCATCCCATTGAGTGCGATCCGCACCATTGCCTCCATTCGTCTTAGCTCGCATTCTCTACACTACGAAACAGGACGTTGGGGTACTGGCGAGGAGTCTCATCGACTTTGCACCTTATGCCCTCGTCAAGTGCAAGAGAGTGAGTACCACACACTACTTGAGTACTCAGCTTTTGACCATATTAGGTCCTCTTTTCCCCATATATTCAGCCATGAGCTCTCCCTACATACCTTCCTCTTCCAACCACAATGTGGACTCTCTATTGCGACACTCATTTCAGCCATTTTTGAGCATCGAGAGTCACTTATGACCTCCACTCACACCATGTGACATGTTCATTTGGTCCCATAGGTCATATTTGACCTCCAAGGACGATAATAGAACTATCTCTCTCTCTCTCTCTCTCTCTCTCTCTCTCTCTCTCTCTCTCATTTTGATGATCTATAGACTCAATCGAAGAGCACGACACCCCTACGCATTGATGCAAAGACAAAAAATTTCAAAGTTATGGAACGCATTTCTGGAGCAGCATTTTCAAAGTGAACAAGTTGACTCTCATCTCTTATTTTACATACAATGTCTTGAGGCACTCAAAAGGGTCGTTCTTCTTCACCAAGGTCCACAACCATTGTAGAAAATAATCCAAAATCTCCTAAGTGTGGAGATAAAAACATAACCACTCAACCAACAACATCAAAAACCATGAGTAGGGCATGTTTGGTATCGTTTCAAGAGACCGTAAACAAAGAACGTGAATACTTACGGGCACTTGAAATGGAGAATGGCACACTAAGGGTTCTTGTGGTTGAAATGAGAATCTCAAGAGGAAACTTCAGATGCAAACAACATGTTTGATGCAACTTGAAGAGTAAGTCAAGGAATGTAAACGCTCTCTTGTGGACTTGAATGATTTGAAGGAGCGCATGAGAAAAGTAGAGCATGACCATGTATTAAAAGAGGAGATATTTTGACACCATGAGCCAGGATGTATGCGACATGAAAAATGTATACACAAACAAGTCTTTGGCTCATGTATGTGGTAGCAATGTGGTTCCTAATCCCTCCCTCAAGCAAGCTATGGCTCAAACAAAGAATGTTGAGAATGTGGATTGCAGGATCGACGTTCGAAGAACAATGTTATTTGTGGAATTCTCAAAGAGAAGTTAGAGACGCCTCCTTCTCTTTCCATTGTTATCGAAGATTTCTTCAAAACCCACTTTGGCATGTCTGACGTTATGGTCTATGGAGCACATAGAGAGTGGGTAAGCAAGGAACTCTTCGCTCGGGAGATCGGCCAAGTGTATGCACCATGCCGGGTGAGAACAAACGAAAGATTCTTTAATAGTTGGATCTATTTGAGAGATACAAAATGTTTTGCATATGAAGATTGCACTATTAAACAACAAAATATGTATCGCAAGGCATTTGAGAAAAAGAATAAGAAAAACAAGGAGATCTCTCACGAAGAAAATGTGCCCAAGGAGGAGGCAAGTCCCTCGAGCAAATAGAGATGCGTGACCTATGAGACCGAGTTACAATTGAAAATATGATTTTGGAATTGCAGTGGATACCCATGGAATGTGGGGGTTGGCATTGATGAACTAACAAGCAAAGCCGATGTTGTACTTCTTATTGAAACTTGGGAGCAAAAAACACAAAGGATTAACAGGTTGGAGGATTACAATGTACATTCATTGATGTGGTCAAAGAATCTCAAGCAACAAAGAGGGCAAGGAGGGGTAGCATGTATGTTTAAGAAAGGATTGGAAGATTTTGTATCAATTGTGAAAGATGACAAGTACAAACGTTATGTATGGCTGAAATTTATGACATCAAAAAGAGCACCCATTTTTGTAGCCGGCTACTAAATTTCTCATCATGATTCCCCTTTTATGCTTGCATGGTAGAGATCAGCCATTTTTTGATTTAGAAGAGGACATTGCTTATTTCAAAGGCAAAGGTTATGTTATTGTATTTGGGGATATGAATGCTCGCACAAAAACATTGCAACATGATACTCAACAATTTGATATGCCATACATTTCAAGGGAGTTGGAGGAAGTTCACTTGTATGATTGTACTTTAATGGATGAGAAAGAGCCGGATCACTATGGAAAGTTACTTTTACACATGTGTAATAGCACATATATGCTCATTGCCAATGGTATATTTTGTGGAGTGAAACCAATGGATTTACATGTAGAAAACATAATAGGGATAGTGTGATTGACTATATGGTACTCTTTGAAGCCATCATGTATTGCATAAAGAGTTTTATGTTTGGCCAATGGACCCCAAAATCAAACCATCGGACCTTATGTATTGACCTTGCATGTGGAGAAGCAACTAAGCATGATAATCTCAGCCAAAGAGAAGAGAAGTTATCACTATGTATGGATTTCAAACGTGTACCAATGTATATTGAAATGGTTGAGAAAAAGTTATGGATGACAAAGTTTCAATATGACGCACCATTGGAAACTAAATGGGAAGCTTTCAAGAAAGTTAATTGTTCTTGTGCCAAAGCATGCTTTTCCATAAAGCATCTCCATGGAATCAACAAATGTAGATCACACAAAATGTGGTTTGATAAAGCTTGATGCAACTATGGACAAAAACAACTATCAAATTCATTTGCATACATACGAGGCATTAATTCAAAAGAAGAGAAGGAGATGGGAAGTAAAGCAACAACTTTCTCAAATCCAAGAAAAGGCACGTGAAGTGAAAGATTTTGGAGAAACTTGAGGGACAAGTAGGTTGAGATTTTTGGTAACTTGAGTCTTGTGAATATGTACATACATTGTAGGCAATTATATGAGCAACCAAATGCTGGAAAAAATATCATTTTATTGTTCACTCCCATGTATGCCCTCTTCTTTTACTAATGAGGATGTATGCGGTGGGCTTGAAAAGTTGACCACTCACAAAGCGGGAGATCTTCAAGATATCAAGCTGGAGATGATCAAATGGACGAGAGATTTTACCCATGAGTGGATGTGTGATATGTTCAACCTTCAACTTCAACATGGTATCACTACAAGACGTGCTTAATAGTAGCGACGCTCGTAGTGCGATGCTCAAAAATGAAAAAGCACGGCGTCGCTATATGCTTCGCTATAGGCGTCTCTATGAGCGTCACTATGTTACAAGTAACATAGCGACGCTCATAGCGACGCCGCCAGGGCTTAAAAAAATAACCGAGAGCGTCCGAAAACTCAGATCTCATATCTGAGTTTTCGATGCGCACTCAAGCAAGCAAGGTAACGCTCTCCCTCTCTCTCTCTCCCTCTCTCTTTCTTCTCCACACACACACACACACACACACACGACGAGGAGAGTAAGAAGAGCCAGGTATGCTCCTTCCCTCTCCTCACTCGCATGTTCCCTTCCCCTCTTTCTCTCTCCCTCTGTCTCTCTCTCTCTCTCACACACACACACACACACACGAGGAGAGGAAGGAGAGCCACGTATCCCCTCTTTCTCTCTCCCTCTTTCTCTCTCTCTCTCTCTCCCTCACACACACACACACACACACGAGGAGAGGAAGGAGAGCCACGTATGCTCCTTCCCTCTCCTCACTCTCATGGTCCCTTCTCCTCTTTCTCTCTCTCTCTCTCTCTCTCTCTCTCTCTCTCTCTCACACACACACACACACACACACATTATGTTTTTGAGAGAGAGAGAGAGAGAGAGAGAGAGAGAGAGCACAAGCATAAACAAAAAACGCACACACACATGCATAAACAAAGAAAGCACACACACATTGAGAGAGGAAAAGAGAGAGAGAGAGAGAGCATGCATAAACCAAAAACGCGTACACATGCATAATCAAAGAATGCACACACACATTGAGAGAGAAAAAGAGAGAGAGAGAGAGAGAGAGAGAGAGAAAAGAAGAAGAAGAAGAGAGTCTTAACATCGTAGGAAACTATCCCAAGAGACCTTAAAGATCTAGTCGACAGGAGTTGAACTCAAGACATGTTATTCATAAGGGAGATGGCATAACCAATCTATCACACTTTGGTGATAGAAAAGTTATACCATTTTTCTCCTTTTTTTATTGGCGTGTACACACACCCACACACACCCCCGAGAAGAAGAGAGTTTAATTTAACGCCGTAGGAGACTAATTAAAGAGACCTAAAAATCTAGCCGACGAGGAGTGGAACTCAAGACTTGTTATTCAAGAGGAAAATGGCAAAACCAATCTACCACACTTGGGTGATAGAAAGGTTATACCATTTTTCTCTTTTTATTGGCACGCACACACCCACACACACACACAAGGAGAAGAGAGTTTTAACGTTGTAGGAAACTATCCCAAAAGACGTTAAAAATTAGGTTAGATGTAGACTTACGTTAAATTAGATTTAGGTTTATTTAAGTTAAATTAGATTAGATTTATGTTTATTTTTAGTTAGATTCACGTTTGATTAGATTTAGGTTTATTTACGTTAGATTTAGATTTACGTTATATTAGATTAGATTTAGGTTTATTAATTTAGATTTATTTATGTTATATTAGATTAGATTTAGGTTATTTAAGGTTAGAAGAAATGGCGAGAAAATTTCCTGCGCTCGTAGCCTCGACAGTCCATGCGGACTAGCAATTCCACCTGCATGTTCGACTGCTGCTACCATACAATAAGCCGTCATGTTCAGCTGATGGAAGAGCAAATTGAGCCTACACAGAAATTAGTGATGCAAGATGACGATTCCAAGGGTCACACACACACACACACCACATCCCGTCAAATCTAGATTAAGAATTAAGTGCCTTGAGCAGACATCAGCTACATTGCAAGAATTGCGTGCCTGCATGCTACAAACAAATATCTACTGTGAAAAGATGTTAAGATGCTGTGAAATGCTACAGCTAGAGAAGAGGCAAAGGGATTTTGTCCACTACATGCAGTATCATGTAGACGTGGGTGTGTAGATTTCTTGTACCCACAAATATAGGCATTGGCCAATAAAAACGAGATTATAACCCGGTGGTTCTGATCTCCGTGCACCTCTAGACCGAGGTGTGCGGGGATTGGACATGACTAGAGAATGTGAGGTAGTTTACACTGTGAACAAAGAGAGAGAGAGAGAGAGAGAGAGAGAGAGAGAGAGAGAGAGAGAGAGAGAGAGAGAGAGAGAGAGAGAGAGAGAGAGAGAGAGAGAGAGAGATAAAAGACGAAGAATGCCAATAGAAGATTAAATTTGTTGTCCAGTTTATAAGATTTTTACCCTCATTGTGAGTAGTGACGAGGATGTGGGGCCGTCCAACCGAAACACCTATCTCTCAACGAGGATTTTATGTCCTTGTAACCATTGCAAGCATGCTGTGCGACGGACAAGACGCGTTTCTTTGTAGCACGTTCAGGAATTTGGTGAGTTCGATCCATCTATTATAGATCGAATTGTTGCCAATAACTCGCCGGACTCTGACGCTGGCCAACAGGCAGCAATCTTGCAACCCAATAGACGTGTTCGCAGGCGCTTTGGTCAAGCAGCATATGTGAGGCCACAAGATGTAGCCTCTGACAGCTCGGGGGATGATCATGCAGACCACATTCCCAATGAGGCAATGCTTGAGCCCGAGATTGATGAAATGATCGAGAAGATCATGGATTCAGAAAGGCTTGTCTATGATGATATGAAAAGTGAAGCCGATACGCCATTGTATAATGGAGCACGTGTGTCTAGATTGAAAGCGCTCCTGGTTCTTCTCAACATGCAGACAAAGTTTGGATGGAGTGACACTAGCGTCACAGCGCTTTTCAGGTGATCTATTACAATTAGTTTACTTTAATAAAACTCTAAATGTATAATTATCTGATAGCTTTTTACACAATTGTACCGTATTTTTATGTTGTGTAGATTGCTCAAAGAGCACATACTACCAGCTGATAATGTGATGCCAGATTCCCGAGAGGAAGCAAGAAAGATTTTGCGAAACTTGGGGATGGATTACAATTCGATCCATGCTTGTCCTAATGACTGCATTCTTTTCAGAGGGGGAAACATAGACATGGAGAAGTGTCCGAAATGTGATTCCGAAAGATATCGCGTAGATCTCCACGGAACAAAAATTCCGTAAAATGTTTTTCGACATTTTCCTCTGCTTCCTCGCATCAAGCATTTCTTCGAATGTAAGTCCATGGCCACCCTAGCATCATGGCATGAGGAGAATAAATCTTCGGATGGTGTGCTACGGATTCCTGCAGATTGTGCAACCTGGAAACATATAGATGGAACATGGTCGAATTTTGCCAGGGAAGCTTGAAAGTTGCGCTTAGGCCTGGCTATGGATGGCGTAAATCCATTTGGTCAAAGATCACCATCTTACAGTGTATGCCTCGTTGTCATCGTCAACTACAACATTCCCCCGTGGTTGACTACGAAGAAGGGGAACCTATGGCTAAGCTTGATTGTGCCTGGGCGATATAAAGTGAAGAATATGGATGTGTATCTTCGTCCACTATTGGAAGAGCTACAACAATTGTGGATTGTCATAGAGGTGGTGGATTTGAGCCGACACACAGGTCGACGGAATGCTTTGATCAGAGGCATTCTAATGTGGACCATGCATGACTATCCCGGACTAACAGAATGCTCAGGTGATCTATTTACACTCCTCACTCAGACACTGTAAATCTTGGTTTTTCTCAAGCTGATCTATTATCATGTGTATACATGTAGGGCTTCAAACAAGCGGATACAGAGCATGTGTCACATGTGGACCTAGACTGAATGCATGTAGGGTGCCCTCACTAAAGAAGCAAATCTACGAAGGTCATCAAGCGTATCTTGCAGAGAATCATGTGCTACGGACGGCTTTTTGGGAAGAGAGCCACCGAGGATGTTTGCACAAGCATGGTTAGAGCAGAAGGAGATGTGTGATGACGGATTGCCCCCAGGAATGAAGAGACTATCTCTATGGTACGAGTTACCATATCGGCCCTGACTCATGATCAATCACTTGCTCGATCCAATGCACATATTCAAGAATGTGGGTAATCTACTATGGGACCATCTGACCGGCAAGAAAGATACTTTGGGAGCCAGAGTTGACCTTAGAAATGTGGATCATATGGAGCAATATTGGCCACAAACAGCGTCCGATGGATCGATAACACTGCCTAAAGCACCCTAGATTTTGACAGGAGCCCAAGAACGCAAAGTAAAAGAGACCATTCGATCTTTGCGGACCCCCACTGGCGTAATGCACTCGCTCCGAACGTGTTTTACTAAAGAAGGAAAGCTTACCGGTTTGAAGTCACACGACTCGCATAAAATGTGTCAGATATGTTCATAATGGAGTATATCATAGTGAGAATTGTGTAACAAATTCGTGTGTGGACTTTAATATCATTGCTGCACGTGTTTTGCAGTTTATTTTACCGGTTTCCATTGAGGGATGTTTGTCTCTTGACGTCCGTAACACAATCTACAAACTTGCGAAGTTGGTGCAATGGATCTCACAAAAGGAGATCAACTTAGACTCCATACCATTCGCCAAACTAAACGCTGCGGAGGTTGTGTGCATGTTTGAGAAACATTTTCCTACTACCATGCTAACCATTCAATTGCATTTTCTTGTTCACATAGTTGATGAGGTGGAAATAGCTGGCACAGTACATTCCAGATGGATGTTCTTTTTAGAACGTTTCATGAAAACGCTCAAGGGATATATGCGTCAAAAGGCACGTCCGGAGGGTAGCATGGCAGAAGATTGGATGGTATCAGTCCCTAGTGTACATTGGAGAGTGGCTAGACGGATTTGATAAAGCCCGGGACACGCTATGACGAACCATAGATGATGAACGCATGTATGGAATTGTCACGTGCAATCTCGGTGTTGAGAAGAAGATGACGGAAGATCTAGAGGCTAAAATCAACCGATTTTGCATGCTTCACAATCCAGTCATGCAGAAGTGGATTTCACAATATGAGGATGCAAAGCAAGAGCGACAAAGGGCAAGAATCGAGTGGAGACGGGGAGGACGACCACCGATGCACTATCCGACGGGTCTGGAGATCCTACCAACATTCATGAGCTTAAGATGGTTGCACAACCAATTAAAAAGCGCACAACAGTGCGGTGAAGAAGTGACTGAGGAAGAGTGGGAGTACTCTAGGGGTTGCGCGACCAAGGTAAGTTTGCAATGTACGACTAGTAACTTTCTAGAGGTTTGAACGGCCACTCATAATCTTTTTTGGTTGTAGTATAAGTCATACACAGCAGCATGGTGTAAAGGTCAACATTTTAGGGTGGAACGGATCGACAAAAAACGTTTTACTCAAGATTGTAGAATCATGGCAAAATTTGAACAGTCTAGTTGACGACGGTCCTCTGATGCAGATCCTGTGGTGGCGGAACTCACTTACTTTGGCACGCCACAAGAGATTTTGAGGATCGATTATAGAGGATTTTTTGTCGACTTGTTCGACGTGCAATGGTTCAAGATAATCATGGAGGGTCGCAACGCTACTGTGTGTAGTGGAGAGTCTGATTTTCTTGAGGTGGATTCAACTAAGAAATGGACTGACCTAAGAGACACTTTCGTACTACCCGAGCATTGTGAACAAGTAAGTATGTAAATAGTTAAAGTCCCATTTTAGAATTTATGTGCTTGGAAGCTCTCATGTAAGTTATGTGTCTCTGGCAAGTGATATTTCATCCCACAAAGTCTGCATCAAACTGGTGGTACGTCATAGAGGTAGCCCCTCGTAGTGCACGGACGTATGAAGGCTACCATGTGCCAATCACAGCGGCATCAATGGAGGAGATTGGAGAAGATGCTCAATCAGAAGCTATGGAGGTGGTGCAAGACGAACATCAAGTTGCTACTCTCTATGGGGTGCATGCAGAGGATCCACATGCAGAGGATCTACAAAATGAAACAGAGGACATCTGTTTAAACGGAGAGCTCTATATAGATATAGGAAGTTATGCTGAGCTATGCGAAGATGAGCGAGAGATCTCTTAAAGCCATAAATATTTTATTTGAACAATTTTGCTCTGTTTTGTAAATTCAGAGTTATGCACTTGCCTCTTCCATCACTCAAGTTGAATAGAAGAAGAACGCTTTCTGTTGTTGCTAGACTTTGAACATTCCAAAGCTACAAGCACATTCAAGTTCTTGTACGATTCTCCCTCTCTTTAAGTATTTGCGTCATTGCATCACTGTATTTATATGCGTCATTCCGTCATTGTATTTAATGGTCTTTGCGTCCACTCCAGGGACGTATGCTCTAGGTATGTTCTCATAAGCAGAGACGACGAGCACCTCCTCCTCCTCTCTCTCTCTCTCTCTCTCTCTCTCTCTCTCTCTCTCTCTCTCTCTCTCTATCTACTTGTCCATGTTTTCTACTCCATTCATTCAATATTAAGTGTAAATGTTCGTGTGTTTAATGCAGGTATGGATGTGAGGAGTTTCTTTCTTCTTTGTCACCCCAGCAGAGACAGTGGTACGTGGAGCGTCATCGCTCTGGCGCACCATCGCTTGTTCCTACTCCATCCGCATCTCCCTCTGTTTCGGAGTCCTCAGCGCGTTCCGAAGCTTCGGTGTCGATGAGACGATCTTCACACTTGTCGAGGCACCGGCGCTCTAGTGGTGGCGGTGGCGGTTGTTGTGGGGGTGGCGCCACCGATGCCTCGACACCGCCTCATGTTCGACGAGGCTCTGTACCCTCCCCTTCTTTTCCCGTCCTAACACCAGCCACGAATTCGCCATCGACACCAGGTTTTGCACGACTGACCGCTATTCCCCACAGCTACACACCACTGGCTACTCCTCCAGGAGTCACTCCAGTGGTGGACACTCCTCTCTTTGGGGCTCAGACTCCAGTGGAGACACCTGGCGTCCGTACCCCCATTGACGCGCCGCTAGAGACCCCTGTCGAGACACCCAGGGTCACGCATCAGCGGCGAGAGGGCTTGTCTTACTCCGTCAACTTCAGCGGCGGCATCATCTTTGATGATGACGGCAAGAAGGTGATTTCGCGCATGCGCGGTCTTTGCTCTCAAGTGTTTAGACACTACATACTAAACACCTGGAGTGAAGTACCGAATAAATTAAAAGACAGAGTCATTAGCATGCTTCATGACGAGTTTCCCGTTCCAACACAGGATGACCACTTCAATGAAGATGTGATGAAGGTTTGAATGCACGAATACTGCAAGCATAAGCGTTCCAAAGTGCAAAAAGCAATCAAGCATGGGTGGAGCAGACCAGATTGGCTAGCCAAAGAAGATTGGAAGCATGAGAAGAAAGAAGCGCGCGAGAATCCCGACAAGTGGAAGCAACAAAAGGAGGCAGTCAGAGCGCGAGTAGAGGCAGGGAGCTCGCACCACTTGGGGAGCGGCGGGTGGGCATCATTTGAGGACGATTTTGTAAGTGTTGTCGCATCTATATTCAATAGTTTAGGGTTTATGGGATTTGAAATTCTAGCATAATGGATTCTTTGTATGTTTTGATAGTGGTCATTTACAGGACGTGATCCCACACCGTACGAGCGTGAGTACGCAGGCAGGAAGGGCTTAAATGCCCTTATAGACATCCTGACTTCTCACGGTGGCATGGTTAGTATTAGGGTTTATTCTTTTCTATTTATTGTATTGTTTTATAAACGTCGCTATATGTTTATACTTACAAAAAGCTATCTTATTGTTTTTTTTTGCAAAATCCGACAGATACGACGCTTCGACGCGATGAGATGTCTGATTAGACGACGTCAGTTTTGCCATAGCTAGATAGCATTAGTTTCTTTTTGTCATAGATTATGTATCATGAGACGACTTTTATACGTCTTTTTGAAAACCATGTATATTTTTTAAATAATGACAATGGTTTGTAACTATTACATTTGCAATTATTAACAATCAAGTGATTTTGCTGCTGTGTATAATTGTCATTGATTTACTTTCATCAATTCACGCTTGTCATTTTTGTATCTTTAGTTTGCAAACAATACGTACTATGGATGATGGAGTTAATGATTATATTGTCTTGTGGGTGACTATTTTGGGTCTATATTTACCTCTTTTTGCCTGATTTGTGTGCCAAGAGCAGGGGAGGGGGAGCTCTGTCTCACAGGGTAGGGGTGGTAGCTCAGATGTGCTCACATCAAGGGGGGGCCTCATTGGTGGGTCATCCTGGGGCCGTGCTTCACTATTGCATAGAAGATTTGGCAGTCCTACATGCAGATCAAGGCATATGTGGCAACAAGACATATAGTATAACCAGTCTACCACACTTGAGAGAAGGGGGAGGGAGCGGGTGATCACTAGGGGGAGGGAACTAGTGAGCGCTAGTGAGGAACGGGAGCGGATATATATATTTATATATATAGAGAGAGAGAGCTACAGGGCTTCATTTTTTTTTTGAAGGAAAATTTAGAGAGTATGTCTGACGCTTCTAAAGAAATCGAATTTAAATGGAATATTCTACAAATTTCACACGAAGTCTTTCTCCCTCTAGTGCAGTCTACATGGAACCTCTTCCACTCTGCATGCTTCTTGGACAACTAAAACTGAAACTTTTGAGCCTTTCTTTGCGTTCTTTGGTCTACGCAAGCACAAAGAGAGTCCACTCCAATTGTTGCAGACACACATGAGCATGTGATCTGTGTGTGTGTGTGTGTGTGTGTGTGTGTGTGTAGGGCTTGCTGGCAATGGGTTGAGAACCATAAGCCCAACCCTTGAGAAGGAGGTGTATCATGTAGCCTGCATGACGGCAAGGTCAACAGAGCGACATAGTGCAGGGCCATGCTGAAGGAACATAAGGAGAAATGAAGTGGGTGAGGAGGCGCGAAGCGGGTCATGGGACAGTCAAACAATGGAGATTTTTCTCCGGCTACGATGTGCTCATGTGCTGGTTGGCTAGAATAGTACGTGAAAATTTTCATGGCACGCTATAGGAGTTCAAAACCTGCTTGTCCTTGGTGTTTTAAATGAGGTCTTGGGACTGAGGCTTGAGATAGTTAATGCTTTTTAAAAAGTTTATGTTATGTTTGTGATGCATGAAGCTTTCCATCTTCATTGCATCACCTAGGTCACAAGGAACACAAAGATTGTATTGTACAAAGTCTCTTTTGATGGAAAAAACTATAATACAAATGCCTATTGGAGGGGGGACCGGCTCCATATGAATCCGGTCCTCAATTATTGTCATGTTCTCTAAACTCTCTCTCTTGCAAAAGTATTGTTCATGCGAGGTTAACTAAGTACCATGTTTATGTTGCTACCATCAATTAAGTTCACCAGATATGCTCACAAAGTAATCTCACAAAAGTGGTTTATCCAATTTCCTAATTCCGCTACTCTCAAAGTCCATAGGCCATTTTCATTACATTGGTATCAGAGCATTTGGTTTCTCTTTTCTTGCTTAAGAAGAGAGGTCCTTAAGTAGCCTATTAATGGTTGATTTTGTTAATTATATTAGGGTAAGTGGGATTGGGATCTATTATCGGTTTTGTTGAGCCCACTATGTGGGATATGGTGCACACCTCGGGAGCTTTGGTCTTAATAATGGAGTATTTTTAGACTTGCCTACGGCTTTACCATTTTTTAGCCATAAGAACTCCAAAAGGAGCTATCCCTCGACAACTATGCTATATTAGACCCACTCCACTACTCTCTATAATTAACCAATTCGAGCCGTGGGTGTAGATACTTAAGTGTCTATTTTTAAAGGCTAAGAGGAGTAGCAAGTAATGTTTTGAATTGCCAAAGCATACACTAAGTAAACAAATAAGTTTATTAACATGGCTGATAATAACCAAGAGAGTAGAATGAACGTTGATAACTTTGATTTTGCACATCAAGGTGCTAATGATGATGCCCCCATGTTTGTTAAATATCTTGTTACTAGGTTGCAACAAGCTATGGGCAACCCCACTTTGCAAGCTGTAGTTACTCAACAACTTCGTGCTTATGGGATTTCCTTTCCTCTCCAAGAGGAGAAAGAGCTTAGGAGGCCTCTTGATGAGACCCCTAGTAGAAGACTCTCTCCCATACGAGAGGAGGAATCCAAAGAACAAGAAGTAATGAATCCCTAAGTTCCTCCGAAGATGTGGCTCCACGAAGACAGTGGACTAAACGATCGCCAACTCCTCCCAAGAGGAAACGGTTAACCCATAGTCCTTCTCCTCGTCACTCCGAAAGGGAAGAGAGGAAACAAAGGAAGAAAAGGGCAAGAAAGAAGTCACCCTCTTCTCCTTATTCTTCACTTTCCTCCTCTTTCGATGAAAGATATGGCTATTCTCTTGAAGAATACAAGAGGAGAGGACATCACAAATCTTACCCTGCATGGCGAAGGTCACAAAAATCTCAATAAGTTTAATGAGGGAGGAAAGAGTATCTCTTTCCTTACCTATGATGGCACCTTTGGTGCTACCGACAAAGTATTGTCCTTCATTCAAAAATTTGATGCGGCCTTTGGAGATGAGGGCTTCACGGAGTCCTCCAAGCTACGCCATGTAGCTATGCACTTCCAAACATCGGCTCGTCAATGGTGGGCTAGCCTTCGTGGCAACGACGAAGCCCCAAAGACATGGAAAACTCTACGAGTTTCCATCATGAAGAAATTCCTTGCAAGCGATGCAAAGGAAAAAGAGCTCACCGAATGGCGGAGTTTGAGGCTTCTCTCTCATGAGTCTATCCACAAATATGTGGACAAGTTTTGCATTTACATCTCAGGGCTACTGTCTTTCAAAAGATAGACTTTTTCGTGCAAAAGAAACAATTATGTGCGGGATTACCCAAAGAGATGGCCAAGTATGTCAACTCTCAATGACCTGGTTCTATCACCGAAGTAATTCACCACACCATGGTTGCTTCGCGCATCAATTTCCAACAAGGGGCTAATGGAATGTCAAGCCCATGGAAAATAAAGACAAAAGTGATGCCAAGAGGAAAACCAATGCCCAAAATTCTTACCAAGGCTATTCCAACAACAACAACAATCGGTCCAAGGAGAAGGGAGTTTACAAAGGTAAATACAAACTCTCTCCTAAAGAGCTAGAAGTTTTTTTTAAGGACCACAAATGTTTTAAGTGTGGGGAGCAAGGCCATGGTTATCGTCCTTGCCCCAAGAGAATTGCTCGCAATGAGACTTCTAAGAGCCTCTATGTAATGAAAATGGCCTATGAACTTTGAGAGTAGCGGAATTAGGAAATTAGGTGAAGCACTTTTGTGAGATTACTTTGTGAGCATAGTGGGTGAACTTAATTGATGGTAGCAACATAAACATGGTACTTAGTTAACTTGGCATGAACAATACTTTTGCAAGAGAGAGAGTTTAGAGAACATGACAATAGTTGAGGACCGGATTCATATGGAGCCGGTTCCCCCTCCAATAGGCATTTGTATTATAGTTTCTCCCATCAAGAGAGACTTGGTAGAATACAATCTTTGTGTTCCTTGTGACCTAAGTGATGTAATGAATATGGAAAGCTTCATGCATCACAAGCATAACATAAACTTTGTAGAAAGCATTAACTATCCCAAGCCTCAATCCCAAGGCCTTAAACACCTTCGAAGGTGGAGAGAGCTAGCGGGGAATGAGGATAGGGAAGAGGAAGAAGAAACATTCGATAGGAGAAAGAAATAGTTCCTCACTTATCATCACTCTTCTTGCTAGCATACATAGTAGCATAGTAATGAAGATGGAGAAGATGGCAAGCTTAAGCATTGAAGCATGGCTCTTGGTTGGATTTGCATTTCATAGCCAAGAGTGTTGTTGTAAGCTCTCACTTCTCACAAGCTTGGAGAAGGAGGTGGAGTTACTCAACTTTCACCAAGTGAGAATTGATCCCAAAATGAGTGTGTGTGTGTGGTGTATATCCCCCCAGTAACCCCCTTGCTTGTTTGGGGCGAGTTGTAGCTTTTACACATGTTTCAAGCTCATTGGACCCCTCTCCCTCCTAGCCAATCACATGCAACATGCATTCAAGTACATGGGTAGTCTTTGGACAAGTGTCCTCCTTACCCCTTAGAGAGAGAGAGCTTGAAAATATATAGATATTTTTTGGATGGAACTAGAAGCTCATTGGACCCCTCTTTAGCCCAACCAATAGAATTCAAGCACCCCATGTGGTTAAGCATAGGGAGATTCTGACATGTGTCCCATGTGCGCTTTGAGAAAAGGGGTGCCCTTTGGGTGAGTGGAAAGTTAAGTCAAAGATTCCCCTAACTTTGGGACTTTCATGCATACGAAGCTTCTCAAGCACCTTCAACATTAAGTTTGTAGGGTCTCTTTTTGACTCAAGCACCTTACCTCCCATGCATGGGAAGCTTCTCAAGCACCTTCCTCATTAAGTATGACAAGCACCCCAAGTGCCTTAGTCATCAAGCATGACAAGCACCTTAGTCATCAAGCACGACAAGCACCTCAAGCACCTTAGTCATCAAGCGCGACAAGCACCTCAAGCTTAGGTTGGGTTCCCACCTCAAGATCAGCCCTAGCTTGCCTAAGGTCAAAGGACTTTTAGCACTAACCATTGGAGGTCTTTAATGAAGCTAACCCTAAGGTATTTTAAGCTCCATTAGATGCACATTGCTCTTTGATAGACTACCTCCTTTTGGACCCCTATTGAGATGTAACCATCTCTCCTCTTGGTCCCCTGATGAGGTAAGTCCAGAAGCACTTATTGCACATTGCTCTTTGATAGACCATCTCCTTTTGGACCCCTATTGAGATGCAACCATCTCTCCTTTTGGTCCCGTGTTGGGATAGGTCTAAAAGAACATGTCTCTATTCTAACTCTTGTTCCTGTTTATTCTCCCACATTAAATGATCAGTTTCATATGAGAAAATCATTTGGTAAAGTTAGATATTATATTTTATGACACTCTATGTTTGAAGCTCCAAAAGAGTATGCTCATTGCCAAGGATTTCTCCTTTCCTATGCTTGGGGAAAGATGCAAGAGCATGATACCTTTATTTTGTTTGACCCTGGTTCAACTCACAACTTCATATCCACGGAGTTGACCACTAAGCTAGGCATACAAGCCCACAAGATGGGAGATGCATTGAAAGCCAAAGGAGCTATCAAGGGACAAGACGTCTCAATTACTTCCTTAATTGGAAAATTAAGGCTTCATGTCCAAAGCCATGTGGACAAAAAGGATTTCTTCATCTGCCCACTCAAACATGAGAATGTTATCGTTGGGGCACCATGGTTTAATCGCATGGCTTCCAACATGAAGTTCCCTGAAAGGAGAATCTACTTCACCTACAGGGAAGAGAGGATGTACATAGATGCTAATGAGTCGGGGAACACCATATCCTTGCAATAAAGGGAATCAAGAGGAATTAGAGTTGTCTAATTTCCTAAATGGATCCCAAGATGTTTTCATTGATGACATCCCTAGTGAGCTACCTCTAAAATGAGGGATGATGACCATGCAATTGAGCTCCTACCAGGAAGCTCACTGCCTAACAAGCCTCCTTTTTGAGTTTCACAAGCTCAACAAGAGGAAATCATGAGGCAAGTGCATGAATTGGTGAAAAAAGGGATGGTGAGGTCTAGCTCCTCTCCATTTTGTTCACCATTGCTTTTAGTGCAAAAGAAAGACGACATATATCACATGTGTGTTGACTATAGAGCACTAAATAAGATCACTATCAAAAATAGATTTCCCGTGCCGCGGGTAGAAAGTCTATTTGATAATTTACAAGTTTTGGCCTGACAAATGCTCCAGACGCATTCAAACTCATCATGGACAAAAATCTTCAGGCCATTCAAATTCTCTTGAAGAGTCCAAGCGACACCTCCAGATAGTCTTTCAGATTGTGAGAGAGAATAATCTTTTCATTAATCAAACGAAAAGTGATTTTTTCCTACAAGAGAATCAATATCTAGGTCACATTATCTCTAAAGATGGCACCCGTATGGATCCAACAAAGTTAGAGATAATAAAAGGATGGCCTAATCTAAGGAATCTCTAGGAGGTACGAAGTTTCATAGGTATGTGTGCATATTATAGATGCTTCATAGAAAAAAAAATTCTCGCTAATAGCAGGCCCATTACATGACTTAACAAAAAAAAACATTAAGTATTCATGGACTGCAAAAGTGCAAGAAGCTTTTGAGAAGCTTATCGATAGCTCAACGTGTGCTCACACTACTAGATCTCTCAAAGCCATTTGAGGTCCAATGTGATGCTTGTGGTGATTGCCTTGGAGCTATTTTGCTTCAAGAAGGGCATGCCATAGCATATGAGAGTTAAAGACTCAACTCTGATACGTGAGTATTGGGCAAATATGAAAAAGAGCTACTAGCTATTCTATATGCCCTAAACATATGGAAACATTATCTCTTGGGGACTCCATTCATCCTACGAATGGATCACAAAGCCTTAAGAACTTCATGACGCAAACCAAGCTCTCCAACAAACAAATGAGGTGGGAAATTTTTCTTTTTGCAGTTTAAATTTCATATTACTCACATTGCTGGCAAGCACAATCAAGTGGTCGATGCACTTTCACAACAACGACCAAGGGTAAATGTGGTGTCTATAGAAACTCACAATGATCTATATTTTATGATAGATGAGTATGCTACTGACCAAAACTTTAAGTACGTAATTACAGACTTTACAATAGGGAAGAAAAAAGAACCATTCACCTTGAAGGATGGTTATCTTCCAAACGGCAATAGGCTACGTGTTAATCACCCATACAATAAGAAAGTTATGTATGAATCCCATACTTCTCCTTATGCGGGGCAAAGAGGGATTCCATAGTCTACTCTTCGAGGAGTAGAAATGTATTTTTGTTGGTCTACCATGAAAATTAAACATACAAAAGTATGTTTCAAATTACGTGGTATACCAAAAGTTAAAACTTGATCGAGGGGAGCAACTTGGATTGTTTCACTCGATAGGCTTAACAAGAAAACACACTCTATGCCTATCAAAAGATATTAAGGCACATCAAATGGCAACCCTCTTCAGATCTCAAATTTTCAAGCATCATGGCTTTCCAACATCCATAGTGTCGGACAAAGATCCTAGAATGACCAGTTATTTCTAGAAGGGTCTATTTTGGAATCTAAGAAGTAGATTAAATTTCTCTTTTGGCCTATCATCCACAAACGGATGACCAAAGTGAAATAACTAATCTAATGATTCTTGAATCTACTAAAAGCCTATGTCATGGAAGTAGATCAACGTTCTCAATGATAGAAGTACCTACCTCTTATAGAGTATGCGTACAATGACATTGTGCATACTTCTATGAGGAAAGCACCTTTCAAGGTTGAAGAGGGAAGATCCAAAAGTCCCTTACTACTTTAAGTACATGGGAAGATCTTTGCATGCTGATGAATATAGCCGAGACTCACAAGAATCTTTCCAAAGATTAAAGAGGTTATATCCATCTCAAAGCAAAGGCAAAAAGGGCTGCTCCTAATAAGCATAGAAGAGCCTTAGCCTTAAAGAAAAATGATTGGGTCTTGCTAAAGTTTCTCAAGGCTCATCTAAGGCATACTATGGGCAAGAATCCTTCGGGCCACCAAAAGTATTATGCTAAACTAGCAAAAAGATACTATGGTCCTTTTTGAATTCTTAAGCCAACCAATGAGATGGATTATCAATTAAAGTTGCCCAACCGTTGGCTCATGCACCATGTTTTCCATGAGAGCCTACGTAAGCCTTACAAAGAAGCACCATAAAAAAAAAGCAATAGTTGCAGACCCTCCAAAAATTGAAGATTAAGAAGAAGTACTTCAATCCGAGTCCATCCTATGACATGAAGACAAGGTATTAAGAAATGGTAAGATTATTTGACGATACCTTATCAAGTTAAAAAATTATCCTTTTAAAGATGCTAAATGAATGCAAGGAACTTAACTTAAGGATAATATGAACCTTGTCAATGCTTACAATGCTGCACTAGAGTAAGCATATGAAAAATGTTTTTGTCTTATAAGACTAGTTATCTTTTTATTGTGTACAAATTTAAATAGTATGCATGCTTAGGATCATGTTTGTTGTGACTACGTCTCACACACCAAGTAGAACTTGTCACTCTAGTTTGGAAGTATGATATGGACTAAAGAGCAAACATGCTTGCGGCAGCTATGTCTCCCAAGCACCAAATGGATTAGTCATCCATCTTGGAATGATGTCGAAGGGTAAAAAGGGATCCTCTATCCACTAAGAAACATGGACTAATGACTAGGCTTTATCTTCTCTACCTCAAAGTCGAGGACGATTATGATTTCAAGAGAGAGGCAATGTCATAAAATCTAATATCTAGCTTACCCAAATGATTTTCTCATATTAAACTGATCTTTTAATGTGGGAGAATAAACGGGAACAAGAGTTAGAATAGAGACATGTGCTTCTAGACCTATCTCAGCAGCAGGGGACCAAAAGGAGAGATGGTTGCATCTCAATACGGGTCTAAAAGGAGATGGTCTACCAAAGAGCAATGAGCAATAAGTGCTTCTAAACTTATCTCAGAAGGAGACCAAGAGGAGAGATGGTTACATCTCAATACAGGTCCAAAAGGAGGTAGTCTATCAAAGAGCAACGTGCATCTAATGGAGCTTAAAAGACCTTAGGTTTAACTTCATTAAAGACCTCCAATAGTTAGTGTTAAAAGTCCTTTGACCTTAGGCAAGCTAGGGCCGAGCTTGAGGTGGGAACCCGACCTGAGCTTGAGGTGCTTGTCGTGTTTGCTGACTAAGGTGCTTGAGGTGCTTGTCGTGCTTGTTGACTAAGGTGCTTGAGATGCTTGTCGTGCTTGATGACTAAGGTGATTGAGGTGCTTGTCATGCTTGATGATGAGGAAGGTGCTTGAGAAGTGAGGTGCTTGAGTCAAAAAGAGACCCTACAAAGGAGGGGGAAAGCCCCACAATTAGGGGAATCGTTGACTTAACCTCCCACTCACCCAAAGTGCACCCTTTTCTCAAGGGGCACATGGAACACATGTCAGACTCTCCCTATGCTTAGCCACATGGTGTGTTGGAATGCTATTGGTTGGACTAAAGAGGAGTCCAATGAGCTTCTAGTTACATCCAACAAATATCTAGATATTTTCAAGCTGTCTCTCTCTAAGGGTTAAGGAGGACACTTGTCCAAAGACTACCCATGTCCTTGAAATGCATGATGCATGTGATTGGCTAGGGGGAGAGGGGTCCAATGAGCTTGAGACATGACAAAAGGGTAGAACTCGCCCTAAGCAAGCAAGGGGTGTGCTGGGGGGTACACACACACACACACACACACACACACACACACTCATTTTGTGGATTCATTCTCACTTGGTGAAAGTAGAGGAACTCCATCTCCTTCTCCAAGCTTGTGAGAAGTGAGAGCCTACACCAACACTCTTGGCTATGGAATGCAAATCCAACCAAGAGCCATGCTTCAGTGCTTAAGCTTGCCATCTTCTCCATCTTCATTACTATGCTATTATGTATGCTAGCAAGAAGAGTGATGATAAGTGAAGAACTATTTCTTTCTCCTATGGAATGTTTCTTTTTCGTCTTCCCTACCCTCATCCCCAGCTAGCTCTCTCCACCTTCAAAAGTGTTTGAGGTCTTAGGACTGAGGCTTGGGATAGTTAATGCTTTCTACAAAGTTTATGTTATGTTTGTGATGCATGAAGCTTTCCGTCTTCATTGCATCACCTAGGTCACAAGGAACACAAAGATTGTATTGTACCGAGTCTCTCTTGATGGGAGAAACTATAATACAAATGCCTATTGAAGGGGGGACCGGCTCCATATGAATCCGGTCCTCAACTATTGTAATGTTCTCTAAACTCTCTCTCTTGAAAAAGTATTGTTCATGCTAAGTTAACTAAGTACCATTATGTTGCTACCATCAATTAAGTTCACCAGTTATGATCACAAAGTAATCTCACAAAAGTGGTTTATCTAATTTCCTAATTCTGCTACTCTCAAAGTTCATAGGCAATTTCCATTACAACTTAAGAATTCAATGTTTTTTTATGATGGATACATTCACCGAAGTGAAATATAGCTCAAAATTCAAAGAAACGTAGTACCTGGTAACTTGTAATTGGTAGTACAACGAGTAAAGTTTGCAAGATGTAATGTCGTGAAGCCTCAAGTGTGCACCTCTTGCATCTTGGTGTAATTACCAAACTCAAGATGCTTGTGAAAATTGTCCTTGTATCTACTACCTAAAATCGCCCATTTCAATAACTCAAGGATGAGAGTCAAGACCAAGTTTATTACACATACAGAGCTTTGAATAGCTCTCAAGTTGAGAGACTAAAAAAGAGGCATATAGAGGCTTCAATAACCCTCGTGAATCTTCGTCTTTCCTCGTTCAAGAATCACGAACCCAAAGTCTTGCAATCTACACTCACAAATGATGGAAAAAATGAACTATAATCACATGGAAAAGCATCTGCTTGTGGTTCTTGTAACCCAAGAACCTCACATGACAAGTTGCACAGATTTGCATGCAACACAAGAGATTAATCCTTGAAAATGTAGATACAAGGTTCCTTAAGCCGCCCATGCCTCAATCGAGGCATGCTACAACTTGCTCAATGCTCAGGTTGCCATATGTGGCAGATACTCTGCGCTTGCCTTGGCCTTCCACTGCCTCACAGTCTACAGGTATGTAGTGCTACTGCACAAAGGTCCTCAAGGTTGAAGCCTCATAAGTCATATGTTGTAACTCGGCTCAATCACAAGCAGATGCTCTATAGTTTGGACTTTTTGTAGGTTATACACAGGAGATCACTTTCTGGACCCTGGTTATTCTATGCAAGTGGCATGGGGTAAATTTCTCCCTATACGTAGGCAGCAAAGAAAACCAGAGAATTGATTCTTAGGTTTTTGATTTGTCCAGCCAACATGGTAGTGACCCGCCACACTAGGCAGTGACCCTTGGACACTTGTATTGGCCACATTTTATGAAATGTTACTTACGAGTTATCATAGTGTGCATTGTAGACTAGAGTTAGAGCTCAGGTTACTCATTTTACGCAATTTTAAATAAACTTAATAAATTTGTTTTGGATGGGCAAATCAAAAGACTGTCCGTCCACAAACAATCCAGGGTGAACAAAACATGTTGTGATGGACATGCACTTTTTTGTTCTATCTTGCCATTGACATCCTCTGTGTTCCCTTGTCGGTCATGCCTCAGCACTATATGACATCAGATATTAAAGGAAGCCCATATGAGGGGATCAATGGATTGGAAGCCAGGCGCGGATTCCAAAACGATCTTGACCGTACATGCAAGTAAAAAAAGTAAACATGGGCGTAAAAAGTAAACATGGACGTCGGGCCTACGTGGAGCTGTCAAGCGGGGGAGTTGGGCCACGGTGGCAAAAATGTGTTGAGGTGGAGTCTAAGTGGCGAGGAACTTTGAAATTTCCCTACAAGTGGCTCGATGGTAAAATTTGAATTGGCGAGTAAGACATCGATCAATCAAGAGGAAGGGGACGAGCGAGTGAGTATGTTGGGCAACCTGACACAATACATGATGTCCATGGAGTAATCATGCCCATGGAGTAAGCGTTCAAGGGTGCAAGGCTTCCCGAGCAAGGGGCAAGTAAGGCAACTGTGTAAAGATTCCATCAATGGAACAAGGGAACAAGGTACATTCTGTGATGAGGGTAGCTCTCTTTGCTGTTTCTTTTGTGTGTGTGTGCCAAATGCATGAGGGGAGCAATGTGCTTTGCTACTGGACCAAGATGAAATTAGTAGGGATGTGATGGTATTTAGTCAATGCGATGCATGATGGAGTTGATGGTTATATTAACTTGTGGATGACAGCCATCAGTCCACCTTGCACTTCCCTTTAAAGGTGAATCCACCATATCCTCAAAGCTAGCATGTGTTGGAGCCCTAGATTGCGCTAAAGGAGGGTGCTATTGGAGAAGCTCAAGCTACACTCGCATGTCCACATATCTACTTCATTGTTGTACCATCTGGAAATAAAATTCTATTGGAGCTGAGCTGATATTAATCTGCCCAACTCTTAAACTTTACCAGGCATTTTGAGAGATTTAAAATTGTTTGAAAAAGGTTACTTGCTTTGTCCAATCTTAACTTCTTGCCATTTTTCGAAGCCTTTTGGTAATTTTAAAATAATCTAACTTGTGCTACGACTCCATCGTAGGCAGCTTTCTTCTAGCCCACTAAATACTCATGGCTGTCCCCTACCTCGGCATTCCTTTTCTGTGATGTTGAATTATTACTGATTTTTCTTGCATTTTTCTCCACCATAATAGGAATTTTTTGATGCATGATAATTTGTCTCCACTTATAATTCCAACAATTGTATGTACAAAAAATTGACCCGTGTGTGTGTGTGTGTGTGTGTGTGTGTGTGTGTGTGTGAACTTGGGATTCAACTTATCCCATTTCTCCTCCGCTCGTAAGCCATGGAGTTTCTTAGCCTTCTTCACATTCAATGACCATTTTCTTTCTTTGCTCTTAAAAAGTGCCTCCGTGCTCTTTTGCCAGTGATGCTTGTCATGCTGTGTTTCGGGTGCTTTGCCTCTTGAACCCATTGGCACATTCAAAGCACCACTTGCTTTTCGTAATGGGATCTGTACATCCAAGCCATGATCTCTTTTGAGGTGCCTCTCCATCCGCCACCTAACAAGCTCAAAATGGAATTTATTTGGACATTCCTTACTGGCTCTAGATTGTCGTGCAAGCCTTCCATCTGGAAAAAGAACCTCCATATACAACCTAGGCAGTATATTTGCATGGCTTGCTTGAAACCTTTTCCCATTTCTACCTTCATTCACAACAGAATCATCTTTTTGTGCATCTCGATTGCTGGCCCCTACACCACGACTTTCATCGGGATTCTTGTCTTCCTCTTCGGCAAAAGAGTTGCTAGCATGTTTCCAAGAGTTCGTCTCCCCCCCATCATCCATCAAGCCCTCCTTGAAAAGGCCCTCTAGCTTTTTGCACCGTACATTGGCTACTGCAGACTCAAACAGCTTTTTGCCACGCAATGTGGGCTGCTTTGCATGACCGATGGAGAGGAGCCCTGGGCTGCTTTGAGTTGCTTGTGGAGACATTGGGGACTATTTTCTTTGTGTGCCCCCCTTCTTCATTCCCCCAGTAGGCCTACACAGGGCCATTGCAATCCTCTGCAACATTTGGCATGCCTTGAGTAAGGTGATGCTCGCAAAAACTGAGGCGCGGACCCTTTCTCCCCTTGCCCACTACCCTGTTGGCGCAAATCCTCCCCCTGCTCCTCCTCCGCTCATGCATCTCTGAGATAGGCCATGTGACTGACTGTCCTCTGTGTTGTTTGCAGAAGGAGGCCCACTTTTCTGAGGCATGTAGGCTTGACCACCTTCCACCGAGCTCCCCTGCCTTGCGCAAGAGGCGCACAACAATGCAAACAGAGATCGAGGGCCTCCCCCACTTGGAGCCACTCTTGCCGTCATGTGCCCGCAAACCCCTTCCTCCAAGCTCCCCCTCATCCTATGCATGCAACTCACTCCCCGAAATCCTCATGCAGCGTACGACTTTGCCAACATGGAGATCCTTGCCCCTCAACGAAAGCTTTTTCTTACGAGCGTGCCTGCTCGGACTGCTCCACGTAGGTTTGCGTCCATGTTTACTTTTTATGCCCATGTTTACCTTTTTTTTGCTTGCGTGGACGGCCGAGATCGCTCTAGAATCCTCGTCCCACTTTTGATCCATTGATACCACCGTCTCGGCTTCCTTTAATACTTTTGATCCATTGATACCACCGTCTCGGCTTCCTTTAATATCCCGTGTCATATAATGCTGAGGCCGGTCGTGTGATACTTTGGGAGCCTCTGGATTTATCGCTGCGGGTTGGGAACAATGCAGCTACCAGCATCAGCAGCAATACGCACGTGATACACACGCGGCGGTGTGACGGTGACGGTGACAAAACACACACACACACACACACACACACAGCCTTGAGAGGGACTCCGACACGGCCCTCCTCCCTTCCTTGCCTGACAAACACGACGCTTCTCATTCAGCATTTCCTCTCAGAAGGCTTTCTCGCTTCATACAGAGCATAGCCTCCTGTGCTCCCGCAGGCCCCATTTCCCCTTGTCTCGCTCTTTCAAGGCTTCTTTAGAACTTGCCAGTAAGCTGCCTTTCAATTTGCTGCAATTTTTTCTGTTGGATCGTCAGTTTCCCAGGCGGATGGAGCTGTTTGATTTTTGTGTGCTTTGAGGAATTCCATCTAGCTATAAAAAATCTACAATTGGGTGGGTGAAGATCTCAGTTGTATTGAATCTGAGGAAAGCAGCTTCAAACATTGTGAGAGCATATGTTAGGCTGGTTTGGAAGCAGTAAGTATAGAATGACGCAGTTACGCTTTCTAATATTTTGCATGTACATTTTGAATTTGGTTACGCTGTGCTTACATGAAGCCTTAGATGAGATCTACAGTATGTGCTGTGCTCATACAAAATTGTCAAGTTCGATTGTACAGTCTCTTCCTCCAAGCTTTTGACCTTTTCGATTTGCAGCTGTTGATCCAGCTGTGCAGGTCTCTATGAAAAGAGCTGTTGCAAAGAAGGTGGTCGAACCTGTAAAGCCAGGAATGATTGTAGGACTGGGAACTGGAAGCACATCGTCACTAGCCATAGAGGAAATGGGAAAACTTATTCAGAAAGGCAAGGTACAGTCGGGTCAAGGGTCATGCTAGCTTCATTTCTTGTATGGAACCTCTTTTTCCTACTTTAATTCCAATCTCCTAAGGCTAGATTTTATCCGCGAGAGCAATGTCTTGAAGTTATCTTGTTTTTAGCCATTAGTGTCTTTATTTTCATGGCATCAAATGTTTGTACAGTGTACTCGGGTGTTGCTTACTCTGCCATACAGTGATAGTTTAGTATCTTCATTTTTGAGGTGTCAAAAGCTCTTGTTCGTGAAGGTGTATGCATGGTTACTTATTGGTGGTTCTTTGTGGCGAGGAAGCTTATGCATACACTTATACTTGATAAATGCAAAATATTCCTGCCTGTGCAAGTACAATGCACTTGAGAATGAAAAGCCTTTTGAGGAGTGTTAGAGAGCCACTCTGTAAGGAGTTGAGTTTTGTTTGCTGTCAGTATAAGTACATTAATTAGAAAATGTGTTTGCAATCAAAATATGTGTTGGGTGTAAATATTTAGGCTTTTATTTTAATTATTTTTATTCAGTACTGTCTTACCGGTAGCTAAAAGATGTAGTTGGAGTTGGAGTGAGCTACCAATGAGAGTACTTGGTCGGCAGTTTGGCCTCAAAACTGTGAGGCTTTCACTTTTTCAGCTAGATATAATTTGTGAATGTTTTTTAATGCTTATCAGATGGTGTCCAGGCTGATCTCAATGATGTGAACACAGTGGACTTAGCGTTTGATGGGGCTGATGAAGTTGATTCATCCATGAATCTAATAAAGGGGAGTGGGTATCAATTGTCTTGTGATCTTCCGTTTTCTTAGTCAAAAAACCTTAACCCAAAAGCATCTGTTGTGATATTTAAGAAGCCTCACTATGATGTTTCTTTGAAGGCTTATGCCCATTTCTAATTTTCTTCAGGGTGGAGGTGCTGCACATACTATTGCCAAGGTAAATAATCAGCCAGCTCCTTTCAAAGGGACATTATGGTATCTTCTTAATCTTCTGGAAAATCTTTTCTACTTGCAGGTGGTTAACACCATGGCCAAGCAAGCAGTGTGTTATAATAGTTGACCAGTCAGATTGTGTCAGAGCTTGGGCTGACGTTTCCAGTTCCAGTCAGGTACCATATTTGTTGTGATAGTTTTCGTCGAGTCTAAAAAGATTTGCTGCATATTAATGTTTCTCAATTTCTGTTTCCATCACTTACTAATTGTTTAGCTCTGTGTATGTGCATCATGTGAACAATATAACTGTTGTAAATCACCATTTTCATGTTTACATGCACTCCACTATGCATTTTACCAACATGAACAGAGATGGTTATATACATGTTTGTTCGTTAGTACCTAGGTGTCATCTAGGTACTAACGAACAGAGGTGGTTATTTACTTGTTTGTTCGTTAGGTGACACCTTAGGTACATTTTGGCAAATAATAATTGCATGTGATAAGGAGACCTTGGTTACATTTTAAGTGTCAGCCGTGGTCTTGCATTGTTCTGCAATAAGCAAACTTTGCATGTATGGTAGTTTTTTTTGGGGTGGGGTTTAAAAGAAGCGTTTCTTTAAGTGAAAAGCGGATATAGCAAGATAAGAGGTAAATTACTAATCAACAAATTTTTCTAGTGCACATGCTGATTGGATCGAGGGAATGTTTGTTGCATTCTAAGGAGTGTGCACACAGGCATGCATGCATCGACAGACAAATGTGCATCTATTACTCATTTTGGCCGGCGTATCTGCCCTTGTTAAGAATCTGGATTTTGTCTGTTCCATGAGTAATTGGTTTGCTTGTAATGTTTCATACCCAGGTGGAAGTTCTTCCTCAAGCAATCTCAGCAATCCTTCGCAAGCTGGTTGCCTTAGGGAGAGGTTTGTTTTTCTTGTCAAAAGTTTGATTATGTATTTTGTGCTCTTTATTGTACTGCAAATCTCTGGTTGTTACTTCTTTTTCTCCATTCGTGGTCCCTATGTTCGTCGAACCTGTTAAGTTCTTGACTTTTGATGTGGCTATTTCTTATTATTAAGTCCACTAAGTAGGTTTTTAATCATGTACTAGGTTAAGTTGTTTTCAAAACTTTCGCCTGATATGTTTCAGCCGAAAATGTTGAATACAGCTATGTCAAGAACATATACTCAAGTACTTTAACATCGATATCACAAGTCCATCCTGTATGTAAGTAGAGGCAAGGAGTGTGAAATTTGTCCAAAACCCAAGTCAAGGAAGTATCTTTTGAAGGGAGAGAGACTTTGGCACCAGGTAAATAATTGTTATGATTATAAAGGCAATTTTAAAAATTTGTGAAGGAAGCTTGTCTGTTGATGGTCTTTCAATAATCGTTTGATCAAGGAGAGTTTTTCATGAGCATTTATGTATATTACAAAGGATGTTGTCATTATTGCCAATCTAGATGGTAATCAGGTAAGATTGTTTTAGGACACTTTGTTAGAGGTCATGTAGGTCATTTCCTGGGTGTGCCAGGTTGGCTAGGAGTTGGGGGATTCTTCCCATTGTTTCCAAGCCTTGTATGTGGGCTGGCAAACTAGTGGTAATCAAGTAAGATTGTTTTAGGACACTTTTTTAAGAGGGCATGTAGGTCCTCTCTTGGGTGTGCCAAGTTGGCTAGGGTTGGTGGATTTTCCATTTTCTTCCAAGACTCACACATACTGGGATCCGTCTACTATTATATTGAGTTCAAGGCTTCTGAAATATGGCTGCCAAGGTGATCACAACAAGATTGCTTGATATTCAATCAGCGCGTGCATACTTAAGACAATGGCACCATCGTTTTGATCCGACATCCAATGCCATCAAGGAATGTGCTTCCCCAACCTGCACAAAGAGTACCTTTCCCTTCTTTCCCATTGAGGTTCCGTGAGTGGAATAATAAGACTACCATATTCAGACATGAGCTCCTTGACAAATCAAGTCCGTTTATTCTTGCATCTCATCGAGCATTTTCTTGGAAGCTTGAACACGAATAACAGAACTAGATGTACACGGTACCATTTCCCCATGGCACAAACGGCAATGTGCAAGTGATAGCAAGTACAACTCAAAACATTAAGGAGCAAATACAAGCATCGAGATGATTTCATGAGCACAGAAACCACTAAATCTACTCCACCTCCCATTCAAAAAGTGTACAAACCTAAGGAGCCTCGGGCCAAAAAATTTGCATTGGTACCCTGAAAATTAGGTCATAGGTCTCCAAAATTGCATTGACGAAAACCTTTGATGGGGTGCCATTTGAGATTATTGAATTTGCTACGAAGGTTCCATCCTTCCTTAGCACGAAAGATAAGATTTTTCTTTAAAGTCGACCAGTTCGCGAGGGACTTGGGCTTGGTCCGAAAGGCTTCCAAAAAAAGGGAGTAGATCGCCATCGTTGCGATTTGAAATTGAAGGAGAACGGTTGGGTGCTCTTACGGTCTGAGAAGGCATGTCTGAAAAAGAAAAAGGGAAAGGAGCGGCTTTTTCGAAAGCTTAGCATGAGATACTATCGACCTTTCTTTATTTTTCGAAAAGATAAATGATGTCTACTTTGGATTGAAGCTGCCCGATACTCGTAGAATTCACAATGTTTTTCATGTGAGTCTCTTGAAGCCTTTTGAAGGCGATGTGCCCGATGATGGGGAGCCAGATGAGCAACCCGAAGTGGAGGAAAACGAGCAGATACTCGTTCTAGAACAGATATTGGCACAGAAAGATAGAAGGTAAAGCGATAAGACGGTTCTTGGTTAAATTCAAGACCTACTCTGCATTGGATGCGAAGTGAATGGAGGAGGAGTACCTGGCAGATACCCCTCAGATTGTGAATCCTTACCTTGAAGCATTTAGTTTAGCATAGTCTATTCTAAATGGAACCCCGAACTCAGCTTGGGTGGAATTTGGTGCAGCGGGTATGCATGAGAGGGGAGTCGCTCCACTCCTTTGTCAACAGATTGCCCCGATTTTTGATACTAAAGTCACTGATGTCTCTTTTGAGTTTCAGGGATACTGTGAGTTGAGAGTATTCTACTGTATGACTTTATGAACTGGAATTCCCGAACATGATATTGACTTGTTCTTGACTTGTTTAAGTGTAGGAACTGATAGATGAAATGATTGCAGCATTTCGGTTTGAAAGATCTCGATAGACGGTTGCAATAAGGATTAGTCAATCGGGCATCTATGAGGTCCCGAGTGGATCAAGATGCGATTGCTAAATACATTGCCAATAAATCATAGTCTGAGATCTGAATGAATTTTTTTAAGTGATTTGTAATGTGATGTCCTGTGATGTCAAGTGATGTCCTGTGATGTGACTGTCGATTGGTACATGTGCTAGATGTGTGTTCCTAGTGCGACGGTATTAACAGTCCGTGCCAATATCGTTCCAGAACAGATATTGACACAGAAAGATAGAAGGTAAAGCGATAAGACGGTTCTTGGTTAAATTCAAGACCTACTCCGCATTGGATGCGAAGTGAATGGAGGAGGAGGACCTGGCAGATACTCCTCAAATTGTGAATCTTTACCTTGAAGTATTTGGTTTAGCATAGTCTATTCTAAATGGAACCCCGAACTCAGCTTGGGCGGAATTTGGTGTAGCGGGTATGCACGAGAGGGGAGTCACTCCACTCCTTTGTCAACAGATTGCCCCGATTTTTGATACTAAAGTCACTGATGTCTCTTTTGAGTTTCAGGGATACTGTGGGCTGACAGTATTCTGCTGTATGACTTTATGAACTGGAATTCCCGATAATATGATACTGATTTGTTCTTGACTTGTCTAAGTGCAGGAGCTGATAGACGAAATGACTGCAACATTTTGGTCTGAAAGATCTCTATAGATGTGATTGCAATAAGGATTAGTTAATCGGGCATCTATGAGGTCCCGAGTGGATCTAGATGCGATTGCTAAATACGTTGCCGGTTAATCATGGTTTGAGATCCGAATGAATTTTTGAATGTAATTTGTCATGCGATGTCCTGTGATGTCAAGTGATGTCCTGTGATGTGACTGTCGACTGGTACATGTGCTAGATGTGTTTTCCTAGTGCGTCGGTACTAACAGTCAATGTCTGCTAAGACCGTTTATGGCTTCTGTTTGTTTTGCAGGCGTAATCGAGGGCGATTACAATGCTTTCAAGAGGGTGGTATGTCACAAACCAGTGACGTGGCAGTCCGGATACACACACATACACCTTGGCTGGCTGGTCCGTGAATTGCGGAGAGAGGCTGACGTTCCCGGATTTCACGTAGATGGTGCTGACGTGGCTGCTGTACGGACCCTCCGCAATTTGCGGCGCAAAAAGAGTTGCTAGGCTGTACGGAATTCCAGCTGGTTGCGTGGCTGAAAATTGGCAGCTTTTGGCAACAGTTGCTTTATTTTTGAAGGCTTTTCACTTACTGCTTTTGGGGCTTTGCTTTTGGGCATCCCTTGTAACCAATAAATAAGTCGGTAGGGTCTCGCTTCTCAGAGCATTTGGACGCAGAGTCTGAGAGTGAGCACCTACCCACTCTCTTGTACTTTGAACACAGATTAATATAAAAAGAAATGCCGAAAGAGGCTCCAGTCTTTGGGGCCAATATCTCTAGGCACGGAACTCCGCCGGGCCGTGTCGAATCAATTGTGCACTGTGAATTATGAAGTGAATCTTTGCTGTGTTGCGGTAGAATCTTGACTTGGAGTGTCCAAGTTTGTTATAGTCGCGGTTGAATCTTGACTTGGGGTGTCCAAGTTTATACATGAACTGGCAGATCGCGTTTCTATTAGAAAAGACTTCTAATTGCATTTCCTCCAAACAACCGAGGACATCATGATTCATATTGAACCTTCCCGATTGGGCTTCATTAGCATTGTGTAAGAGTTAACATTTCGAGTCTGGTGTACACCCACGATCATTGTAACAGAACGGGCACCACGTGCCAATGGAAAAGAATAGACTGAACAACTTTAAGCACTTCAAATAACAACTCAACTGAAAGAGATGCACGACACGAAACAGGGAGTGGTGGAGTTCCACCCCAAGAGAGCATTGGCTCCAAACCTCGGCGCCCCTTTCGGTATTTCTTTATATTGCTTGAACTCAGTACAATGCCGGTACTCCATCCTCTGCACCTTCCCATAGAAGCATGCTGGAGAATGAGCCCTTGGCTCATATTTCAAGGCCCTTGGCCTATGAAAAGTAGTTACATGAAAGCTTCAAACTCAAAAGCATCTGGCCTCCCAAAAGCAGCCAACACAAAGCATGGAAAATCTGTATAGCATACCATGTCATCAACGCAAATCGTGTAAGTGCGTACAAGTTTCCACGTCATCACCGCAAATTGCAAGCGTCCTTACAACTACCACGTCATCATCTCAGCTACGCAAGGGTTTTGCTTTGCTTAATCTCTTTAGGTCACTTGGCCCCATCGGATGGGGTCGGTGGGCCACTCGGCAAGACTTCGCAAGTTGGTAAAACTTCTTTTATTGCTTCTGCTTCTTCGGTTAGGGTGTACCTTGGCCCGGATGTGCAGGTTGGCCCCGTTCTTCAATGGCTTGACACGTCAGCAGTTTGTGACAATCACACTCATACGTGGGTTATACCGTAAGAAACTTGGAGACTCAAGTCAAGATTCTATCGCGACACAGCAAAGATTCACTTCAGAACAGTTCACAGTTCGCAATTAATTCGACACGGCCCGGCGGAGTTCCGTGCCTAGAGATATTGGCTCCAAGACTGGTGTCCCTTTTGGTATTTCTTTTTTGTATTGATCTGTAACTCAAAGTACAAGGAGTGGGAGGGGTCTCACTCTCAGACTCTGCGTTTAGATGCTCTGTAGCTGAGTGGGAACCTTGCCCATTTATTTATTGATTACAAGGGATGCCAAGAGCAGAGTCCCAAAAAGCTGCCATCTTTTAAAACAAAGGCTTAAAATAAAGCAAAGCTCAAAAGCTTATCAAATTTTGCGTAGATTTTCAACAGCCCAAAAAGCAACTTTCCGTACAGCTCAGCCACATCAGCCTATCAGTGCTTTTTGCACCGCAAATCACGAAATTCGTACACTACCACGTCAGCCTGTCTGCGAATTTTTCCGGGATTGCCTGCCAGGGAAAGTGTGTGTATCTGCTGCCACATCACCCATTTGTGACATACCTCCCTCTTGAACGCATTGTAATCGCCCTCGATTACGCCTGCAAAACAGACAGAAGCCATAAACTGTCTTAGCAGACACTGAGTGTTAGTACCGACGCTAGAAAAACGCATCTAGCACATATACCAATCGACAGTCACATCACAGGACATCACTTGACATCACAGGACATCACATGACAAATTACATTCAAAAATTCATTCGGATCTCAAACCATGATTAATCGGCAACATATTTAGCAATTGCATCTCGATCCACGGACCTCATAGATGCCCGATTAACTAATCCTTATTGCAATCACCTTTTTAGAGATCTTTCAAACCGAAATGTTGCAGTCATTTCGTCTATCAGCTCTTGCACTTAGACAAGTGAAGAACAAATCAATGTCATATTATCGAGAATTCTAGTTCATAAAGTCATACAACAGAATATTGTCAGCCCACAGTATCCCTAAAACTCAAAAGAGACATCAGTGACTTTAGTATCAAAAATCGGGGCAATCTGTTGACAAAGGAGTGGAGCGACTTGTCACCAGGAGGTGTATTTTTCCTGTTGCCTTCCGTAAATAAGTATTAGATATATTTATTTTATTTTTACTTGTTTGTCCCAAAACCCTTGAAAAGGTGCAAGTGGACATTGCATGGCCAGTGTGAAACGGCTGTAGCCAAATGGGTTTCTCACATCGGGGATCTAGGTCGGTCAGATAGGGACTGCCCGGGCTAGTTAGCACTGAATTCTGATGAGTATGGAAGCTCGTGTGCGCCAAACTGGAATTTGGGCCACTCGTCAAGTCACTGCAACTTTATAAGTTGAAAGGGTCCAATAAATTAACCCACATTGTAGATGTTGGTCAAATGGTAGTCTTCAATGATGGTCAGGAGACCGATAGGGACGCCATGGAAGCATCTCCTAAAATTTAGGGAACTGCTATTTTTGACCGGAAAATGTGTTCGCGTCATTAGCTTTGGAATGACAAGGGGAACATTTTATTGCTCTGCTATCAAGTCAACTGACGCACCAGTTGAGATATTTTTAGCAGGATAAGCCCAAACTCGGAAACTGGGCGACGTGTCAGCCTGTGAGCAATTCTGCCACTCTGGGAGGCAAAAACGAGCTGCATATCAACAAAGGGGGCGCCATTTTCAGCCTCAGGTGGATTGTAGCAGGTACAGAAGCTATGGAATGCTTACCTTGCCCTCTATGCACAGTATGGTGACGGGAGTGATGTCCCGCACGCTACATACTGCTCTCTTTCTCCCCTACGTACAGTATGTTATGCCCCACTAGTGGGCTTCTCATTTGACCTATGTACAGTTCTGGGGGTTTATGCGCGTTTTGCCAAGGCAAGAGCCTTCTGAACAGGAACCGGATTAGCTAATTGCTAATCCCCCACAGGTACGCACAGTTCCATCACGAAAATTGCGAGTTTGGAGAGTTTTCTCGCTTGAAAACTCGTCCAATTCACAGGGGAACTGTCCCATTGCGTGCGGGAGCCCTTGGGACACGTGTAGGCGTGTTCGCTCCGCTAAAAACGATCCGAAACAGGGAATTACAGCCTGCTGTGTTTTTCTGCAGGTTTAGGGTTTCGCACCTAAATTGCAAGGGAACATCGGGGGAGCCTCGTGAGAGCCTTGGGATGCGTGTACAAGCTTTTGGGCTCCCGGCAGTGAAAAACAGAGAATTACAGCTCGCTGAATTTCTGTGACAGCTCACTAGAAAGCTTCCAGATATCGAGGGAATCTGTCCTAGACAGGTGTTTTTGACCTACAGGGGTTTTTGCGCCATTATGCTGCCAAAATCAGGTCGAAAACCTGCGTTTTCAGCCCTCGCCAGGTTTGGACAGCTTTGTGAAAGATTGTGCTAAGTGGTCGGATCGTCTACTTTAATTTGAATAAAGAAATACCGAAAGGGGCGCCAGTCTTTGGGGCCTACAGGGTGTCGATCTCGTGTGCGTAGTGACATTCTAGTCGCTGGACGCAACTGTGTTCTCTTCCCTTCTCAGTGCTCTGTGTAAAGTTAACAGGTAATTGAAATAGTACCGCCCTCTACGTTGTACGGGCTGGTTATATGGTTCCATCGACGGGATAGTCACTTTTTCTTCAAAAAGTGCAGCGTGGATTGTTGTGGGTGAAAGCAACACAGAGCTTGTCGATATGGCAGAGAAGAGAGACCAAGTACCTGAAGAGGGATCTTCCCCACATGGCACAGAGAAAATTCCTTCAACTCTTCAAGAAGAGGACAGGTTGTTTAGAACTCAACTGCGTTGTTGCATGGACATGTTTCAGCAGTTGGCTAACAACCCAAGGATGCAGGAATTCTTACAGGCTCCGACACAGGGTTTTCAGCCTCCTACACAGGGCATGACTGAGCCGTTGCAGGAAAAGGAGATTTCCAATGCGCAGAGGACTCATGATGCTCGAGGGAAAGCCCATGTGGTTGAGCAACTAGCGGTGTCCAATGATCCAAAGCAACTTGCTTTAGCTGGACAGGAACCGTTTGTGAATGGTCAAGGGAGCGGAGCAATGAACAGGCTATGCGTCAGACCCTTCCATTACCTAATACTTATCCTGGTTATTTTGGAGGTGGTTCAGTGTTTCAAGCTATGGCTGGACCTTCCACAGGTTATATGCCAGGGAATGTGTTCGGGACAATGCAAACAGGCATGGGTAACCCTATGTACGCGAACATGGGTGTCCAACTTGGTTTTCAGGGTGCCTATGGCCAGTTTCGAGTGCCTGGAACACAATTTGGTATGGCTGGTTTTTCGCACCCATACGTACAAAATGCAGATATGATAGGGAAAACAGTTGATGCGAGTGTTGGAATGAACACTCATGGAGCACCACTGCTACAGGCACCTGTTTATGATAATGTGGCTCCTTTGAGTCAGCCTAAGGATTACAAGGAAGGTGGGCATGGAGTGAAGTTTGAAACTTTTAGAGGAACTGAGGACCAATTGAAGGCTTTGACCTTCATACAGCAGTTCGATGCAGCTTATGCTGGAAGCAACTTCATGGAATCTTCAAAGATACGCAAGGCTGCCACTTTCTTGAAAGGGAATGCGCTTCAATGGTGGACCGCATTGTTGAACCAAGGTCAAGCCCCAACAACGTGGGTCCAATTCAAACAACTTTTTGCGCCTGCATGGTTGACAAACACTTTTGAAGTGGATGTGATGACGGAATGGCACAAGTTGAATGCCAAACAGTGTGCAGATCTGGAAGAGTACAATAAACGGTTTTGGGCCGCACTGTTGCCAGTCACCTCTTACAGGTTTGTGCCATTGTCAGAACAGATTGAGAAGTACTGTTGTGGATTGCCCAAGAAAATCAGGGACTATTGCACAAAGACTATTGTCATGAATATGTTTCAGTTGATAGAGAATGCAAGGGTGGCCAGTAATCTGTCGAAGGGAGATTCCGATGGATTTAATAGCCACAAGAAAGGGTCCCAGGGCAAACAGTTTTCAGCCAAGGGCAATGTTGCAGCAAAGCCTTCTGAGTCTCCTGCAAAGAAGCCCTCCACTCAAGAAGCTGATACGTCCAAGAAGCAGTCTAAATCTTCTTCAGAACGAGGACAAGGACAAAAAAGGCATTTTTCCGGCAAAACTTTTCAAGAAAGGAAAGCTCTTAGGGAGGCCAAGAAATGCTACATTTGTGAACAGGAAGGACACTTTGCAAATGAGTGCCCACAGAAGAAGTCACAGGATAAGGATGACAAGTCAGACCATAAAGGGAAGAAGCCAAAGCCGAGTGCAGGACTTGTTCCAGATTTGGTTGGAGATCAACCAAACACAGATGCCACGGAGCTGTGCAGAGCTTGGGGCAAAGTTAGAGACCAGACAGTGCTGGTTTTCTTTGATCCAGGAGCCCGTGCAAATTTCATATCACCAGAATTGGCATCAAAGTTGGGCATTCGTGCAGAGGAGATGGGTATGACAGGGGAAGCAGGTCTGGCATGCCCAAGACATTCAGAGCCTGTTACTCCCATTCTGGGAAAGCTTCGTCTGCACATTCAGAGCTATGTGGATGCGGAAGAATTTCATATTATGCCGCTTGAGGGCTGTGATGTGTTATTGGGTATCCCATGGTGTTACAGGTTGCATGCTATGGTGGATACCTACAACAAAAAGATTACCCTTGTACATAGAGGAAAGACTCATGTCCTTGATGTAAAGCTTAAAGGCGAGTCTGTTCCAGTTGTTTTTGCTTCTGCTATTTCATCTGTAATAAAGAATCATCTTTCTGCGTACTTGATCTTTGCAAAAGAAGTACCTCAAGTTGTATCTAATTTGTCTACCTTAGATAAAGACAGGTCAACTTTTTTGAGTGGTTTCAGTGATTGTTTTTCGGACTCTTTGCCAAGGGAGTTACCTCCTGAGAGACCTGAGGATCATACTATAGATCTTGTGCCAGGTTCTAGTCCACCGAATAGACCACCATACAGGGTTAGTGCAGCCCAGCAGAAAGAGATTACGGGTCAGGTCAACGAGCTTTTAGAGAAGGGGCTGATTCAGCCCAGTTCATCCCCTTTTTGTTCGCCTGTACTCTTAGTGCAGAAGAAGGATGGTTCATGGCGCATGTGCATTGACTATCGCGCCTTGAATAAGAATACTATCAAGAACAGGTTCCCCATACCGAGGGTAGATGACATTCTTGATCGGCTTGAGGGAGCGTCATTGTTTACAAGAATAGACCTAAAGAGCGGGTATCATCAGATACGCATTAGACCAGAAGATGTCCATAAGACTGCGTTCAGGACAACATTTGGTCTCTATGAGTTTCTTGTCATGCCATTTGGTCTCACAAATGCTCCTGCCACATTTAATAGAATGATGGACAGAATTTTTAGACCACATAGAAACTTCGTGGGTACCTTCTTTGATGACATGATTGTCTACTCAAAGTCTGAAGAGGAGCATAGGGATCACTTGACGGCAGTTTTCAATGAGCTACGCAAGAATAGGCTACTCATCAATGCGAAGAAAAGCGAGTTCTTTTTGCAAGAAATTCACTTCCTTGGGCACATTGTTTCAAAGGATGGGGTACGCATGGATCCCGCTAAAGTGGAAGCAATTAGGTCATGGCCAGACTTGAAGTCCGTACATGACATTCGAAGCTTTCTAGGCTTATGTTCCTATTACAGGAGGTTCATCCGAAATTTTGCTGAGATTGCTTCTCCACTCCATGCACTGCAAGGAAAAGGAGTTACTTTCAAGTGGACAGCCAAGGAAATTTTAGCGTTCAAACACTTGAAAGAGAAGCTGACTTCAGATCCGGTAATTATTTTGCCAGATCTTTCTAAACCTTTTGTGGTTCAATGTGATGCGTGTGGCCATAGTCTTGGTGCAGTTTTAATGTAGAATGGTCGAGTAGTCGCATATGAGAGTAGAATTCTTTTGAAGACTGAAAGGAACTTGCAAGTCTATGAGAAAGAATTGTTGGCAGTAATTCATGCTCTCACTAGTTGGAAACACTATTTGCTAGGGGCTGATTTTGTTGTCCAAACGGATCATCAAACCTTGCGATATTTTCTTACACAGACGAAGTTGTCTGAGAAGCACATGCGATGGGCAAACATCTTGTCAATGTTCCATTTTCAGATTGTGCATGTGCAAGGGAAAAAGAACGTGGTGGCTGATGCGTTGTCACGAAAGCCCCAAATTTCAGCAGTGTCAATTCCGTACCATTGTGAACTAGAAGAAATGAAGACACAATATGCTGAAGATTCAGATTTTGCAAGGATCTATGACCAGCTTGTTGATGGGCAACATCATGAGCACTATATGCTTAAGAATGACTTTCTCATGATGCATGGAAAGTTATGCGTTACTAAACAGTTACGGCCAAAGATTTTGATGGAAAGTCATGCTCCACCTTATGCTGGGCATCGTGGAATTGATGCGACAATGAAAGGGGTTGAGGCATTCTTCTATTGGCCAGCTTTGCGTCAAGATGTTGACACATTTGTAAGATCATGCTTAGTATGACAAAAAGTCAAATTTGACAGACAAAAGCAACCGGGATTGTTGCAGCCATTGCCGATCCCGGATAGGCCATGGGAAAGTATAGCAATGGACTTTATCTTTGATCTTCCAAGGACGCAAACAGGAAATGATGGGATTTGGACTATCATTTGTAGGTTCAATAAGCAGGCCCATTTCATTCCTGTTAGGAAGAAGATAAAGCCAGAACACATGGTCAAGATATTCATGAGCAATATCTTTAAATATCATGGGATGCCTCAGTCAATTGTCAGTGACACGGATCCACGTATGACGAGTCTTTTCTGGAAGGCATTGTTTGAGAACATGGGCACTACGCTCAAGTTCTCTTCTTCGTTTCATCCGCAAACTGATGGACAGTCAGAAGAGGCAAATTCTACTGTCTTGGACCTACTCAAATGTTATGTCTCAGAGCACAAGGCAACTTGGGAACACCATCTCCCATTGGTTGAATATGCTTACAATAACACTGTGCATACATCAACAGGTAAGGCACCATTTGAGATAGTGGAAGGAGGAAAGAAAGTCCCACCCATTTTGCAGACTAAGGACAAGATACTTGAGGCAGACAAGTATGTGCAAGATATGGATGAAACATACAGGAAGATAAAGATTGCTCTTGAGAAGACTCAGGCTAAGCAAAAGAAAGCTGCTGATCGTCACCGTCGTGAACTTGTATTTTCACTTGGTGATTGGGTACTTTTGCGCTTTGAAAAGGCCAGGTTAAGGAAAAGGAAAGGCAAGGAACGCTTGTTTCCTAGGCTCAGTATGCGATATTATGGTCCTTTTCAGATTTCAGAAAAGATCAGCGATGTAGCTCACAGGTTAAAGCTACCAAAAGGCTGGAAAATACATAATGCTTTTCATGTCAGCCTTCTAAGGCCCTTTGTTGGTGATGTGCCAGAGAATATACTTGATGAGGAACAACCCGAAGTGGAAGAATTGGATGAAATCCTTGTTCCTGAACAGATATTGGCACATAAAGAAAGAAAGGTTAGAGGAAAGGTTGCAAGACGCTATTTGGTGAAGTTCAAGAACTATCCATCATTAGATGCCAAATGGATGGAAGAGTCTGAATTGCTTGATTCACCTCAGCTATTGCAATTGTATCTTGAAGCCTTTCAAATGGAACCCACAGTGACTTGATGCAGCCTTTTTGGAGCAAGGCAAGAGCATGGTTCATGATGCTCAAGAGAGTAGTTAAGCAATTGTATCTACTCTTTCCATACAAAATTTAGCTAGAGAAGTTTGTGCTCAAGAGTACACTCGAAGACTTCTATGCTTGATATATGTGTCGTAGCCAAGTTGGTGGGATTGTTTAATCGTCCAACGCTACATTTCCGGAAGCATGTATATCTTGGATTCCCATCATAGAATATATGTGATATCAGGAGATATCTGCATGTATTATTGGCATGCAAGCGAGGTCGCTCGCAATATTTCAAGGGTGGGGTGTGTCACCAGGAGGTGTATTTTTCCCGTTGCCTTCCGTAAATAAGTATTAGATATATTTATTTTATTTTTACTTGTTTGTCCCAAAACCCTTGAAAAGGTTCAAGTGGACATTGCATGGCTAGTGTGAAATGGCTGCAGCCAAATGGGTTTCTCACATCGGGGATCTAGGTCGGTCAGACAGGGAATGCCCGGGCTTGTTAGCACTGAATTCTGATGAGTATGTAAGCTCGTGTGCGCCAAACTGGAATTTGGGCCACTCGTCAAGTCACTGCAACTTTATAAGTTGAAAGGGGCCAGTAAATTAACCCACATTGTAGATGTTGGTCAAATGGTAGTCTTCAATGATGGTCAGGAGACCGATAGGGACGCCATGGAAGCATCTCCTAAAATTTAGGGAACTGCTATTTTTGACCAGAAAATGTGTTCGCGTCATTAGCTTTGGAATGACAAGGGGAACATTTTATTGCTCTGCTGCCAAGTCAACTGACGCACCAGTTGAGATATTTTTAGCAGGATAAGCCCAAACTCGGAAACTGGGTGATGTGTCAGCCTGGCGTTTTCAGCCCTCGCCAGGTTTGGACAGCTTTGTGAAAGCTTGTGCGAAGTGGTCGGATCGTCTACTTTAATTTGAATAAAGAAATACCGAAAGGGGCGCCAGTCTTTGGGGCCTACAGGGTGTCGGTCTCGTGTGCGCAGTGACATTCTAGTCGCTGGACGCAACTGTGTTCTCTTCCCTTCTCAGTGCTCTGTGTAAAGTTAACAGGTAATTGAAATAGTACCGCCCTCTACTTTGTATGGGCCGGTTATGCGACTCCCCTCTTGTGCATGCCCGCTGCACCAAATTCCGCCCAAGCTGAGTTCGGGGTTCTATTTGGAATAGACTATGCTAAACCAAATGCTTCAAGGTAAAGGTTCACAATCTGAGGAATATCTGCCAAGTCCTCCTCCATCCACTTCGCATCCAATGTAATAGACTTGGACACTCCAAGTCAAGAATCAATCGCGACAACACCAAATAACCACTTCAAAACAATTCACAGATCACAATAGATTTGCACTGGCCCGGCGAAGTTCCGTCCCTAGAGATATTGGCCCCAAAGACTGACGCCCCTTTCGGTATTTCTTTTTGTATTAATCAATTCAAAGTACAAGAGAGTGGGTCGGGATTCACTCTCAGACTCTGCGTCTAGATGCTCTGAGAAGTGAGGCTCTCACCACTAATTTAAAGGTTACAAGGGATGCCTCTAAAAGCAGAGCCCCAAAAGCTTCAAATCAAAAGCAACTGCTCTCTCTCTCTCTCACAGAGAGTCAAAACTTGAAAGCAAAAGCATTCTCTCTCTCTTTCTCATTGCATAGAGAAAAAGCAAGATTCGCATCGCTCATCATTAAATATATATATATTAAAAAAAAAAAGCCTCCACGATTTTCGGAAATTAGGGTTTTTGGCAGAAATTAGGGTTTGCAGGAATTTTAGGTTTTTTGGCAGAATTAGGGTTTCTACTGTCCGCCACGTCATCACTTTGTGACATACCCCCCTCTTGAAAGCATTGTAATCGACCGCGATTACGCCTGCAAAACTGACAAAAGCCATAAACCGTCTTAGCAAACACTGGATGTTAGTAGCTACGTACTAGGAACACACATCTAGCACATGTACAAAATCGACAGTCACATCACACGACATCACAGGACATCACCAGACATCACAGGACATCACATGACATTCAACATTCATTCGGATCCTAGACCACGATTTATCGGCAATGTAGCTAGCAATCACATCTAGGTCCAATCGGGACCTCATCGATGTCCGATTGACTAACCCCTATTGCAACCATGTCTATTCGAGATTAATCAAACCAAAATGCTGCAGTCATTTCGGCTATCAGTTTCTGCACTCAAAAGAAGTCAAGAACAAATCAGTATCATTATCAGGAATTCCATTTCATAAAGTCATCCAGTAGAATATTGTCAGCTATCAGTATCCCTGAAGCTCAAAGAGACATCAGTGACTTTAGTATCAAAATCGAGGCATCTGTTGACAAGGAAGCGGAGTGACTCCCCTCTTGTAGTATCGCATACTAAGCTTTGGAAAAAGCCTCTCCTTTCCCTTTTTCTTTCGTAGGCGTGCCTTCTCAAAAGTAAGAGCACCCAATCATCCTCCTTCAGTTTCAAGTCGCGACGATGGCGATCCGCTGCCTTTTTCTGTCGTTCTTGAGACTTCTGCAAAGTCTCGCGAACCTTGGCAAAAGCCATATCCAAATCTCGCGAATATTCATCCGCTTCAAATATCTAATCTTTCGTGCTCAGGAAGGATGGAACCTTCGCAACACTTTCAACAATCTCAAATGGCGTCTTCCCCGTCGAAGAGTGTATCTTGTTATTGCAGGCAAATTCCACCAAAGGTAAGTTCTTTTCCCATTGAGTCTTCTGATCCGAGATACAAGACTTCAATAAATCTAAAACCATTGAATTGGCAATCTTAGATTGCCTGTCAGTCTGCAAGTGGAACGATGACGAGAACTGCAACTGCATGCCAATGTTCTCCCAAATTGCCTTCCAAAACAAACTTCTGGGGTCTCTGTCGGAGACAATCGTTTCAGACGTGCCATGTAATCGGAAAATCATCGTGATCATTCTGTGTTCTTGAGAGATCAAAAATGAAATCCATTTCAATACTTTTCCAGGGGCGGGTGGGTATGGGCAAAGGCTTTAACAATCCCTGTGCCTTATGCTTGTCAAAATTGACCTTCTGCATACTAAGCAACTGCGCACAAACTCTTCCACATCCTTTTTGAGTCTCGGCCCAAAGAAGTATCTCTCTACCCCCTTCATGGTGGTAGCAATGCCGTGGTGACTCGTAAAAGGTGGACAGTGGCATTTAGTCATAACCTTTTCCCGCAACGGTTGTGTAACGCACAACATAGTCTTTCTCATCAAGTAGCCTTCCCGAAGGGAGTATCTAGCTACTGTCTCCCCATCCCGTATCCGTGTGAAAATATCTGCAAAATCTGTATCTGTGGCATACTGATCGACCATATCCTCGAAGCTCCTATGATGTATCGCGGAAATAGCGAGAACCAACGGCTTTCGAGACAAAGCATCTGTCACCACATTCTTCTGTCCCTGCACATGGACAATCTGGAAGTGAAACTTTGACAAGATGTTCGCCCACCGCATCTGCTTTTCCGAAAGCTACTTCTATGGCAAGAAGTAGCGCAAACTCTGATGGTCTGTAAAGACAATAAAATCCGCTCCGAGTAGGTAATGCCGACACTAAGTAAGAGCATGGATAACCACCCAAAGATCTTTCTCATAAATCTGTGCTGTCATCTCCGGCCTAGAGAACAATCGGCTCTCGTAAGCAATGACATGGTATCTTGCAACAAGACCGCACCCAGACTACGACCATAAGCATCACAAAATACTTCAAATGACTTCTGCAAGTCCGGCAAAGTTAAATCTGGTCCTGTAGTCAATTTCTCTTTCAATGTTTGAAAGGCAGTCACCTCTGTGGATCCCCACGAGAAAGAGACTCCTTTCTGTATCAAGATATGCAAAGGGGAAGCAACCTCTGCAAACTTTCGAATGAACCGTCTGCAGTACGAACACAGTCCCAAGAAGCTTTCAACTTCATGGACATTCTTCAAATCGGGCCAATTACGGATAGTGTCTATCATGGCCGGATCCATTTGCACTCCTGTTTGTTGAGACAAAGTGTCCCCAAAAAAAAAATGTATCTCTGAAGTATATGATTTTTGTGTTTCGCTTCATTCTTGGAGAAAACAATGATAGCATCAAAGAAAGTGCCAACAAATAGCCTGTACTCTCGAAAAATCCGGTCCATCATCCGGTTAAATGTCGCAGAGCATTGGTTAAGCCAAAAGGCATCACCAAAAACTCAAATAACCCATAAGTCGTCCGAAAGGCCGTCTTGTAGACGTCTCCCGGCGCGATTCGGATCTGATGATATCTACTCTTCAAGTCAATCCTGCTAAAGCACGAGGATCCTTGTAACCTGTCTAGTATATCATCGATCCTAGGAATCGGAAATCTGTCCTTGATGGTGATTTTGTTGAGAGCGCTATAATCGATACACATTCTCCAAGATCTGTCTTTCTTCAAATCCAACAACAGTGGAGAGCAATACGGTGAAGTACTATGCTGGACAAGACCCTTTTCCAAGAGGTCTTTCACTGGGTTCATAATCTTTTCATTCTGTACTCGGCTCACACGGTAAGGTAGCCGGTTCGGTGGCGTGCTTCCAGGTATCAGATCAATGGTTTGATCTTCAAGCCCTCTGAAAAGCAATCGGCATGAGTGTGGAGAAAAATCTTGGTGTTCTTTTGATCGGGTCAAAACATATTCAACCTTTATCCATCATTCAGTTCTCTCCCAAAAGAATGAGTAAGACACTGAAGTTCATCAAGTACAATCTCTAAGCCCTTCATTTATCAAAGTTGCTTTCTAGGCCCGATAGTCAACCACGGCATAGTTCTTGTGGTACCAAGGGATCCTGAGTAGAACGTCACTCGCGTGCCCTGAACACCCCTATCATTGCAAACGAAGTTTGCCAATGCTCGGTGTAATGGAAACATCCCCTCCGGGTGCGAGTCGAACTACCTCCGCCTGTGGCGTCAGTTTGTCGGGCGTAATTCCAAATCGAGCCGCCAATTCCAATTGAAAAGAAGTTGGCCTTGGCTCCTTCAAAAGAGCTTCCTGATCCTTCACTTTGCCCCAAAAGAGGCAAAGTTTGTACTTCCATTCATTAGATTCGGTGCAGGTCCCACGCCATGTGGTACCAGTTCTGCTTTTCTATCTGCCTTTTCTGCCACGTTCCTCAGTTGCTCTTGAACTCTCAGGCCTGCCGTCGTCTTTATCATTCCGTTCTTTGTGTGCCTTTTTAGGGCACTTCGCGGAGATATGTCCATGTTCCCCGCATCCAAAGCACTTCCCCTCTCTGATGAAGCGAGCTCTCTCCTCGGGAGTAAGCTTGGGTCGTGCATCCTTTTTCTTTGGGTTGCTCTTTTTCTTTCTACTTTCATTCCCAGAAGTCTGTTCGGCTCGTTGTGTCATTTCCTCATCGGTGGGGTAGGTCAGACTGCTAGAGTGAATGGCAAAGCCCCGCTTCGCATGACTCATCAACTCCTGAATAGAAGTTGACTTTAGTGATCTCGGATCTCTGTAGGTAGACCCAAGGTGAACCGCTCAATCTGTTCTCTGAACGAGATCTTCTTGAATGAAGAGGCGGGTAGAAAAGAGCTCCAGAATCTTTCACAATAAGCATTGATTGTATCTTTCTTGGTCATCCGAAGATGGTTCCAAGCAGCTCGTATATCTCGTTCATATTCTTGCGTCAACCAAGAAGAAATAAAAAGATTTTTAAATTTCAGCCATTTAACTGGCGTAGTCTTGTTTAAAAGAAACGTGGACCACCAAGTACGAGCATTCCCCTTAAGGTAAGAGGTAGCTCTCTGAATCTTGGAGTGCTCTGAATAGCGTCCTCCCGCGAAAGCAATGTCAAACTGCTGTATAAAAGACAAAGCCTTCGAAGCATCTGAGTATCCTGAAAAAGTATCAAACTTGATCGAGTGGCCACCTTCCTTAAACTCTCGGACTTTCTTGCTTTTATCATAGTGGTTGGCTTTGTAAAAATTCTTCTTGTTCGCATAGAAGTTTCCATCATCAGAATCTGAGTTGTCTGTAGACGAGTCCTCAGTAGAACTGTCAGTCACGCTGGGCGAGATTTAGTCTTCTTTGCCTTTTTCTTGCCCTTTCCGTAGCTTTGTTTCTTGCTTCGCTTTTTACCTTTTCTGTCTTCTTCGCTCGAATCTGAAGAGCTAGAAGAACTGTAAGAAGAAGAAGAAGAAGAAGAAGAAGAAGAAGAACTGGGTACTCCTTCAAATCGAACACGCTTCTTCTGTTTCTTTGCCTTGTCAAATGTCGACTGACGACCCAATTGCGGGAAGTCTGTGCTTTTCTTTTGCTTTTTGCCATGCTTTTTGGCTTTCTTTTGCGCGTCAAAAGGCTGAGCAATCCGTGCATCAACCACCTCTTCTATTCCTTCCCTGAATATTTCTTGTGAGTAGAAGGTTTCTTCAGAGTGGGCATAGTGGTTTTCTGCCACTGCTCATGCACTTCTTGAAAAGAAGTCTCGCTCATATATTTTGCAAATTTTGGGTCCTTTGCAAAATTGAGCATCATCTTCGTTGCATCGCCGATCAACTAGCGACGCTCCATCTCTCGCCGCTCTGCCTGAGTAGGCCGAGGCGGGCCATACTCTTTGCCAGAATCTTCGTTGTGATCCCTGCCCGCATCTCCAGATGCAGAGGGAGTCGACTGAATTTGCAATTCCCGATTGCCCATCTGTCTGTGGGTGGAAAGATGACGAGAATTGCAACCGCGTGCCAATGTTCTCCCAAATAGCCTTCCAAAACAAACTCATGAATCGGGGATCTTTGTCACAGACAATTGTTTTAGGCATGCCATTTAATGTGAAGATCTGGGCCACAAACAGTCTCGCTAAGTGATCGGCTTGACTGTTTTCTTCACTGGACTGAAATGAGCTTGCTTGTTAAATCTGCCAGTAACAGTCCAGATACCATCATGTCCACTCTGTGTTCTCGGGAGATCAAAAATGAAATCCATTGCAATACTTTCCCAGGGGCTGGTGCCTGTGCTTTATGCCTGTCAAACTTGACCTTCTGGCATACCAAGCAACTCGTACAAAATCGTCCACGCCCTTCTTGAGTCTCGGCCAAAAGAAGTATCTCTCCACACCTTTCAAGGTGGTAGCAATGCCGCGGTGACCCATAAATGGTGGACAATGGCATTCGAGTAAAACCTTTTCCCTCAACGGCTGTGTAACGCACAACATCGTTTTCTTCATCAAGTGGCCATCCCGAATGGAATATCCCACTACTACCTCCCCATTCCGTATCCGAGTGAAAATATCTGCAAAATCTGTATCTGTGCCATACTGATCATCCTCGAAGCTCCTATGATGTATCACGGAAATAGCTAGAACCAACGGCTTCCGAGACAAAGCATCTGCCACCAAATTCTTTTGTCCCTGCACATGGACAATCTGGAAGTGAAACTGTGACAAGATGTTCGCCCACTGCATCTGCTTTTCCGATAGATGCTTCTGTGACAAGAAGTAGCGTAAACTCTGGTGATCTGTGAAGACCATAAAATCGGCTCCAAGTAGGTAATGTCGCCACTAAGTAAGAGCATGGATAACCGCCAAAAGCTCTTTCTCATATATGTGTGCTCTCAATTCCGGCCTTGAGAACAATCAGCTCTCGTAGGCAATGACATGGCCTTCTTGCATTAAGACTGCACCTAGACTACGACCACAAGCATCACAATATACTTCGAACGACTTCTCCAAATCCGGCAAAGTCAAAACTGGTCCTGTCGTCAATTTCTCTTTCAATGTCTAAAAGACAGTCACCTCTGTGGGTCCCCACGAGAAAGGGACTCCTTTCTGTGTCAAAATATGCAAAGGGGAAGCAACCTGTGCAAACTTTCTAATGAACCGCCGGTAGTAAAAACATAAGCCCAAGAAGCTTCTAACTTCATGGACATTCTTCAAATCGGGCCAATCACGAATAGTCTCAATCTTGGCCGGGTCCATTTGCAGTCCTGCTGTTGAGACGATGTGTCCCAAAAAGTGTATCTCTGGTAGGAAAAATTCACTTTTCTTTGCATTAATCACCAACTTGTGATGTCGTAATGCTTGAAAGATGTGTAGCATATGTTCTCCATGTTCTACCTCATCCTTGGAGAAGACAATAATGTCATCAAAGAAAGTGCCAACAAAAGATCTGTACTCTTTGAAAATCCTGTCCATCATTCGATTAAAGGTCTTAGGAGCATTGGTAAGGCCAAAAGGTATCACCAAAAACTCGAATAAACCGAAGGTCGTCCGAAAAGTTATCTTGTAGACATCTCCCGGTGCGATTCGGATCTGATGATATCCGCTCTTCAAATCGATCCTGCTGAAACAAGAAGATCCCTGTAGTCGGTCTAGAATATCATTGATCCTAGGAATTGGAAATCTATTCTTGATGGTGATGTTGTTGAGAGCTCTATAATCAATTCACATTCTCCAAGATCTGTCTTTCTTCAAAACCAACAACACTGGAGAGCAGTAAGGTGAAGTACTCGGCTGGATAAGACCCTTTTCCAAAATGTCTTTCACTTGGTTTATAATCTCTTTATTCTGGGCTCGGCTCACTCGGTAAGGTGGTTGGTTCGATGGTGTGCTTCCCAGTATCAGATCGATGGTATGATCCTTAGGACGAGTTGGTGGCAACTTACCTGGCAGGCCCTTTGAAAAGCAATCGGCACGAGTGTGGAGAAAATCATGGCGTTCTTTATCAAGGTCAAAAACATATTTGATCTTCAATCATCATTCAGTTCTCTCCAGAAAATCAAGGAAATAAGCTAAATTTCATCAAGTACAATCTCTGTGCCCTTCATTTGTCAAAGTCGCTTTATCAGCCCGATACTCAACCACGGTATTGTTCTTTTGGTACCAAGGGATTTCGAGGAGGATATCACAACTTCCCAAGGGCATTACGTAGAAGTCCTTGTGCCCTAAACACCCCTGACATTGCAAACGAAGTTTGCTAATGATCGGTGTAATAGCATCATCCCGTCTGGGTGCCACTAGAACTATCTCCGCCTGTGGCCTCAGCTTGTCGGGCGTAATTCCAAATCAAGCCGCCAATTCAAGTGAAAAGAAGTTGGCCTTGGCTCCTCCATCAAAGAAAATAAGGGCTTCCTGTTCTTTCACTTTGTCCTAGGTGCGGCAAAAGTGTACTTTCATCCATCTGATGTCTTTCGGGCCCCATGCAATGTGGTACGAGTTCTGTTTTCATCTGCCTTTTTTGCCACATTCCTCTGCTGCTCTAGAACTCTCTGGCTTGTCTTCAGTCTGTTCTTGCTGTGCCTTTTTGGGGCACTTTACGGAGATGTGCCCATGTTCCCTGCATCTAAAACACTTCCCCTCTTTGAGATAGATAAACCTTTCTCTAAGAGTCTGTTGGGTACGTGTATCTTTCTTTTCTTTGTTCTGGGAACTCTCTCTCTTTCTACTTCCATTATTAGAAGCCTGTTCAGTTCTCTGAGTCAAGATCTCATCAGTGGGGTAAGTCAGATTGCCCAAGTATATGGCAAAACCCCGTTTCTCATGACCCATCAATTCTTGAATAGAATTCGACTTTTGTTCCAAGCAGTAGTCTCAGATCTTTGTAGGAAGTCCGTAGCAAAACCGCTCAATCTGTTCCTTAAACAAGACCTTCGTAAATAAAGAAGCTGGTAGAAAAGAGCTCCAAAATCTCTCGCAATCAGCGTCCAAAGAATCTCCCTTGGTCATCCAAAGATGATTTCAAGCAGTTCGTATATCTCGTTCGTACTCCCAAGTCAGCCAAGAAGAAATAAAAAGCCGTTTGAATTTCAACCATTTAATCGGAGCTTCCTTTCTCAGGATAAGAGTGGACCACCATGTTCGAGCATCACGGAACCCAGAAAAGGATTCAAATCGACTGTCCACCTTCGTTAAATTCTTTTGTTTTCTTGCTCTTGTCTTCGAGGAAGTCATATTGGTTGGCTCTGTAGAAGTGCTTCTTTTCAAGAGTGCTTGTTCATGTCTTTCTGCGAATCCAGGTTCCGCTTTTCTGCACTCGCCCGTCTTTTCGGCTTTCCTCCCTATTTGACAGGAGAAGCGATGGCCACACGCCATCTCAAGTAAATCTTATCAATCGGGTAATTCTTTAGGTATTTCGCCAATCTCGGGTTCCTGGAGTACTGTTCACACATATGCCAACTTGTCCTTTTTTTTTTTTGTCCAAATCTGCATCTTTTCTTCAATTCTTGCGTCGGATTTTCAACTTTTCTTTGCCTTCCCATTGAGAGGTGTCATCTCTGTCAGATTCTTCACGGTAACCCATGTGTAATCTGGGATTTTTAATGGCTTTATGCTCTGTAAGACAGAGTGATGAAGATGGGAGCGCGCCCGATGCGCGATGTATGAAAGGTGGGAGTGACTAATAAGTCCGAGGTCGGGACACGGAGATTCTTTCCCAAAAGCTGTGTGCACTGCAAAAAGGATCGGATCCTCCGTAGAAGAAGAATCTTTCTGCCCTCTGATACCACTATAACAAACTTGGACACTCCAAGTCAAGATTCTATTGCGACACAACAGAGATTCACTTCAAAACAGTTCACAGTTCACAATTGATTCGACATGGCCCGACGGAGTTCCGTGCCTAGAGATATTGGCCCCAAAAGATTGACGTCCCTTTCTGTATTTTTTTTTGGTATTAATCTGTAACTCAAAGTAGGAGTGGGAGGGGTCTGACTCTGAGACTCTGCGTCGAGATGCTCTGTAGAGTGGGAGCCCTGCCCATCTATTTATTGATAACAAGGGATGCCAAAAGCAGAGCTCCAAAAAGCTGCCATCTTTTGAAACAAAAGGCGTCAAATAAAGCAAAGCTCAAAAGCTTCCCAAATTTTGCGTAGATTTTCAGCAGCCCAAAAAGCAACTTTCCGTACAGCTCAGCCACGTCAGCGCTGTTCTTGCCGCAAATTGCACCGCAAATTACGGAATCCGTACACTGCCACGTCAGCCTGTCTGCGGATTTTTCCGGGCCTGCCTGCCAGGGAAAGTGTGTATCTGTTGCCACGTCACCCATTTGTGACATACAATTGACAAACATCATCTTGCCGACGTGTCACTACAACAATAGTGGAAAGAACATACATAATTCTAACAATTGACCTTGGTACAACATGGAACTTCAAAATCTTGAGTTGATATCTAACATGAACTGGAAAATTTGTTGCATAAGCATAACGCCAAAGGTGAAAATAATAGAAAACTTTACAACAAATTCCAACTCTCCAATCCTTTTGGAACCATATGGATGGATCAAAAGAAGATGGATAGGAGCTCATATACATAAGGAAGGCTTTTGGTGTAGATATGTGTGCTTCCCTATGCAAACAGTTTTATTGCATAGTGACTTGTGAAAAGGTGTCTCGTCCAAGTGTGCGAGGCCTTCTAATGAGCTAAAAGGGTCTAATGATCCCCCTTTGGCTATTTCTCCCGAGGCCTATAGAAGTTGTTCTGTGTATATAACATGGCAATGATGGTTAAAATATCATCACTGCAGTCAAGGTCTACACTGACGAGAAGCATTTTTGATAGAGGAGGTTCCAAAGGAAACTTAACCATCTTTATTTCCAACTTTGTCAAAAGCCCTTCCTTATCCAAGGCTCTCAAGAGCCCCGTCCTACCCAGCGCTTCCAAGGGCTAGAGGGGCTCAAGCTCCTGAAAACCCATGGTCACACAAATAGGCTACAGGAGTTACGGGGGCTGGGCAGAGTGTCGTAGGCCTTACAAGTTTTTGGAATTAGTAGTAACTTAGAGCACTTAGGGTTGTTCATGGCATGCCATGGAAAAGTCATAACCTTTTGTTGGGTAACATATGCTTTCATCTTGTGTTTAACCGGCACTTTCTTGTAGTGAGCAAAAATTGGAGCCTTGTGGATCCATCAAATCGAAGGCCAATAAATCCTTCCTATAAGAGGTCTCTCCCATAGGCCCTCTAAAGGACATTTCAATTGGGGGGGCCTTTTTCACTTTGAAGGCCATAAAAAAAAGTATGCATCCCCATAGCCCCACACAGGCTGGTTACGCTGGATCTGCAACGTCGCAGACTCGCATGTCATCCGAAGTTCATGTCGTCTCTCCTGGCTGAATGTCACCTCCTCGTCTGCTCAGCATTAGGTTAAACTCTATCATCATTGGTCGACAGCAGTTTCACACACGGCATGAGCACATCAATTCACTGCAGTCCAGCTGAAAAAGCTTCACGCACCAGCTTCAGTATAGTCGTTTGCCTTCGTTGTGCTGTGTGCACCAGATGTTTGAGAGATGAGCACCGTTGTGATTGCAACAAACAAGCATGCACAGTCAATGAGCAAGACCTTCTATTTTTACATGGCACAAATCGTTGCTTAGCCAGTGGTAATGGCGCATCTACAATGGTGCCATCCCTCCTCGAAAAAATAGCGTTAAATGCCGATAATCACCTTTTTTTCAAATTGCACACTCATTAAGTGTATGGGCCGCCCATTTCCAAATTAAAGGGCCCTCCAATAGCTTATGGGGGAGCCCATAACGGAACAGGGCTCTAAACTATATATTATTAGCGCCTGTCAAAAATCGAAGGCCAATAAATAATTACTGCCCATTGCGTTGAGCTGTAAAGTTGTATTGCCCAGATGCATGGTGGTGGCATTCCTGTACACGCTACAGCTTGCGGTCCTTGTGTATAACTTACAAGAGGTAATAAGTCTCTATAGGAAATCAATATGATTCCTGGTGTAGTTAAAAATGGTACTTTAAAAAAAGTCTAATTTCAAGTCACGTAGTCTTATAAGGTCAAAAAGCATTCACAAGAAGTTTTGGACAAATTCTCACAATAATTCCCACATTGTGACTTACCTCAACATCATGAGCTTCTGTGAGGGAGGCACCTACGATTGGGGGCAGGGGACCGTCGGCCTGGTGGAGGGGTCGGCGGTCCCCTGCCCCCAATCGTACCTAGCTAGGTATGTGGCGCCTCTCGAGCAGAAGCTCATGATGTTATGCCTTGTATGAAAAACATTGAAAAAGACTCCGTTTTCCTACATGAGAATATTTCTAAATTTTCTTGTGATTGGGTTTGATGAACAGGGTTTTGGAGTTTGACATGCTCGTTTTTGGCAGGTCTTTTCATCGGTGGCGCCAACTGAGTGCTAGTAGCTACTGAAGTTGCTGATGACATCTCAGTTGTAGAGCTTGCTGAGTTTGTTAGAAGCTTTAAAAATGCAAAAGAGTTGTAGGTGCTGGGAGCTAATTAAATAGGAGTCATTTGTGATTGGAGATGATTACTACCATTATGACCACATAGAGCAATGATCGAGATCCAAGTTCTTTAGGTTTGAGTTTAGGCATTGCAGCAATAATATTAGAACGAGTGTTTAATCTGTACAGCAGGATTACTGCAGATTCCAAACAAGAGGATCATGTATTACAATTGCTGATTAAAGATGCTTATTGGCACATTGGCAGGCTGGTTGGGAACCGAGAGTTTTCCATTGGTCAAAGCAGAGTGCAGGCTCACTTGTTTAAAAATTTATTAAAACGTATCTCAGAGAAGGTTGTCCTCCACCTTAAAAGAGTTCACTTTTGCAAGTATTGCTTATGTGACTGCAACAAAGAAGTATTTATCACTTTGACATAGCTTTCTTTAGTTGCTGTTTCTTTGTGTTCTTGGAAACATCAGAAGCATCCGTTTTTTCGTTTCATTTTCAATATTGGTTATCCCACTATCCTAGCATTTATCTCAATTTTGTTTGTCTTTCGGAGTGCTTACAGTTAATGTTATCAGTGTGAATTCTTGGAAATACTAGTTTAGTTCACTCCTCTGGAGTTCTGTTCACTCACCTTCCAATTCTCTGTTTTGTATCATTTCTTTTTGTGTATGCCTTGGTTTAAACTTGTTTTAGTCTTCCTTTGAGAAGTTGGTGTTCTTCTTGCTCTGTTTTGTATCATTTCTTTTTGTGTATGCCTTGGTTTAAACTTGTTTTAGTCTTCCTTTGAGAAGTTGGTGTTCTTCTTGCTCTGTCATCCCTCCTATAAACACCGCCTGTTTTTTCATGAACTACGCCCCGTTTTTCTGTAAACATTGAAGTGTCCTGGTTTTCAACCAACTTGTGACAATTATTTGGTCAAGCTAGAAATCAGATTTATAGGTCATCCTTATAATCTGGGTCAATGAGGATATGAAAATTATGGGCAAATTTTATAAGGATAAAAATCAATGTTATTTAAGAGTATCCAGTGTAGCCAAATGATACCTTCCGAGTAATTCTTGCATGATGCTACCTAAAGAAAAATTCTCTTGGCAATATTTAAGGAACTTGTGGCCTGTTTGTAAAACTTGTATCACTTCCGAGAGTGAAAAAGATTTGATGTGCGCATATCATATGCCTTAGGCTATCTTCTGAACATTACTAATGTGCTTAGCTGGTGGACCATATCTTATATTTTCTAGACATGACATGTCTCTTCTTGTCCTCACTATGGATTACAAACCCTCTTCTTTGAACGCTCTTATTTGAAAGAAAAACTTCATATCAATATCGTGAAAGCCTTTCAAAGGCTGTCGGGTACCATGTAATGTTTTGCAAACATGAGGGATGGGAAAGATCATCTCTCATAGGGATAGTATACCGACATATTTTGGGGTCCACTCCCTTAATCTTTGTAGGACTAAGCGAAAATGTCTCTATACTCTTTTAACATCCGAATCGGAATTTCTTTTTCCTCTTGAGACAAGTCTATAGCTATGTATGTTGGTTGTCAGTCCTCTCTCGGCTCTGCTAGGTCAAATTTCTTTGGGCATTCTCAGGTCCCTTATTTGTTAACCTACCATTGTTTCGAGCTACCCCAACCCCAAAAGTAAGTTAAAACAATCTCGAAAGGAAGTTAATAGCTTACCCCTCATGTCTCGTACGAGAATGTGTAGCGTGGAAACTGATAGAATCAATAAAAAATGTGCAAAATAGGGCTCTAAAATCTCTCTCTAGAAATACAAAGTAGAAATGAGACTAATTTTGGCCTACTTATACATACCTTTGCTTCGAGACTCATTTCCTCCCAAAGTTCTCGGTTAGTCCTACTAGATTGCTATTAGTTGTGTAATTGAGAGTGGGATTTGTGAAGCTACTTCAGCTATGATCATCAAAGAGACGAGATCTTATGACCATCTCGGAATCATCTCCACGGAGAACAGACAAGCATCTAGAAAATCATCATGCATTCCTTTTGGAGGTTCCCCAGAAGAGATTCTTGAAGGTCTTCTCGGTGATGCATGGTGCACTTCTTGACTACCACTATAAAATCAAACTCTAGAAGGAGAATAAACCATCTTACAATCCTACTAGTATTGTACGATTTGTTTACCAGATAGAGTAGGGCTTGGTGGTCCACAAAGAAGACAAACTTATTAGCTAATAAGTAGTGTCAGAATGGTTTGACCACATACATCATTCCAAGTCCTTCCCTTTTAGTCGTGGTGTAGTTCTTTTTTGCTATGTTTAGTTGCCTACTAGCATATGAAATAGATAAATCCAGTGTCCCCTCCTTTGGTGGGTTAGTATGCAACCAATAGTAAAATTTGATGCATCCACATGCACATCAAAAACTTTGTTCCAGTTTGGATTTTGCAAATATTAGTGTTGATGACAAAGATTATTTAAGCTTTTGAAAGGCTCTTTGCACTCTTCAGTCCATTCAAAGTGAGTGATAAGATCATAAATGTGTTTTGCAATGACAACATACATGTAGATAAATCTACGGTCATAGTCGCAATGTCCTATGAATGCGGGAGCTTCCTTGACATTTGTCGGTCTAGGCATTTCCACAATTACTACCACCTTTTTATATAGTTGCAATACCTTTTTTGGAGATGATATCTCCAAGTATCTTGCCTTGTATGACCATGAATACACACTTCTCAGATCTAAACAAATCCTCTACAGACGGCATTTCTCAAAGACACACTTAAGGTGCTCAAAATGGTTCTTTTTTTTTTTAATAAATGCACACAAAGATCATCCATATAAACTTCTAGAAAATTTCTCAAATATTCTTTGAATGCATGGCTCATTAGTCTCTAGAATGTTGTTGGTGTATTGGTCAACCAAAAGGGCACCCCATTGCGTGACAAAAGCCATTTGTGTTGATATTTTGGATCTATGGCCAACTGGTTATAACCAAAAAATCTGTCCAAGAAACCATAAGCTTCTTTGTCATCTACTGACTCTTAAGACATGATCAAAGATGGGAAGAGAATAGTTATCCCGTATGGCAACATAATTCATCTTCTTGAGGTTAGCACACACTTTGAATTTTTTGTTTTTCTTTGGTACTACCACAATTGGTGACACCTAGTCAGTGTGTTTGATTTCATAGATGAACTCAACTTTCTTGAGTTATTATCTCTCTTTCTTAATCTTTTTTTTTTTTTTTGCATGTCTCTTTGTAGGTATAGGGTCTTTGTTTACTTGGTTTAGCATCTCTCTTAGAGGAATAGCGTGTTGATGATCTTTGTATGACCAAGCAAAAACGTCCCTATACTCTTTCAGAGTTTTGATGAGGATTTCTTCTTCTTTCAAAGATAGGTATGTAGCTATGTATGTTGGTTTTGAGTCTTCTCCAGGTTGTGCCAGGTCAGTCCTCTTGGCATTTTCAAAACCTTTATAAGATTTTCAAGGTTCCTTGAGCTATCTCTCATTGGATGTTCCACTATGATCTATTGATCTTGCAGAGTATACCTTTTGTAATGTGAGGAACATTGATAGCCCCTGGTTTATCGCTCTTAGACTCCATCTTAGTGGTCCAAAACTCCTTCAAGGTTCTCTTCAACTCTGTATGCTTAGCTTTTTGCTCTGTTTTCATCATTGGAGGTTCCTTTTCTTTGGTTTCCTCATGGTTTCTTGATTTTGTTTAGTTTTGTTTTGTCGATTCGTGCATTTTTCTTTTTATGAGATAGGGTATCTTATCTTTGATATATCTATCATCATTAAGAATTGAGTTTTGCTCCCTATCTTTGGCACATTTTGATTTCTTCTCAATTTGTTTTGTTGTTTACTACAATATCTTTGTTGGCATCTATGGTGCTGATTTGAAAAGTCAAATTTTTTTTCTTCCCCTCCCCGCAGTAATAGCTTTTCTTTGACGTGTTCCTTTCCAGAGTCGGATTCTTCAGTAACTTGAGTGCATTTCCTCCTCTAGCTCATTGGTGGTATCATAGTGATCAAAGAAAAATTGTTATTCCTCAAGCAGTTCTATGGATACCATCTGAAAAAGAATTATGTCCTCTCCCTCCTAATCACAAAATTGTGTCTTTTGTTAATCCCATTATGCCCAATTTTTTCTAGGGTGTCTTGCTGACCTTTCCATAGATGTGGTCTTATCTTCAATAGCTCGCCCAATGTGATTGTGCATTGAGTATGAGTTGGCTTGATTGATTGTAAGTTTTCCACATCCAAAGTTTTCTTTGGCCTATCAATTTTGTGGTCTTGCATACCAAAGATTTATCTTTGTTTTCTTCCAAGTATGAGGGCAATGTATGGAGTGTTTGGGCCTTTGATAGGCTTGATTACTTTGATCCCCAATCTCCATACAAAGATTGTTTGTTCAGCTCCATGGGTGGTTGATCTAGCTAAACTTCCTCCATTGGAGCCAATTTCAGAATTAGACTTTTGTCATTTACTTCTCTAACCCATTTTCATAGATGATTTGGCCAATCTTTTTCCACTAAGGGAATTCCATCTAGCCCTTCCTCACGGTATGGACCTATCAATGGAGGTTTGTTAGTTTTGACTAAAGATTGCCTTGGTTCTTTAACATCCCTTGTCTCTACATGTTTTGGTTTGTCTCTCTTTTAGTTGGTTTTTTTATGATTTCCAACTTTGGTTTTTGTTCTAGCATTGACTGCATGAGATTTGCACCAAGTTCTTATACAGATAGATTTTCCATTTTGTTTCCAGTGTTTGACTCGTTTTTAGTCCTGCTTGGAAAGCTTCCAAGGCTACATTGATGGACTCATATACTGTATACCAACATAGATCATCCCGATCTTGGTTTTGATTTTTTGAATTCTGATGATATTGATTGAGCTATTTCCTCAACCAGTTTTTTCCCTTTCTCTTTGACCTCCCTTTGTTGCTTTTGTCTTATAAGATCATAATGTCTGTGTCTCTCTTTCTTTGAGTCTCTTGAAGGCTTTTTGTTTGTTCCAAATTTGCTCACAGTGTTCTATTTATTTTTCTTGGCCTGCACATGCCCTAGTAACTACCTGGACCAGAACCGTGCGTTCATTGTCTTCTGAGGAGATACTTGGCATGACTTGTACTATGCTTATGGCTGTTTTCTCTTTGTTCGCGGGATTTTTAGGACAATCGTCATAAAAATGCCTACCTTTTCTACTACATTGCATGCAATAAGCCTCAAATGGTCTAGCGTTCTTATCTAACTCTGGACAATCATTTTTCCAATGTGTCATATGAACCACATTCATGGGAATTCCCTATTCTTGGTTTAGGAATTTGTTTTACCATGGGTGGCCTTGCTCCCTGATTTGCAACAAAGTAAACATGTGGTGCCTTCGGAGGTGCTGGTATATTGGTTAGACCATGGCAAAAGTAGAATTGAGCATACCACTCATCTTCTACTACCCCGGTTGACCTATTAATTTCATTATAAGGTGAAACTGGTATTAGAGCACGCTCCTCCAATTGCCCTTCAAGAAGCAAGTACCTAACTTGCACATCATTGTTTCCAGTAGAGGTGGTTGCTCACATAGTACTGATTGTGGTCTCTCCATAGCCATATGTGGTTTTTGTATCGGCCCCATGCTAGGTAGGCTTACCTATACATCGGCTGTCCCTGTTGTCTCGTCGATACATACTGGACAATTCCATCATATTTTGGCTTGTAATAGCACTTATTTATTTCATGGTTCATTCATTTTCCCTCAATGGCACACTATTTTGATGGTCTAGGTTGTATCATAGGTTGCCCTTGTGGTGGACCATGTCCCGGTCCTTGAATCGGTATCCTTTGCATGTTGCTCATCATATCTTTCATGTGTTTCAACATGTATTCAATGTTGGGTAAAGGCCACTGTGGCGGATCCATGTGACACTTACCTAACCCATTAACTCCCCCTTTGTATCCCATATACATAACACTAAAAATAAAGAAGTTCTCACTCTCTCTCCTTCTAAAATGCAGGGTTTCCCCAAGACTGTGTGGTTCTCCCCTCTTCTCCTTCCCCCTTCCTATACACAATCACGAGCACAGACGAGCTTGGATTAAGCAAAGCATGTGGAGATAGTACCAAGCAGGTCAAACTATTGAGCAGTGAAATTGGGTTGTGGAGGCTAGCATTGGAGAACTCTGTAGTGCTTGTGTGTGGAAATTGAGCAGTAAGGGAGAAAAATCAAGCTAGATTCAAGCAATTGTAGCCAATTGAGAGCAAAGTTGCAACAAGCAAATCAAACTCAAGCAAGCGAAGATTGAAAGCTTGTGAATTGCTTGGATCTCATGAGCAAGTTGTGCATTTGAAGCTTAGAGCAACGAATCACCCGAGTCTGCAAGGCATCGAGCAATGAGTTTAGTCTGCAGGGCATCGAGCAATGAGCGCGCAGGGATGTGTGAATTGAGCATGAGAGTGAGCACCCAAGGAGCAACAGGGAAACCAACACACACATTGCAATAGAAGAAACCTGACAGTTCTTGTGCGTTTGACAAATAATTAAAATTAACTCTTCTTTTGGAGGTGTGTGTAGAGGTGTGTTCACACACACACACACACACACACACACACACACACACACACACATGCACGCACATAATCTTTGTATACTTGCTTGGCCTCAATTGATAGAGAGAAAAGGGGAGGTCTTCTATTCAAGACACACCCACTTTGCAAAAAACCAAGGCATTGGCCTCACATAATTGAAACCAAGTAGCCAAGAAAGCTTCAGGTTCTCGCCAATACGCGACATCGGAGAGATGACAATATTTTTCGACTAGCGCATTGGCAAGTATGCCCGGGCATCCCCCAACTTCAATGATTTTGGCATAGAGAGCGAGACAGAGAGCACACCGGCTTTCTTGGTGCTCCACACTGGCATTCGACATCAACATCGACGACACTTATCAACATCAACATTCCCACGGACGAGTGATTTTTCGTGGATGCTAGTGCTGATGACATCCACGGGTGAGGTACCTCTTTGATAGAGGAGTGACACCCGACAGCGACATCGAGTACGTCGGTCACCTTTTTAGCTTAGTTTTGACTGCGACCTTCGGCGTTTTTCACATTTTTGTCCGACGACAAAAATTGGCATCGGCGTCCTAGTCTACACCGACATGCGGCTTCTCTCATAGCAGGTTTACGGGGGGGGGGGGGGGGGGGGGGGGGGGGTTGAGCCTACTTACACTAGGTTCTCTAGGTTTTCATACACGTATGGGTACAATGCCTTCACATGCACTCCTAGTAATTGTTTTGGCAGCAGTTTCTCTGTAGATGACTATGCCTTGATAGATGCGTACTTTTTTGAGCACACATAGTGCTATTGAGCTCTTTTGAGATCAGACATCCCTACAGGGATTTTGTTTACTGCATGTAGTATTCTTAGAGCATGTTTGTGCGTGATTACTCATGTACGTTGAGTTGTGGATATTGCCCATTGTACACCATGTGGAGCCATTCTTTGGCGTTTTTGGCAGTTTTGCCGTCTGTTTTTGAGACTCGGATTGGAAGAGCCCTTTCTAAGACTGTGGCTACTCATTGTGTCTGCTTAACCTTTTGGAGGGTTATGTGTGAGGTTTTATTGAGTCGGGGTATTGTCGAATGTTGAGATACCTTCGGTGATACAAGTTGCTGGAGTTCCCTATTATGGTACCCTCGCCATAGTGTATGTTCTGATAAGATATTTTGCTTTACACCGAGTATGGCAGTTGTTTAGCAGTGAGAGTTGAAAGTCTATGCCCACATTCACTCTTTTGAGCTGGTTTTTTATGTGTTTTATGCATTGTATGGGTTGAGTTTTTCACTCCCCAGGCAAAGGAGGCTATGCCCAAAAATTTATGTGAGTGTGTTTAAGTGTTTCAAGCATCTTTGAGCACCCTTTTGTCTTGAGATTTTGTCCTCTTTACAAAGGAGATTTTGTCAAATCTCACCAAGCTTTCTTGCCATAACTTTTGGCATCCTAGCCATAGTGCTCAAGTCTTGCAAACATGGCCTCTTATGCTGACAATGACATTTACAATATTAGAAAGTTTGAAAGCATGATTTTTTAAATGTGGAAACAACAAATCCAAGATTTGCTAACCCAAAATGATCAATTAGATCCCATCTTTGAGCGTGCAGAGGGATATGGCTACACAAAAGTGCAGTGGAACATGTTAGATGCAAAAGCAAGGTCCACTATTTGCTTACATTTAGCCGAATCAATCTATTTCCCTATAGGGAATGAAGCTACTGCTAATCCTTATGGAATAAGCTACTGCTAATCCTTATGGAATAAGCTATGCAATACTTATGAGAGAAAAAGTGAAAGCAACAAAGTGTACTTGATGAAGAAGCTTTTTGAGTTTTGCATGAAAGAAGGTGATACAGTTTCTGATCACTTGAATGCACTCAATGTACTTCAGACAAATGACATCTCAGGGACTGTATTTTGATTTGACGAAGTGTGATCGATTTTCTTATTGTGATCTCTACCCTCTTCATGGGATATTTTTTGCACAACGATTAGTAATTATGCATCTGAATCCAAATTGGTTTATGATAATGTGTTTTTCTATCTACTCAATGAAGAGATATGCAGGAAGTCTTAAGGAAAAGCAAGGTGATGCATATGTTGCCAGTGGTAAGAGTCATAGAGGTCGCACTCAATATTTTGTCCAAAGTAAGTATTGCAAGAACTCTTGCAACAAAACTAGAGGCTCCTTGCACAATGTGGAGTGCTATGATTGCCATAAAAAGGGACATGTAAAGAAATATTATTGCATATGGCAAAAAGAAAAGAAAAATTTTCAAGAAAATAAAAAGTCTGACATTGATAGCAAGGGCAAAGTTAAGATTGAGGAGCTCAATGTGCTAGAGTCTCCTAAAATTGCACATATGCATTTTCACAGCAGATCTTAGTCCAGATGCTCTTATTGCATATGATGCTAGCTTTGATCAAAATTGGATTATAGATTCTAGAGACAGTTTCCATGTAACACCTCATAGAGAATGGTTCTCTACGTATGCACATACTAGTGGCAAGTTTATTGATTCTAGAGGTAGTTTCCATGTAACACCTCATAGAGAATAGTTCTCTACGTATGTAGTGTCAAAGTCAAGCCCGGTGATGCCTATGAGCTTGAGATACATGGTGCTAGATACATCAAGCTAGTCATGCAAAATGGCACGAAATTCATAGTAAAAAATGACAAACATGTTCCCAAGTTAGAAAAAAAATTAATATCTGTTGGTCAGCTTGACGACTTGGGTTACACAAACACCTTCGGGAATGGCTTATGGTCAATCAAGAAGGGAAATCTTGTGATTTTTAGGTGTCAGAAACATGGAACGCTTTACTCTATGTTTGTTTCATGTGTAAAAGAGGATTGTATATCCATAGCCAAGTTGCCATCTACTGAGTTATGGCATAGCCGGCTAGGCCATATGAGCGAAAAGGGAATGGAAACACTAGCTTGTTTTGGATACTTGTCTGTGTTGACCTATTTTGATTTCTATGTGTGAACATTGCGTCTATGGTAAGAAAACTCGGATGACCTCGTCGCCATTGAATAGGAATCGTTTGCAGCCACTAGAGCTTGTCCATAGTGATGTTTGCGATCCTATGTCGACCAAGGCTCTAGGAGGAGCTAGCTATTTCATGACTTTTATAGACAATTCCACTAGAAAGGTGTGGGTTTATCCTTTACGACATAAGAATCATGGCTTCTCTACTTTCGAGAAATTCTTAGCATTGGTAGAGAATCTGTCTGGCAAGAAGATCAAATGCTTGAGGACTGACAACAGTGGAGAATAAGTCTTCAAGAAGTTTGAGAATTTTTGTAGTAAGAGAGGTATTAAGAGGCATCTTACTGCATCTTACACGCTTAATCAAAATGGAACTGTAGAAAGGATGAATCGAACGATTCAAGACCAAATCACATCCATGCTCTCTATGGAAAATCTGACTCAAGGTTTTTGGGCAGAAGCAGTACTCACAGTCGTATACATCATCAACAGATCACCTAGCACACCATTGGATTACAATATATCAAAGGAGCTATGGTATGGCAAGAAGACACATCATGATCACTTACGTGTCTTTTGATGTGAGGCATATGCACACGTGCCCAAAGAGCTTTGAAAAAAGCTAGACCCAAAGTCACATTAGTGTATTTTCCTAGGTTATGGTGCACATGGAGAGATGGGCTATCGTCTCTAGCATGTGGAATCATACAAAGTCATTCACAGTTCACATGTGATCTTCAATAAATTGAAGATGCATAAGAAACCTATTAAAGAGGTTGAATACAGAAAGGCCACATTCAAGGAAATTGCCTCAAAAATCTATGACAAGTTGGAAGCTAGTGATGTACCACCCACTAGCAGTGCTCCAATTGACATGCCAGAGAGTAGTAGGCACGCTTTGAGATGATCTACTCAACTTCTCATCCTCTTGAGTGGTTTTAGCTAGGGTTGGGCTACATTGCTGATAGATTGCGATAAGCCATCTTTATATTATAAGCCATGCAAATTGATGACAAGGTCAAGTGGGAGCATGCCATGCAATCTGAGTATAGCTCAATTGTGAACAAGGAGACATGGGAATTGGTTGAATTGCCAGACGTCAATTAGGCCTTACCTTGCAAATGGGTTTACAAGAAGAGGTTTACATATGATGATCCTAAGCTTAAGTATAAGGCTAGATTGGTCGCTAAGGTATCTTCTCGTTAATGGTCAAGATGACTACATTGCCTATAGTGTTTGAGAGAACATGGAGCTTGTCCAAATGGATGTGAAGACAGTCTTTCTTCATGGGGATCTAGAAGAGGATGTTTACATGAAGTAACATAAAGGTTTTGAGCAGCCTAGTAGGGAGGAGCTTCTTGCAAACTCAAGAAAGCACTTTATGGCTTGAAGTAGGGTTCAAGGCAATGGTATCAAAGTATTGACGCTTTTATGTAGTCCCAGGGTTTTAGAAGGAGACAAGAGGATCACTGCTTGTATACAAGAAATCCAATGATGGTTCTTTGGTCATTCTCATTCTATATGTAGATGACATGCTCATTGCAAGAAATTCCACTGAGGAGATTGCCAAATTGAAGCAAATATTAAGCAAAAACTATGCTATGAAGGATTTGGACAAATTTCTTGGTATGTGTATCAAGAGAGACAGGAAAAGAGGCATTCTTGAGTTATCTCAATAATCCTGTATCCACAAAGTCTTACAGTGTTTCAATATGCAGGGGGGAAGGCAGTGAGTACCCCACTACCGTAATATTTGAAAATTTGCAAGGAAGATTCTCCCAAGTCAGATGCTGAGAGAGCAAAAATGGCAAGTGTGCCATACTCTTTGGTTGTAGGCAGTCTTATGTATTCTATGGTAGCTACGATGCGAGACATTTCATTTATAGTGGGAGTGGTTAGCTGGTATATGGTTAATCTTGGCAAGCAGTATTGGATAGCAGTGAAACACATCCTCAGATACTTGAAGGGTATAGCAAGCAGGTGTTTACGCTTCGCTAACAGCGATGCATTTATTGTTGGTTACACGGATGTAGATTATGCGGGTTGCAAAGATAGTAGGAGATCTACGTCTGCCTACATCTTCATATTTGCAAGAGAAGCCATTTCTTGGATATCATCTCTCCAAGATTATATGTCTTCTTCCACTACAAAGGTTGAGTACATTGTAGCATCAGATGCCAACAAGGAAGCTATAAGGTTGGCACATTTAGTGGGAGATCTAGACATTCATTAGGTTCCAATTTTGCATTGTGATAGTCAAAGTGCCATTGCTTTGGCAAGGAATCCCATGTTTCACTCCAAGTCAAACCACATTGAGATGAGTAATCATTTCATTTGGGATGCATTGACGGACAAGTGCTTGGATCTTGTCAAGGTCCTTGCATTGATAAAAACCCAACACATGCTCTTACGAAGAGCCTAGCTATGGAGTGGTTTGCACATTGCATTGAGTTAATGGGTGTAGGTGGAACAAATTTGTACAAGGGTAAAGTTGTTGTGCTTCATGGTTGTACATACCAGCTTGAGTCACCACTTACGACCACATTGGCCTTTAAGTGGGAGATTGTAAAGGCCATTTTGTCAACCCGTGTGACACTAACCTAACCCACACAGTGGACCGATTGGATTTGGAAGCCAACACTTTGATTCAAGACATGACCACTAATGAGGAACCACCCGTGCTAGAATTATAAGAGACGACGAGATATATGCCAAAAAACAGAAACGTATATATACCAATAACCCACGATTTGGAGTTGATTGTTGGGAGGACAACAATGTCACAGCTTTTGATATGAACATATCATGCTAAACTGGGACAATTGACACTCTTGAAAATCATGTATATTTTGAAGTTAAGAGAGAAAAGCCTAGTGGTCCTTCCCGTCCATCTCTCTAGGGATTATTATAACAACAACTTTATGATGACTTTGAAGGAGGTTGAACAGACACAATACCAGGATTAATCTATTTGAGAAATCATTATGAGTATGAGATTTGAAGCAGAACAAAACTTGGGACCAACTGAGAGAACATGCGGCAGTATGGACAACCACAACGGGGTAGTACATCACAAGACAACCACCTCAATGATGATAATTTCGGGGGATGCATGCAAAAACCACCATTAACCAAAGAAGAACGGGTGACGCCAGGGCAAGAAGAGGTCCACACGAGTCACACCCACCAAACAATTGGTTTGAAGACTTAGTTGGAGAAACATCAACCAAGAGAGCGGGTGCTGAACACAATCTTAAGATCAAACCAGTTCACTTTTAGAAATGGGTCAAAAAATACAATGGATGAGGGGATCCATGTGAACATTTAGCAAGCTTCAAGAAGGTCCTAGGAGCAAAGTGCATAACTGACTTCCACACTCAGTTTGAGGGGTTTGTAATGACTTTTGAAGGCCATGCCTTAACTTTTGGCTCCATACTATACCTCTTGGATCCATCATTGATCTACCAACATTGGCTATAAGTTTTGTTGTTGCTTGTTTGAAATTGGGAATCAAACACAACACGGTAGCACAAATTTACATCTTTAAACAAAAATAGAGAGAAACTATAAGAGATTGTGTGAGTTGACAAATGAGGAAATACATCGATAGACGTTTGGAGTTGGAAACTCCAACTAAGAAAAGACTTGTCTCATTATTATTAGAAGGTTGATTCAAGAAGGAGTTGCATGCCATTCTGTATAGCAAGAAGCATACAACTTGGGAAGCATGCAACCTGGATGCAATAGACCTAGGGGATAATTGTTAAAGCTTTAATGAAGAGAGCATTGTTAAGGACACCTAGAGCGTACCACATCAAGTGTGCCAGCATAGGTAGAACCAATTGTGGCAGCTCCTGTCAATGTTATAGAATGAAGGGGCGTATCACCCACGCTCGTGATTGTGTACATGAAGGGGGAATGGGCAGAGGGGAGAGGTACACAGTCTTGGGGAAACCCTTCACTCTAGAAGTAGAGAGAGTGTGGGCTTATTTATTTTTAGTTTTATGTATATAAGATATCTTCAAACTCAATTGTATGATCATTTACCTTTACCACATATTCCTCATTGGGATTTAATGAAATATGAGCCTTGTGCTTGTTAGTCTTGCAGAAGGTCAGAATATGTTTGAACCTAAGAGACGTTCTAATCCCTGATTGAGTCGAGAAGGAAAAAATCTTAGAACTTGAGTCAAATTAAGTGTTTGGCACTTTTTCCACAATGTTCTCTAAGGTCCCCCCTTAGTTCACACTCTCCTCTGAAGATACTCTAATCTCGGTCTCTATATTATAGCCCTAATTTTCTACAATACGGTCTGACCCTAGGTACACAATACTCAAATGGAAATAAATACATGACCTTCAATACTAATATCAAACCGTTTCAGTTGTCGTAAATCCAATCTGGATGTTTCTCAAGCTGGACCTTGATCACTCTTGTACAATCAAGGGTAATAAAGTTACTCTATTAATTAGTAGGTATATACAAAGACTCTCGGTCAGAATTTTTGCTTCAATCTTGTCGTAGCCACAAGATCAATCTATAACCTTCAAATCCAAAAAACTCAATTTCAAGTAGCAAACAATATCCAAATGATTTCAAACTTGCTAAGCTATTTGTATAAGGTGCCTTCCAATCCTATGGACCAAAAAATGTCAAAAATGGACTCTCTGGCTATCGGAGATATTAAGCGTGCTTATTATTTATTGAAGCAAAAAATGATCATTTTTCACTTTTGTTGATCAACATTGGTCAAGCATGCATTCAATAAGGCCCTAAATGAGATTATTTCAATTTTTTGTCAATTTGGTCTAATTTTTCAATAGAGCACACTTATTATTTAGTTGCCAATTTTTGTGGCTTTTTTTCTACGTTTTCACTCCCTATAGCTATGACAAAGTGTTTTAAGACCATTCAAGAAGTTTCATCAAGTATTGTTCAATATCACAAGTGTTTTTAGGTCAGTTGTTTGTCTGGTCAGAGTAAAAGTTGTTTTGGCTCAATTTTGCCTCTAAATGGAATTATAATCTCTTGAGCCTTCATAAAAGTGTTATAATATCACCCAAACAAGATGTCTATGTGAAAAAAGTTTAATTTCAAACCTGAGAAAAAAAAGGGCTTATAATCTACTGGACAGAATCTGCACTCTTTTGGAATTTTGATGGCATTCAAATCTTATACAGGTTAATGTTGGAATTAGGGTTGAGAAAAAACACACACAGCTTGGAGAAGACGAGTGAAGCTCAACGCACACAACAGAGAGTGTATTACTTAGTGTGCAATGGAAATATATAGAGCCATAGAATGATGGGCGTATATACAATGCACGGGGAAAAAACCTCCTAGAGAGGGGACAAATGCCGCGACGGTCCTAAGTGTGTTCATACACATCACTACCACATGTATATGGTAACAAATCCCCCCTGGAGTGATGAGGTGAACGAGAGATGGCACATAAGTAAAGGGGAGTGCCATGCCTTGAGGACATGATCAGTCCAAAAGAGGAGTAAGCCCAAAGATTTGTGGAAAGCTTCAAACTTCTCACGATGCAATGCCTTTGTGAAAATATCTGCAACATTGTCCTGTGTTGGCACATAAGCTAAGATGATCTCTCCTGCTGAGAGCCTCTCCCTGACATAGTGGTAATGCACCTGAATGTGCTTTGTGTGAGCATGAAAAGCTGGGTTCCTTGCAATTGCCAATGTGCTCTGACTGTCAGTGTAGATAGTTTTGGCAGTGTCCTATCCAACACCCAAATCGGACGTAAGGTGTCTAAGCCATACACTCTCAACGATAGCTATGAAGACTTCCCTGTACTCAGTCTCACAACTAGAAGTGGCCACAATAGGCTGCTTCTTGCTCAACCATTATATACATGAACTGCCAAGCATGAAACAAAAACCACTTGTGGACACTCGTGTGTCAAAACAACCAGCCCAATTTGAGTTCAAAAAAGCATGTAAGTGATCCCCCCTTGGGATAAAACAAGCCAAGATGTAAAGTGTCACTCAAGTAGCGGAAAATCCTCTCGACAGCCTACCAATGCTTAGACCCTAGGCTATGCATAAATCTGCTGACCTGTGAGATTGCAAATGAATAGCCGGCCTTGTGTTGCATACATAAATTAGGCATCCAACAACAGTCTGGTAAAGAGTGACATCTGCAGGATCACTAGCATCATGAAGACTCAATTTCAAACCTGTTTCCATGGGAGTGACAATAGGTTTACCTCAACTCCAAACTTACATAGCAATGTCTCTATGTAACTTTTCTAACACAAGGCACTATCACCAACACACTGCTTAAATTGTATACCCAAGTAATGATGCATCAACCCAAATCTTTCATCTTGAAAGTAGGATTCAAATCAACCTTAAATTCAGTAATATTTCTCTCATTTGGTTCAACAAATCTTCTACATAAAGAACCACAATGAGAAGCACATCACCCTCATGCTTTACATACAATGTGCTTTCTGTTGGACTGTTACGAAAGCCTCGTTTGACCAAATGAGTGTCAACCTTCTCATACCAAGCACGATGAGATTGCTTCAACCCATAGAAAACTTTGTTTCATTTGCACACCTTATCCTCTTGTCGTTTCTTGACAAAACCGTGATGCTACATTACATAAACTTCCTCAAATATGTCACCATTCAAGAAAGCAATAATAATGTCTGAGTGATGTACATCCCAATCAAAATGAACTGCCAATGCACATAAAAAATGCACAGTAGTCATACGACAAGTGGGAGCAAAAGTCTCTTCATAATCTATGCCTTTTTGTTGTGCATAACCCTTTTCAACAAGCCGAGCCTTATAGAGATCAATTTGCGTTTTAACTTGTAAATCTACTTCGTACCAATGGCCTTTTTTCCAAGAGGCAAATCACATAAAGTCCATGTGTCATTTTCTGATTGCATGTGGCAGCCATCCATTTTTTTTGAATTCTATGCTTCATCAAGAGACAGAGGTTCCTCAACATCATGTAAGCTAGACACAGCCAAAGCATAACAATCTGATGCATAAGATGCATGGCGAGATCCTGAACGAGTACGACTAGACAAAGGTGCATCCAATTTACTGTCACAAAATGTATGCACCAACCATTTTGGCACACCTCTAGCCTGCTCATTGTCAACCCTTTCCTCATCAAGTACATCATGTACATCTGCATGAGTAATAGGCTGATCTATAACATTTTCAGAAACCCCCATAGGTTGTACATTTGCCTCATTGGAATTTACATTCAAACTTCCAGCACTGAAAAGAGGCAACAAAGTGTCATACATGTCCTCTGAGCTTACATTACTATCTCTAGTACATGACAACAAGGTCTGAACAGAATCTTCCACAAACACAACATCTCGTGAAACCAAAATACACTTTGTTTGTTGATGATACAACCTGTAACCTTCGCTTTCAGCACTAGAACCAACAAAAATACATTTGACAGCCTTATCATCCAATTTTCTGTGCTGTGTTTGTGGCACCAAAGCATATGCCAGAGATCCAAAAACACGCATGTGCTAAATAGAAAGCTTTCTATCATGCCATGCTTCATATGGATTAATAGACTGCAAAGCTTTTGTAGGACACTTGTTTAGTATATAAGTGGCATACATGATGGCCTCAAGCCAAAAAGAATGCGGCAAAGCTTGACTTTTGACCATACGTCGTTTCATTTCCGTAAGTTACCTGTTTTTCCTCTCAGCAACACCATTCTTCTCACGCATATAAGGCACTGTACATTGGTGTTTTATCCCACGACTAGCCAGAAATGCATTAAATTCATGAGACATATACTCCCTCTCGCGATCGGAACGGAGGGTGCCCATAGTACATTTTGAGAAATTTTCAGCCATAGCCAGAAATTGTTTGAAGCACATAAAAAATTTGGACTTCGCTTTAAGCAGAAATACCCATGCATGCCTGGAGTAATCGTTAATGAAAGTCACGAAGTAAAGATACTTGCCCAAGGACGGAGTTTGCATGGGCCCACAAACATCACTAAGCACAAATTGCAACCTGCATGTGGCCCTAAATGAACCATCCTTTGGAAAATTCGAACACTGCATCTTACCCAAAATACAGCCTTCACAAACATGTTTGACAGGTGCTTCAAGAGGCGGCAAAGAAGCAACCATATCAGATTTTTGCAAACTGGCAAAATTCAGATGACCAAAACGTGCATGACAAAGTTTTGCATCTGAAATAGCCTTATTCCACAACTGCATTTGCAAAATTCTACCCACACTTGTCATACAAAGTGAGCTTATACAATCCACAACATAATATGCCAAATGCTACAATTTCGTCACCGAAACTGAGATCATGTACTATACATCTGTCATCCACAAATTTGACTACAAGACCAAGTCTAGCAAGTGCAAATATAAACAAAAGATTCTTCTTGATCCCAAGTACATAAAGTGCATCAACAAGTGTGAAAGAACTACCATTTGCAGCAATAAGCACAATCTTTCCAACTCCTTGAACCGGATAAGAGGCATTGTTGGCACCATTAGGAAAAATATGAACCCTCTAGGGGCCCTTTGGGATTAAGGTTAATTAGAGGTCAGCCAATGAGAAGAGGGTGGTGGACACCCTCTATGCCCTCAAAAATGTAGGGGGACAAAGTAGTCTTACACTTCTTAAATGGGCTCTTACCTAGTGAGAAAGTGGGGTTGGGGGGGGGGGGTTGGGTGGGCCATATGGAACCTCCAACTTCCCTCCTTTTTGATCCGGTTTTGAAAAAATCCCAAAAAATTTGAAATTTTTCAAAATTTTCAAAACTCAAATTTCATCTTCTTAAAACCCTTCTAAAACTATTTTATGGTCAAAAAAGCATTTTTTGATCTCAAAAAGTCAAAACGTGCACCCAAAACCCTAAAATTCAAAATTATTAAAAAACTTTTGAAAAATATTTTTTTGCTATCTTGAGCTCCCCCAAAAGTAGTTCTTAAGAAAAAAGTGTTTTTCTCTCTCTAGAACCCCTTTTCCAACCCCTCCTTGGTTGTAACTATCACACTCATCCTCTACTCCAACACACTCTCTCTCTACACCATCTTCATTGCTGCAGCAAGGAAGCTCCTCTCTCCTCCCCTACCACCTTCCATTGCCACACCAAGCAAAGGTTATCCACCTTCTCCTTCCATTTCCACAAAGGTTAACCACCTTCTCATATCACTTTATCCCACCTACATTGTAGTGTTGGGGTATAAAGCCCAATGTGGTCGCCCAGGTAAGTGGGCGGGCCGCCAGGTATGTACACATATTCTTTTGTAAAAACCTAATAAGAACTCACTATGCTCTACACATCACAGTAGAGCGAGTTCACCATATCGTCGTGCTCTTCTTCTCGCACTCTCTCTCGCGTCGCACTTCCGCTCGTACTCCTTCAACTGGTATCAGAGCTCAGATCGAGGCTCGGGGCAGCACTGCAGGAGGCTAGAGTCGCCAACTCAGATTGGAGTGAAATTCGACAGGTGAAGACATGGCCCCAAATCTCGTGGGATAATCCGAAGGGCTTGGTGTTCTCAGAATTTCATTCTGAGGTCATCTTGGCCACCGTTCGGCTTTGACAAAGGTCTGTGCAGGCCATTTTCGACTACGTGGTCTCGACGGGTGCAGATCCGACTCTGCAAATTTGGGGTTTTTGGCCTACGACTGCAGGTGCTGAGGATATCGACACTCCGAGAGTGTTGATTTGTGGCTGTCTACACATCGAAGGACGGCTCACAGTTCTTGGAGGCGTGTCACATACGACATGGGCGCATCTACACACAGACTGTAGGCGACATCCACTAGTTCATCAGGTAGCTTGTGTTTGCTGCTTGATATTCCAGATTTCATCCTGACATTGCAGGTACTTCCACATGAGATGTATTGTCAGAGATGATGTATGTTTGTTGAGGGTTTGTTGGCTGTGAGTCACACAACAAACAACCGCCGCAGCGGTTACAACTTATAGTGGGAAATTTGTGGATGTATGACTTTGTGGGAAGTCTATGTACTGTCAGATTTACTGCAGCCTTTGTTGAGGGTCGAGTGAGGTTTTATTGAGCTGGAGGATTCTTGAATGTTGAGATCCTTTCGGTGATACAGGTCTTGGAGCGATCCCTCGAGCACCCTTAGATAGGCAGCTAGGATGTATTGACTGTGAGTTAGATAGTTGGGATTGCATCTTTGCTTTACTGCCGTTGAGGCATTGTCACAGTCTATGCTTACAGGACAATGACAGGACAGTGAGAGACAGTACAGGTGCAGGACAGGTTTACCCGCAGCTTACAGTGTCAGAGAGACATTGTTTTTTGAGCTGTTTTTTGGTCTGTTTTTTGAGTACACCAGAGCCATTTTACAAAGGAGACTCTGCCAAAATTTATGCAGAATCTGAAGCTTTCTTGGTTCATTTGACAGGTTGATATTGGTTCAGAGGTCAGTTTACAGGGGAAACTCTGCCGAATTTTTCCCAGGAAAGTAAACCACTGTGAAGCGTAGCTATGGCTGGATCACAGGACATTGCTCTTTACAATATCAAGAAGCTGGATGGAACCAATTTCCCATTGTGGAAGAAGCAGATTTGGCACATGTTGGTACAAAAGAAGCAGATAAAACCTATAAAGCTCAAGGGGATAAAACCAGAAGATATGGACGAAGATGAATGGAGTGAAATGGATGAATTGGCACTTTCTACCATTATGCTGACTTTGGCAGAAAGCGTTTACTTCAATGTAGCAGACGAGATGTCGGCTTATCAAGCATGGTTAAAGCTGAGTGATCTTTATGAGAAGCAGAGTGCAGCTTCACAGGTATACTGGCTTAAGAAGCTTGTTGACTTGAAGATGAAAGAAGGGACACCTATGTCCAATCATCTGAATGAATTCAACACAATCTACAGTCAGTTGTCAGCTCAAGGTGTCAAGTTTGATGAACCTGTTAGAGCTATGTTCGTGTTGATCACATTGCCGAAAAGTTGGGTCACTTTTCGCACAGCTTTGAGTAATTCTGCACCTCCAGATGGTTTGAACATAGCAGGTGTAGAAGGAAGTCTGCTTACTGAAGAAACCAATAGAAAGACAATGGACAAAGGCAAAGGAACAGCCTTAGTTGTCAGGGGAAGGACCAAAGAAAAGTACAAAGGTGGAAAGAAGAATCAGTCTCGTAGCAAGTCCCGCAGTGCTAAAGGCAAGAGTGACATAGAATGCTACCATTGTGGCAAGACGGGTCACATGAAAGAGACTGCAGAGAATGGAAAGCAGAAAAAGGCAAAGAGAAAGTTGAAGACCATGGTGAGAAGAACAAGTCCTCAGTGAAGATTCAAGAAATAAATGTGACAAACACTGTTGCAGAGGATGACAGTTTAGTGTCATGAGACATCTGATGGAAATGCACTGAGTGAATGGATTATAGACTCAGGGGCATCACTTCATGTGTCTCCAAACAAGGAGTGGTTTACCTCTTATGTGACCACTAAAGATCATGTTCGGCTAGGAAATGGGCAGACATGTGAGATCTTAGGTGTTGGAGATGTTCAATTGAAGTTTCAGAATGGCTCTTCTTTCACGCTGAAGAATGTGAGACATGTTCCCGCAATTACAAAGAGCTTGATCAGCACAGGTTTACTTGATGATGCTGGCTACGTCACCATTTTTGGACAGAACATGTGGAAGATATCCAAGGGTTCTATGATAGTAGCACATGGAGTAAATTCTGGAGGACTTTACATGATTTATGTATCAAATGTCTCTAAAAATGTAATCAATGTAACCGAGCAGCCGAACGTTTCTTTGTGGCATAGCCGGTTAGGACATATGTCCAAGAAGGGAATGGAAATCTTGTCTCGTTTTGGTTATTTTCCTAGATTTTCATTTAATGATTTTGAATTCTGTGAACATTGTCTGTATGGTAAGCAAACACAGCAGCCACATAAGCATAGAAGCAGAAGAAGAGATACACAGTTGGCACTTGTTCATAGTGATTTGTGTGGACCTATGCCTAACCTATCTCTAGGGGGAGCTTCTTACTTTATGACATTTATAGATGATTACTCGAGGAAAGTATGGGTTTACTTTCTCAAGCACAAGGATGAAGCGTTTAGTGTTTTCAAAACGTTTGTGACACTTGTGGAGAATCAGAGTGGCAAGAAGCTTAAATTCTTACGCACTGACAATGGTGGAGAGTATGTTTCAAAGGCCTTTCAGGACTTTTGTGAGTCAAAAGGTATAAAACTTGAACTTACTACTCCTTACAATCCTCCTCAAAATGGTGTTGCTGAGAGGATGAATAGGACCATACAAGAGAAGTTCAGAAGTATGTTGTCTAATGCACAACTGCCAAATGGGTTTTGGGCTGAAGCTGTATCAACAGCTGTTCATCTTGTAAATAGATCTCCTAGCAAGGTTTTGCAGAAGGATTCAGTGCCAGAGATGGTATGGTCAGGCAAAATGCCCTCATACAAGCATCTTAGAGTCTTTGGCTGTGAGGCATATACTCACGTTCCAAAGGAATTTAGGAACAAACTTGAGCCAAAGAGTAGAAAGTGCATCTTTCTAGGCTATGGTAATTCTGGTGAGATGGGGTATAGACTTTGGGATCCCGAATCCAGAAAGGTTGTCCGCAGCAATGATGTTCACTTTAATGAATCCAAATATCATTCTAAACCAGAGAGGGTTGAGGAGATTAGAAGAGTTGTCTTCCAAGAAGATGGACCTGCACGTGCAAGACAAAATGTCAGGGCTTAAGAGGAGCAAGGACAGGATAGAGTGGAACCACAGGTTGTGGCTGAGCCTGAGCCACCTATTGTGCGTAGATCTGGACGTATCACGCGACCTCCTGATAGGTTTGTTCCATCTATGAACTATGTCATGTTGACTGATTGCAATGAGCCTTCATGTTACAAGGAAGTAGTGCAAATGAAGGACTCCAGGAATTGGCAATTGGCCATGCAGTCTGAGATGACAGCTCTGCATAAAAACCAGACATGGAAGCTAGTTAAATTATCACGGGGCAAAAAGGCTCTACCCTGTAAATGGGTTTACAGGTATAAGATCACCGCTCATGATAGTCAGCCAAAGTACAAAGCAAGGCTTGTTGCCAAGGGCTTTAAGCAAGAACAAGGCATTGACTTTGATGAAGTCTTCTCTCCGGTGGTCAAGATGACTACATTGAGATGCTTTCTTGCATTGGTTGCCATATTAGATTTGGTGTTGCACCAAATGGATGTCAAGACAGCGTTCTTGCATGGTGATTTAGATGTGGAAATTTACATGCAGCAGCCAGAAGGGTTTGTTGAGAAAGGCAAGGAAGATTGGGTATGCCAGTTGTTAAAGAGTCTTTATGGCTTAAAACAATCACCGAGGGCATGGTACCATAAATTCCACAAGTTTATGCTTTCTCAAGGCTACAAACGTAGTGAGTTCGATCACTGTCTATATACAAAGAAGGCTAAGGATGGCAGTTGGCTGATCCTTATTTTGTATGTGGATGACATGTTGATTGCTGGCAAGCACTTGGAAGAAATTTCAGCTTTGAAGTCAAAGATGGCAAAATCGTTTGACATGAAAGACATGGGTGAGGCAAGTCATATACTTGGTATGCGCATTGAGAGAGACAGATCAAAGAAGTTGATTTGGTTATCTCAAACAGAGTATATTGACAAGGTTTTGCAACGTTTCAATATGGAGAAGGGAAAGGCACTGAGTGTTCCATTGCCACCATATGTGAAACTTAGCAAACAAGATTGTCTTGTGTCTGAGGAAGAACAGGCTGAAATAGATAAGATTCCATATGCGTCTGCAGTGGGTAGTTTGATGTATGCAATGATTGCTACTCACCCAGACATTGCATTTGCAGTGGGAGTAGTAAGTCGATACATGTCAAACCCAGGCAAGAAACATTGGGAGGCAGTGAAAGGAATATTGAGATACCTGAAAGCTACAAAGAGTATGCATATATGCTATGGGAGTAAGGAGCTAAGTGTAAAGGGTTTTACAGACTCAGATTATGCAGGTGACTTAGACAACCAAAGGTCTACGTCAGGGTATGTCTTTACATTGGCTGGTGGAGCAGTATCATGGCGTTCTAGATTACAAGATTGTGTTACTCAGTCTACTACAGAGGCTGAATATGTTGCAGCATCAGAGGCATGCAAAGAATCAATTTGGGTTAATTGACTAGTAACAGATTTGGGAATCAAAGAAGAGATGCCTGTGTTATATTGTGATAGTCAAAGTGCTATACAATTGGCTCGCAATCCAGTTTATCACTCAAAGACAAAGCATGTGGATGTGAAGTATCATTTCATCAGGGAAATGCTCGAGGATAAGCAACTTTAGCTTGTCAAAGTTCACACCACAGAAAATCCTGCTGATCTACTTACAAAAGGACTTCCCTCAGAGAGCTTTGCGCATTTTCGCAAGCAGTTAGGTGTAGGGTAGTACATCACTTCTCTACATCTCTTGTATATTAGCTTGTATAGTAGCTTCCCTCACACTTAAAGTACCACATTGGACTTTAAGTGGGAGGTTGTTGGGGTATAAAGCCCAATGTGGTCGCCCAGGTAAGTGGGCGGGCCGCCAGGTATGTACACATATTCTTTTGTAAAAACCTAATAAGAACTCACTATGCTCTACACATCACAGTAGAGCGAGTTCACCATATCGTCGTGCTCTTCTTCTCGCACTCTCTCTCGCGTCGCACTTCTGCTCGTACTCCTTCATGTAGCAACAAGCAAGGTCCTTCTCCTCCTCCTAGTTTTCTTTGCTCAACCATGGCCAACTCTACTTCGCAAAGGCGGCCAAAGGATGAGGTCACAACACTTGCATGCCACAACACTAGAGGTGTAGATGATGAGTGGGTGCCACAAGAGTTCACCAAAGGTGCTTGGGTATACATGCAACCATCTGCTATTGGCCCTCATTGTGTGCGGAATCGTTCAAACTTGGATCTTCATTGGAAAGGAAAGCTCCTTGGCTTCAAGAACCGCAAAGACAAGGGGACCGTAGCCATTGTGCAACATGTTTTCTCAATGTCAACCATGTATTTGCAACAACCACCTCGATTTCCAACACATTGTAAGTACATGTTTTGAGAATACAAAGCTAGGTGTGAAATCACAGTGTAATGTTATTATGGATTCATACTTAAGATTTGTCATGCATTTATAGTCATATTTCCATCCACGTTGGTGGAGGAGCAACCACTACATAGTCTCTCCGGCACATTCAATGCTATACATGCGGATATTGGAGCAATAATGTTCCCACATATTTGCCCAACCAAACTGGTTCAAAGAAGGATTTTCTTCTATTCTCACTACTATATTGTCCCTACTTCTACACAAGAGTTTGGAACGCTTGAACCCATCAAAGTAACTTCCTTATTAAGTATGGAGTGGCCGGTGCCAGATTTGTGGTCGGTAGCATCTTTCAAGCAAAAGATGATAATGGATGTCCAAAAACTCTTTGAAATACTCTAAAGCTTCTAGGTCTGTGGGCTTGAGTTGGTGTTTGCCTATTCATTGTTTTGTGCATATTTTTAAAGAGTTTGGATTTGTGGAGACTACCACAATGCTTGTATGTAAAGATGCGCATTACGAGGAATTAGGAAGGCTTTTAGAAGAGGACTGGGGTTTTGTGGAGGGCATGCACAATGGGGACCGGTACCATTGTAAGGTTGGAGCTTCAGGTATTGGAATGCGCTATTTGAAATCCCGCACCTCCTTGTACATACGATTTCACTATGATCGTTGGATGTGCAAGCTTGGAGTGTGGACTCCCTTATAGAGTGTAGACAGCGCTATTGCAAGCTTTGACATTGCAGTGAAGATGCCCAACAATGCTTTGGAGGCAGTCCAAGTGAACAAGCATTGGACTCTCAGTAATGTTCGAGAACATTTGGTTATTATGGGTTTTGAGGCCCTTCAATAAGCACAATTTTGTTTACAAGGTCACAAGGTGAGAATCCTTCCACCACATTTTCAATACATCATGGTTTGTCGATCATTGGATGCTTATTGTAATGAATGTCCGCAGATTGGGAAGAGAATGGAAGACAAATTGAAGGTCGAGGAGGACTGGGGGATGGATGGAACTATGCTATCGATCTTATAACTTTGTAACTCTTGCAATTTTCAAACTGATCCCCACTGTAATCAACATGATTTGCTTCGGCAAATCATACCTTTGAATATAATTTTTTTCATTGGGATGAGAAATCATTTTTTGGTGAAAGCACCTTTTTTTTTAACGTCTTAAAAAAGGGTCCATTATAAAAGGGGGGCCACCTAACTCATTCACTATTTTCACTTTTGCAACTCTTGAGCTCCTCCACTTTCTATCTACACCCCAGGCTAGACATGGATGCTTCCACAGCCTCTGCATCTGCAGCCACATCCACCCCTTTGTCACGCTTCATCCTCTTCCTCGAGGACACCAAATACAAAGGGAAGTTGGACCTCCACACCTTTTTTACTCGTCTCCCTGACCTTGATGCCACAGTTGCCCTTCACATGGATGCATTTACCGAGATTTTTGCGTTCATGGAGGAGCACATCATAAAATATTCTGTATCTATCCCCCCACATGTAGGGATCTGGGTGCCTTGTGATCTTTTGCGCTATATACACAAAGGTGATCGCCCATTCTCCAAGCGGTTGCAACGATTCCAAGAAATTGCAACCGATGCAGGCCATTACTTGGACGAGCAAGCCCCAGGGGTGTCAACGCTCAAGAAGCGCAAGTTGGGGGTGGAGTACCTTTCTTGGCTCGCAACATTTATCTTCTTGGTGAGCGAGGAACCTGATTTGGAGGAGCTTCGCTTACCACACCTTCAGGTTGGGTCCTTTATTAAGGACACCAAGGAGCAACAGGTTATCCCCATGAACCCTGCAGCGGAAGGAAAGGCACACCGGCTCGAGTACCCTAGGGGTCTTGAGGAAGTGGTTGAGAATCCATAGTTGCGGCTGGCCCTAGTGACACTCCAGTGCCACTACCACTGACGGATGTGGCTATCCCAGAGGTAGAAATCAGCCGCTTCTCCTCAGTGTTAGTGGATGGGGAGGAGTATGTGTTCCTGCATGATTTGGAGAAAGCATTTGGCCTGCGCATGGATGAATGCTTGAGCGTGCTATGCAACAGCACCAAATGTCCCTTAGACAATACGCCAGATGCCCTAGAAAGCAAGATCTTGCCATATGGGGACTCTATTGCTGACACTATTGCAGTTGTATGTACGGAGGTCCTAGCAGCAGAGTAGTTGCACGTGGATGATGAAGAATTCCAAGCCACACAAGCCAAGGTTGAGGCTGCTAGGATGCCTATGCCATTATGCAACCTCCCATCTGATGATCCAAAGGTCGTATCTGTGGTGCATGGGAGCATTGACTTGGATGCAAAGGGCAACAGGGAGGAGGACGACAAGGATCAGGAGGTAAACTGTATCCTAATTTTCATGTTACTATTTTATCCTTCATTGTCTTTTTTCTCAACCTTCATCGGTTTATGACAAGATGTCGTGGAGGTTGATGATTTTGCTGCAAGGACGGGTGGCAAGCGGACATGCTTTGGACCTCAAGCTTCCCTTGCGCATTACCTAGGACAACTCCCCCTTGGCGATGTGGCCATTATCCATAATGAATTTACTCCCCAAGCCCATTTTATGACTTGGTCGTTAAAAGCTTTGAGCAAGTTTTTGTGTTTGAGCACCATTGCTCAAACTGCGCATGAAGTGTTCCTAGTGCGTAGATCCCTTGTATGCACAGCGTTTGGCACTGGCTTTCGTGGTAAAGTGCTTGCCCAGATAGGGATACATGCTTCCATTGGCTCAACTGACCCAAAGGCCCTAGCGCAGTTCCTCTTGACTGGGGAGTTGCCTTACGCGCAAAATAGGCGCCAGGAAATGGCCAAAAAAATTATGAACTCCTCAGATACATGATGTAAAATCACCGTTTTGGAAGTAATAAAAAATATTTGAAATTGTCTCTCTATCTTGCAAATTCTTTTGAATGTGATTTGTCAATCTTGAAAATTGTTTCAATTGGTGATATGAAAATTGTTTTGATTAGTGACTTTGTAATTTCAAGTTCTGTATGTAATTTCAGTCAATTTCAATAAATGTAGGTATTTTATGTTCCCTAGGGGGTAGATAAGCCTACCAAGGGCCAAAAAAAGCCTGGCCACAAGGGCGCGCAAATGGCCCATCCATCAGTTTTGGATGGGCCATTTGCGCGCCCTTGTGGCCAGGCTTTATTTTGCCCTTGGTAGGCTTATCTATCCCCTAGGATACTTACAAAGCACAAATTTATTGAAATGAATTGGTTTTGCATCATTAATTTAGATGCACCCTTTTTATGGAAATAGTTTTGGATGGGCCATTTGCGCGCCCTTGTGGCCAGGCTTTTTTTGGCCTTGGTAGGCTTATCTACCCCCTAGGATACTTACAAAGCACAAATTTATTGAAATGAATTGGTTTTGCATCATTAATTTAGATGCACCCTTTTTATGAAAATTCCAGCATATGTTCACACTCAAGGACACTAGAAAAGGTGAAATCAATTATGAAATGAAGTTTCCAACACACTATCACCTGCTTTAGCTCTACCTAGTACACCCCTGCACCAAAAAGTCCAATTACATTGGACATTTGAAAAATCCAAATTAATGTTGCATAGACACTTGGTTTCGCAATATGTTATTTTTTTTGATATCCTATAGGGAATTCAAAGCTTGAAATGGCCAAAAAAGGGTGTCCACAAGGATCCATGTAAAATAATGTTGCAAAACCAATAGGTTTTAGTAAATTTGTGCTTTTTAAATACCCTTGGGGGTAGATAAGCCTACAAGGGGAAAAAAAAAGCCTGGCCACAAGGGCGCGCAAATGGCCCATCCAAAACTGATGGATGGGCCATTTGCGCGCCCTTGTGGCCAGGCTTTTTTTTGCCCCTTATAGGCTTATCTACCCCCAAGGGTACTTAAAAGCACAAATTTATTGAAATTGACTAAAATTACATACAGAACTTGAAATTGCAAAGTCATTTCATTACAAAGATAATAGACACAGTAGACACAACTGTTGATCATATTGTCATTGGAAAGTCAAATCATTACAAAGATAAGGGTGTGCAATACAAAGAGAGGGGTAACTTCGGCTAATGCTCGAAGTCTCGTCGCAATTGACGTACAAGCTGCATATCTTTTGGCTGTATTGTCACTCGCTTTGCATGTATGGCGCATAGGTTGGTATCTTCCAACACCGAAATGATGTGGGCCTCTACAGCTTCTTGAATAGCCTCTAGCGCTATTGCTTGCATTCTATACTGATTTCCATAGCTTTGAAGCACCTCCTTCACAGTGCAAGCAACGGGGGTGGGTCGAATCAAAAGCTCCGTCGTCTTCTGGTAGTGGCGGATTTTTGCAAATACCCTTGCTATTTTTCGGCGCTGCTGCGGTTGTCTTGGGGGCACTTGCACATTTGCTTGCGGGCGGCGTTTAGGCTTCTTGAAAAACTTAGACTTGCACTTGTTTACATGCTTAGGGGTTGGTTCTGCAGTCTCTTCTGATTCTTCCTCTTCCCTTGGCTGCCGATCTTGTCGTGTGGGGAGAGCTCCCTGGCCTCCGGGCAATGTCTTCCTCCCAACGGCCACCCGGTGTGTGCGCGGTATTTTATCTCGCAGCCATGGTGGCTCATTCTCTGATTCAGTGTCTGTATGGACCACCTGAGTCCTAGATGGTCCTTCTTGTGATTGGTGGCGCGACGGCTGCTCCCTATCGGACTCTGTTGTTTGCTGGCCCTCTTCTTCTCTCCAGTGCTGGGCACGTTGCTTCATTCTCCTTCTAGGTGTTATATCTTGAGGAGGTGGAGATTCAACAGTCCTCGATGACTCTCGTGCCCTACCACCATGCCCACTACCAGATGAGTTCCTGGAACGGCCATGTGTTCGTGGCCGTTTTCTTGTGCCTTTAAGCCATGACGGCTTCTCACATCCTTGGAGGGTGTTTTTGTTGGCAGACGGATGCTCTTTTGCGGTTTGTTTGGTGCGTGCCATTTTGTTGGTAAGAGCTCACCTGTTCTTAAGAAATGAGTGGTTTATGAGAGCATGCAATATTTATAAGGGCCCATTTAAAAGGGCCCTGTTCACACTAATTTTTTTTTTAAAGTATTATTTTTTAAATAAACATGTCACTAAGAGTTGGACCTTGCGTTCACGTTTAGTGACTCGCGCAGTATCCACTTTGATCCTTGTCGCACTCTGCATCGCCGCCATGCAGCATGTTTGGTGGGACCTTGCGGCATTTGCCACTTGTTGCTATGCTCTTGACGACTCCATTTCTGCACTTCAATAGCAAACTTGGATTGTCGCGCACGCTCCATTGTGAGCTTACGAGAAAATGTTGTGCGAAAAAACCAATTGAACATCTCCTCCAAATAATTGGATTGCACCATTCCACCACCATCTCGAGTATTTTTGAAGTACACTCCCCTTGCTCGATAATGGGACTTCTCCATGCCTTGAGTGCTAAAAATTTCAAGCGATCCATACTTGTGCATAGAAAATGCACCATGCGCAAACAAGATATGCCGTTCACATGAGTAAACGATCCACATTATTAAATAAAAACAATCCCTTGTAATGAATACACCATGTAAAATGACTTACCATGTAATGTGTGATGTTATTTTCACCCCAAGAAAGGGTGAAGACCTTGGTAAAATCTGCCAAGGCTTCTTGAAATGATTGGCGTTGTTCTTCTGTTGTGTTGTTAAGGCCCATAAGCTTGACCATTTTATCAAAATGTGCCCAAACTTGCTTGCGCTTGTTTGCAAGCTCTCCATTTGAATCATTGTCGGTAGTAGCTTTGCATAACTCCTTCCAAAGCTCCCAAAGGTTACCTGCCTGCTGGTTGGAGCTGTTTTGAGCATTATATCGACTTGGCTTTCCTTGGGAGACTTTCTTCAAAAAGTGTCTAGCTTTTTGTCCACTCATTGACACTTGTTAAGCAATTTCATCGGCCTCCCTTGTGTTCTTTGCAGCAAAGATAGACACATTTCCACCGTGACAGCCAATGGAATTTAAGAGTACCTCCACTCTTTCGATCGCTTCTTGGGACTTTTCCAACGGTTTCATTGTGAAAGCATAGTCAATGTGGAGCTTCAATAGCCTATCAAAAATGCGCATGAATGCGTGTAATGTACAAAAATGTACATTCAATAGAGAAAATCAAAAGTTTGGATTCCAAGCGTGGTTCTTTTGATCACGGTCTGGGGCATTGAGCATGGGACATCTCAGAATAGATGCTTCCCATTCTCTACCTTCATCTCCGACATCACGGCAATCTAACCCTTGTTCTCCATGCCCTTGCCATGGAATCATGGAACCGGCCTTTGCAGTGCTCTTATGTGATTTTTTTCCATTAGGTTTGTACCCTCGAGTGCAAAATGGACAAGACATGAGAGAAGAATCCCCTTGTTTGCAGCCAAGCAAACACTTTATGGTCTTCAAATCCCCACCTAAGTGCCACTCCACATCATAACTACCAAAACCCTCAATCTCCAACTTCTGACCTGCAATTTGGGAGTGTATTACTTCTGTGATCCATGGAGTTTTCTCAAAAATCCATGAAAGTACTTCATCGGTCTCTTTGGGCACCTCAATAGCACCCAACCACCAAATGTCTTTCTCTGATTGCACGCTAAAAGATGGGGTGGGAGATGGCTCGTCGACTGAATCCCTTCGCTTGGTTTGCAGAAGGGCCTCATTCATTAGAGTGACACTTAGCCTCTCTAACCTTCGGCCTTTCACTATTTGACACTCATCGAGTTTCAGCACAAAAGCGACTTTTGTGCCAAGCACTACAAAATAAATAGTGTTAAGACCTTAAACTTCAGAGTCTATGATAAGAATAATACCAAAGAAAAAAGTAAAGTGTGTTACCTTCTTCAGGTAACTCGTAAAATCTAAGCATGGCTTCTTGAAGCCTTCTAAGATCCATGAAAATATCGTTCCACATTGTGTAAGGAAAGCCCTTCTCCGAAGGTCTTATGGATTGTTTCTTACCTTTTCCCCTTGTCTTTGTTGCGCACGAAGCATAAAGGGAAGTTGGCATTGTGTCCTCAATGTGAAGGTATGTCCCAATGCGGGAGAACGCATCTTCGTTTGTGGCCTTCTTTGCGAGCTTGACCTTGTGAGGAACGGGAAATAGGTTTTCCACAATGCCATGTTCTTTGAGGGCATCCTTTAGGAGTTGGAAAATAGCCTGATCGGCTTTGGTGCTGATTCCAGCCTCATCACAAGCTTGTTGAACGTCATCATCACTAACCACATTTCTTAATTTACGCATAAGGTCCTTGGTGACTGCATCCTTAATGTGCTTACCTCCAGGTGATTGTAAGATAGAAATCACGTCCTGGGTATTGAGACAACTAGTGAGAAGGTTGACTCGATCATCTTGGCTTGTTCCACCGCATGCCTCCTGGATGAATTTTCTAGCAACAAATAAACATAAATGTTAGAAAATAGTGTGAAGTAAGAATGCATCATGCAAGTAAAGACCAAATCACATTGTGGCTGTAACTCGTCGTTTGCGTGCTCCTCCCGAGTGTGCAAGAGTTTCAATGGATGAATACGTGCGTTTGCGTTCCCTTGCACCAAGGGGTGTTTCTTTCTAGTATGTGATGGTGTTGGTAAGCTTCTGGATGTGGGACTCCTTTTCTTGCATTTGTTGTTCAAGAGTTTTAACTACCCTCTCCGAAGAGGCAACACTCTCTTGTAATGCCGTCGTCTTGAGGTGAAGAGCTTGACATTCGTGCATCCACATATGCAAAGAAGAACCTGCACCCATACACAACCACTTGCAATAGCCTAACAAGCCTGCTTCTCCTCTCCCAAGAAATTGAAGAAATGTGGAAAGGCTATCAAACGGTGGATGGAAGCGGCTTATAGGATCGTAAGGGTACAAATGGCCATCCACCCAAATGTCAACATTGGTCTCACAAGCGGTGCGACGTTCTTGTGATGACCTTTGACTAGTGGTCTTCGGTGCAAATGCCGTGGGTAAGCGAATATGTATGCTTTTGGTGTGCGGAGTATGTGGTGGTGGAAACAAACCATTTTTGATGTCTGTGAGCACCATGGAAGCTATTGCGTGAGGAATCAAATGATGAAAAGATAGAGGGGGAAGGGTAGAGAGGTTGAGGAAGATGGGAGGAGAGAAGGAGAGAAGGAGGGAGGGGGGGGAGGGAGAGATTGGGAAGGAGAAGGAAGGTAGGGGCAGGGAGGGAGAGAGAGAGAGGAGGGAGGAGGGAGGAGGGAGGAGGAGGAGAGAACAAAATGTCTTTTACTTTTTGGGGGAAAAGAGTTTTGAAAAAATGGACTTTCTAAGCTTGTGGGTTAAAAAATGGGTCAAAAAATGATTTTTGGATATGTATATATGTTGGGAGGGAGTTTTAAGTTAGAAACAAGTAAAAATGATTTTTTTTTTTTAAAGTCAAATTTTGTCTCTTTGTGACCCACGTTTTTGCTCATGTGGACACACCCCTATGCTTCCTTCACTTTAAAAAAAGCTAGAGAGAGAAAGTAACCCTTTAGGTCTACATCCTACATTTGTCTAAAAAAAAGGCTAGAAAAGCCTACTCAAAACTACCTTCTTCAATGCCCTTGCCCCCTAAACCCCACACAACATTAGCCTTAATTTCTAAAAATTAGGATTCCTTACAAGGCCCATGCAAGGTTCATATTTCTCCTAATGCAAGTGACCGAATTCCTATGAGGGATAGACTTGAGAGAGGTGAACAATTCACGATTTGAGGTAATGTGCTTTGTAGCACCACTGTCAAAATACCACACGTGTGAATCTGCAGCAACTGACATGCATGCATCATGGACAACAGGATTATAGGTACACTCTGCTTTAAAAGCCCATTCTGCATCAACATTAGCATCACAATAGATAGCTTGGACAGTCTAATAATTCCCATTAGCACTCCTAACTTTGAGTGAAAAGCCTGGTGATGGCCACATAACAGCCAATTTCTTAAACCACACACCAAGGGAATTTACTTAGGCATGATGTATCGGGCCAACTGGTTTGCCCCCCTGAATAAACAGTGGGGCAAGTAGTGGCCAGAGGCTCGGTGGATGGTGTCTATAAAGAACATATGAAACCCTCAACTTCCCTTGTCCATGAAGATCTTTTTGTGCAACATATTATGGGGGCCCCTACCAATAGGTATCAAGGAATTAGCTCGAGGTATTGGCCCCGATAGGTGTTCATACTACAAATATGCTAAGGAGGACGTGTCCCAGTTATTCTTGGAATGTTTGGGAGGTAAAGGACTGGCATGGAAAGTATGCAAAATGATCCAAAGGACTTGGAAGATTTGGTTCTCCAAGAATGATCTTCTCTTTGGAAGGAATGGAATTGAAAGCTTGCCAATCCTCTTATGTACTCAAGTGGTTAGGTTCTGCTAATGTTTGGAAGGCCAGGAATGGTAGTGTGTTTGCCGAGGATCTCTCGAAAGCTAGCTATGCAAAGATCATTCAAGCTAGCAATGTTATTATGCAAGGGATTGCAAAAAATAGAACCTCTGATGAACGGAAGTGGATAACTCTTAACGTCAGGTCCATGACATCTTGAGAGTTGAGTGTTAGTCTTCAATGGAATATATGTGTCCATGGCTCGGATTGAGCATGGTGCTGATGTAATGGGTTCTCTCATTTTAACATAACCTCTCACATATTGTGAGAGGTTTGTCAAAAGAAAATAAAAAAATCTCTTACTATCTTAAAGATTGCTTCTTAACTTAAAATTGAGCCTCCAACTAAGGAACTGATGTGTCTTTGATAGCGACCTCTTTGTGGTGGCTAGTTTCTCAGAGATTGTACAAGAAAGCAAGGCGACAATATGTGTGGTAAGGAAAAGGTATAACTTGGATGAATGGCTTAGGTCAACCCTCGCCATCCGATCAAGCCCTGCATTGTAATGGATTGGGATGTTTGTTATAGTAGGTGCTTGTAATTGAGCTTGGATGTAACCCTCTGTCCCTGAAGGCTCGACATGAGCTTTGATGCTGATTTGTAATCTTTTGGTGACTTTATAATACAATCACTCACAATTGTGAGTTCTGCCAAAAAAATAAAATTGAGCCTCCAACTCACTAGCCTCGACATTGCTGTAGAGTTTGGACTTGCCCATTTAGAGTCAAGTTTGGATGTAGTGTGGAAAAATGTCCTAGAGTTCAAGGATCAAGCTGATAACACCCTTGTCATTGAAAGTCTTAAGCCTAAATTTGGGTTTCATAAACAAGAAAATCTTGAAGGAGGCTTAAGGTTTTATTGAAATACATGCCCAAATTTCACAGATCTTGACCCAACAGACCTTGAGACAGGCCAACTGAGGCTTTGGGCTTGGGAGAGCTGCCCTCTGTCAAGAGTGGAGTGGGACCCTGGAGAGTGGTTTTGGAGAGACCCTTCTCTTCAACTGACCACCCTGGGATCCCTTTCTTTCAATACATTGTTCGACTAGGGCATCACATACTGGCTTCATGGAGAGATGCTCGTTCTACTCCTGCAACACTTCATTGATAGGATGAGGGACTCACGGCTTAGTTCTTGTCAAGCTTTTGGATGCAATTGTGGGACTCCAGACAGCCGAGGAGAGTCACTTTGTTCCAGTGGATAGTTGCACATAGAGCTACATCAGTGGGGAGCTGGGTGGTACATACTATGGCCTTTCGACAGTCTGTGTAGCTTGCGACCATCCTTTGGTGAGCCAACGTCACTGTCTGTGGGACTGTCCCATGGCATAGCAGGTTTAGATTCAGGTTCTTTGGCTGATGCCATCTCTTTCCACAGTGCGACAGTACACTTGGGGTGCTGCTGCCTGGCCCACCCTCACGGGCTTTGCTTTCCAGTTTGAGCTATCTTCCACTAGCAGGATGATAGTGATCCAGGGGGGTCAACCTACACTTCAATCAACCACGAGTGGTGCAGTGAGAGAGAGGTGTGTTGGGTACTCGTCTATGGCCTGACACTCTGGTTCATTTGGCGGGCCCCATTGCTTTCGCATCTTCAAGGATCGCCCTGGCCCACTGTAAGAGATTGTTTGTGACTTTTGTATGGAGTTGATCCATACTGTCAGTGGTCAACTCGAGAGACTTCAAGGCAGCTCCGACTGCATGTAGGAATGCAGAGAGTCTTTCCTGCATCTGTGGCACCTAGTTGGGTGGCTCTCGGATCAACCAATGTATCGAGTCGTTGTATATGGTTGTCTGATGGTGCCTTGGCTCGGTGTGTGAGCAGGGTCAGGCTTGTATTCTTTTTGGTTTTCTAATATACTACCACTCACAATTGTGAGTTCTGCAAAAATAAACATAAAAAACTACAAGCCCAAATTTTACCTACCAGGTTCAACTAAGAGCTACTGCGTTGAGTGCAATTTGGAATTCCCGAAATGAACTTATGTTTCAAAAGAAGGGGAATCCTTTGGACCCCAACGTTATTCTAGAACTGTGTCAGTGGAAGCTACTCTGTAATAAAATAGAATAAAAAGCTTATAATGCAAGGTTTGGATCTGAATGTTGTCGAGCTCTCGCGACCCCTCTTTGATGTGTTATTGTTTGGAGAACCCTCTGCAAAGGATATGCCAAGGAAGGTTGTAACCTGCTGAATTTTATACATTTCAAGCTCAAGTGAGCATTAAAAAAAAAAAAAAGAGCCTTAGTGTAGTGTTTTACTCTTACGTTTGATGCAAGCTCATGCTTATGTTGAGCCTCTCATTGTTTCCACTTGAGCGGCTGAGCCTAGTGAGGCTCTTCGAGTTAATAATATCCTACACAAGAAAACTTACTTTGAAACATGGAATATCGGAAATTTGAGGCGACTAATTCACAAGAAGTTTTGGACAAATTCTCACAATAATTCCCACATTGTGACTTACCTCAACATCATGAGCTTTTGTGAGGGAGGCACTCCACACCTAGCTAGGTACGATTGGGGGCAAGGGACCGCCGGCCCGGTGGGGGGGCCGGTGGTCCCCTACCCCCAATCGTACCTAGCTAGGTATGCGGTATGTCTCGAGCAGAAGCTCATGATGTTATTCATTGTAAGAAACAGACTGGAAAAGACTCTGTTTTCCTACATGAGAAAAATTCTAATTCTTCTTGTGTAACTACCTCAAGCACAAATGGCTTTCAAAGCCACGTAGCCCAGCTCAATCACAAATGGTCTTCAAAGACTCTCCTTTATCCCCCTTTCATGTACATCTTGTCATACAATGCCACTTTTGTCCTATTGCCCTCGAGTTTTCTTGTTCCTCCGAATTCAAGCTCGCATCATGATGACATCCATCACATTTGTATATAGGAAAGCACACGACTCTAAACTCTTGTGCTTTTCTCTATTACAAATGTTGCTCTCATTGATCTAGATGATACACATCCATCCATCACTTTTGTATAAAAGAAAACACATGACTCTAAACTCTTGTGCTTTTTGACTAGCTTCACAAATCCCCCCCCCCCCCCCCCCCCCCCCCAAAAAAAAAAAAAAAAAACCCGGTCTAGACGATTACACACCCATCCATCACAGAAAACACACCAGTCTAAACTCTTGCCCTTTTTGACTAGCTTCACAAATGTGGCTCTCGTTGGTATAGATGTACACATCGGATATCCGTCACACTTGTATCAGAGAAAATACATGACTCTAAACTCTTGCCCTTTTTGACTAGCTTCACAAATGTGGCTCTCATTGGACTATAGATGATACACACATTGCTAGTTTCTAGGCTTATTTGAAGGTGTTTCCATCTGTTAGCGTAGAATAAAGGGTTCTACCTCAAGTTTCAAACAACCAATTTTTCCCAAGTAGTTTCATAAGCGAACTTTTTGTGGTGGGCAAGCTAAGAAGTGAAAGGGCTAGTACTATATTTTCAAACTAGTACGGCCGGTCGCCTTTGACGGCCTCTCTCTCTCTCTCTCTCTCTCTCTCTCTCTCTCTCTCTCTATCATGTGCAAAAGGGCTTTTCTCAATTTTGGAGTTTAGATTTCATGTCGCAAATTTTGCCACGTGTAAAGGACTACCCCTTTCGCCATAATATGTTAGTTTAGATGGTAACCTAATAACTTTTTGGCAGTGCGCAGCTTGAAAACTAAGCAAAGAAAGTAAAGGGCTAGAACTATATGGTAACCTAATAACGACAGTAACATGTTCGCAAGTCCACATTATACATACACCAACAACAACACCTCATAGAACTTCCTTCATGTGGATCCAAATTGCAAATTTGTGAATATTTTCCATTATTCCTAAATTGGTCTTCTTAGGTTTTCAGACACAAGCACTTAACAAACACTTACACAACATAGAGCATCACGAGATGAAGCCATGGTATGAATCTCATTAGCAAATGTGGATTGCAGTACAACATATTGCAAGCAAGCTTTACTCTCCTCTTCTCTATATCTCAAAACTCACGGCAATTGTAAATAATTCACGAAAAGGATTTTACCAAATTGGATTTCACAATGAATTTGCTCTGATCCACTTTTGTTTGGTGGAATCTACATAGATTCTCTCTCCTGTCCCCTCTTTGGCAAAAGAAAAAAGCAACCCCTCCCCCCTGTGTGCGATGTTCACAGCGCAGTCGAGGCCCTAACACAACCGTCATCTGCCTTGGTCGCGAGTGAGGCTCGAGAGAAGATTGCAGGTGACAGTGGAAGACAATGCTTGAACGCCATCCCTGCCACGCTCTTGCACTTGAAGCAACACACAATATAGAGAGAAATATCTTTATCACTCTCCACATGGCAAACACCTGGAAAGAGGGGAGAGAGACAAAAAAAATCATTTCCTCTTGCTTTTTTGCCGTCATTTAGAGTCGAGACCTGCGGAGATTCTCCTTAAAAAAAACCATCCACAATCGTTACTACATGCTTGCATCGGGGCCCAAAATTTGGTGCATACTGACCACAACTTAGTTCATTTTCTCCAACCTAGGCTCATAGAATCAATTTAGATAGGTTTCTAATGATTGCCCAAAAGATAATTAGAATTGTAGCAACATTTAGAAGGTAACTTATATAATACATCGACTGAGTGGGATTTAATTAAAGGCCATTTTTTCAAAAAAATAAAATTTTAGGAAAAATAGTGTCACATATATTTTCACTGCATCAACAATCATAACCATACTATACTACCTCAACCATCATTTATAGCACTCATTCCACATCGGTTGATGAATGGTTCTTACAAGAACACAAAGTACTTCCAGGCTTACGTAGACAAAGCGAGTAGCATCCATTTCCATTTATCCTTATTAATTGGATATCTCCTGCACCCACTGAGAAAAAAACACTAGACTAGAAGAAAAATCAGTCTTTGTTATCTCAATTTTTGATAACAAAGATATCTAGAAAAATGTTTCTAGAAAAATCAGTGAGGGGAGATGTCGAATAGAAACAAAAGCTAAAGTGATCTTAGACTTCCTAGAGGTACTTGGTTCCTTACATTCCTTTGAATCTTGTTTCACACCCACACAGGTAGGAGTAGCACTTCACTCCACTCTTCTTCCATCATCTCATCAATAGTCTCTTTCCCAGCTACTCCCCTCATATATCCTACTCCCGTGTCCCCCATGTCCCACCACTTGCACACACATGTCCATAGTCCATTACTCCCCCTTCAATGCACGACTCATGCATCCATCTCTATGATTCACCACTACCACATCAATCCCTAGAGCAATTCCCTTTTCTAATTGTACCTCTCAACACCATGGAACACACATCACCATATTGGGGGAAGTTTGAGGTCAACTTTATGTGCTATAACATGACATAGAGAGAGAAAATGGTTTTGCATTCTGAAATGGGTAACATGAATTTTGGAATCCAAAAATGGGAGGATAAATTCCAAGTTGTTGACTAGAGTTTCACTTTCAACTTCTACCATGATGTGTCACTATCATATGAAGGACGCACAAGAGCAGCATGAGGGAAGAGTGCAATGATGGAGAGCAAGAGAGGAGAAGAGAGGCACACACAAGATGGACTCCTTGTCACAATCATGACTAGGTTTTGAGACCTGTTATTAGATAGACTGCAAAGAAAGAATGGTGTCCGATCGCCTACCCACTTGGGGTTGGTGCATTGGGATTTACCACCTCAATGACCTCCCACTTAAAGGCCAATGTGCCTTTAAGCAATGAGATGATTATGTTGATATGTACATATAGAGTATGAAGAGCATCTACTCATCTACCCAAGGACCTACAGTGTGCAAACTGCTTCGAGTGAAGCCCTTTGGTAAGAAGATATAGAGGATTCTCAATGGTGTGAACTTTCGCAAGCCGCATCCACTTAATATTCAACACTTCATGCATGAAGTGATACTTCACATCCACATGCTTTTTCTTCGCATGAACCACTAGGTTCTTTGCCAATTGTATATAGCATTTTGGCTATCACAATGTAGCACTAGCATCTCAAGATTGATCCCCAAGTCTCCCACTAGATGAGTAAGCCATACAGATTCCTTGAGAGCCTCTGATGCTGCAAATACTCAGCTTCCGTAGTGGATAAGGTGACACAATGCTGCAATTGAGATCACCATGAGACTGCACCTCCAGTGTATGTGGAAACATAGCCTGAAGTAGACCTTCTCTTATACGTATCTCCGACATAATCAGCATCTATGTAACCCATTACACGTGCTTCTTGGCTTCCAAAGAAAATGCACATGTACTTTGTACCATTCAAGTACCTCATAACCCCTTTCAATACCTCCCAATGTTTCTTGCTTAGGTTCAAGTTGACATATACTTGCTAACCACTCCCACTACAAAAGCAATCTTTGAACGTGTGGCAATCATGGCATACATCAAACTCTCAACTACAGATGAATATGGCACTTTAGCCATTTCAGCCTTTTCCACATCAGACTTCGGGCAGTTTTTTTTAGAGAGTTTCATATATGGAGGCAATGGAGTACTCAATGCCTTTCCCCTCTCCATATTGAAACGCTTGAGCACTTTGTCAATGTACTCTTTTTGAGAGAAATAAAGCAACTTTTACCATTTGTCTCATTGAATACACATGCCAAGTATATTGCTTGCCTCAGCCATGTCCTTCATGTCAAAATTTGCATGCAATATTTGCTTTAAGGCTGAAATTTCATCAATCCTTTTTCTGACAATCAACATGTCATCCACATAAAGGATCAAATTAGCAAACTATCATCTTTAGCTTGCTTAGTGTAGAGACAATGCCCTACATCACTCCTTTTGTAACCCTGAGAGAGCATAAATGAGTGGAACTTACGATACCACTCCCTTTTCCCTTCATTTTCCCCCTTTTAATGTACTAAAAAATCTCACTTTTTTAATCCAAAATCTCTTTAAATTAACTCTATTTTTTGTGTGTGTATCTATACTTTTTCCTTTCAACTCATTTAGTTATTTTTTAACTTAGCATTTTTTAAACTCAATTAAACATTAACCTACATTAATCAAGAAATCTTTTCCTCCTTCTCTTTTGCTCTCTCTCTCTCTCTATATATATATATATATTCAACATCAAGCTACATTAATCAAGCAATCTTTTCCTTCCTCTCTTTTTTTCTCTCCTTCACTATAATCATAAAACATTACCTACATTAATCAAGCAACCTTTTCCTTCTTCTATTTTCCTTTTTTTTTTTTCTCTCCTTCACTATAATCATAAAACATTAACTACATTAATCAAGCAATCTTTTCCTTCTTCTATTTTCCTCTCTCTCACACATTAATCTCACACACACCTCAAGCAATCAAACCACAAGCAAAGAGGACAAACAAACCACAAGCAACCAAGACAGGGATCATGCAAAAGGTGATATTTACTTTGGATCTTGTGTGTGTGTAAAACAATAGGAGAAGAGGGGGGGGGGGGGGGATTGTTGTTGTGAAAAAACTCGCCTCTTTGCTTCTTCTCGCTTGAATCTCCTTACAGTCAAGCTTCCACTATGGTAGAACCTTATTCGTTCTTTGTGGTTGAGCACCCTCCTAAGAGATCTTGTGTGTGTGTGTGTGTGTGTGTGTTTGGAGAGAGAGAGAGAGAGAGAGAGAGAGAGAGAGAGAGGGGGGGGGGGGGGGGGGTAGGGGGAGTGTTGCGAGGGAGAGATGGGAGAGGTTTTGGCTAGAGGTGTGATGCTGGGGAGATGAATAGAGCAAAGTATGCCAAAAAATGTGGCACACCTTGATCTGCTTCTTTTTTAAGGGCTCCTAATTTCATCGTAGATATTATTGCAACTATTATCGTGCCTGCTACAGCTGCTATTACCGCACACATTACGACGTGTTGAATTTTAGAAACATTCAAAAAAATATCTGATGTTGAAGGGCTATAGACTTTGGAATCTCCTCTCTCCCACACACTAAGCTTAGTACTATTTTGAGTTTTTTAAAAGTTTTTCTCTCGATTTCTACTTATTGCATTTTTTTGAAAACTGCTTCTTTAGTCCTTTCCTTTCTTTCACAATTCAAAATTTAGCTTACGCTAATCTAATAATTATTCATTTTTACGAGTACATGTGAATTTTTAGAAAATCTTGAATTTATACAACTTTTGTGCATAACCCCGAGCAGGATGTCGAGCATAGCACACTCACTTTGTCTGCTCCATACAGCCTCATATTGAATCAAAAAAATATTGTTGGGATATTGAACAACAAGAACTGTGGCAAGATCATCACCAAATAGCTTGACAATATTTTGAAAGAGAATCAGCTTCTTGCACAGGATGGTCAATTTATTTTGGATGAAGCTGGTATATCAAATCAAGGATATTTTGCAATTTTCACGTATGTAATTTTATGTGCAACGCTCTCACACTATAAGGGGACTCAACGTACTGAACTCTATCCTTTTTAGGTCCATGCAAAAACAAGGTAGCACATACTACAGCTAAACCATTTATCCATTCAGAGACAACATGGCATGTCAATGAGGAGGTGCTCCAAACGTTGGGGAGCCCTTTCTGCATCCAATCAACATATACATTGCCATCAATGGAGGAAGTGGTTTATGACAAGTACAATGATATTTTTTATTATTTGATCACTATGAAAACATACATTGTACAACTGTTTGAAAATACACCCCAAAAATGCAATGGCACTCTTAATTTTGTGATTAGACTGGATGAGTGGGAGCTTGTGAAGGAGAGTAAGGTTGAGTGAGTCACAATAACACTTATGAAGAGAGCAGAGGATGAAACCATTGCAGCTGAAGATCCTAGAAACTTTAGTGTGCTATCTAAAAATAATAAATTTCTTCTTACCACATTCAAGGCGTGCTCACAAAATGATTATCCTGGATAGCTCACTTTTGTGTGTGTAGTTGAGCTAACTAAATATCTCTATTATAGGTACCTGCAGAGAACTTTGATATACTGAATTGGGTTTTTCATCAAACAAGCATCCTTGAAGTAATAAGTGAACAGAGAAATGGAAAGACACTTGATGTTTTTGGCTACACAGTGGAGTGGCATATGGCTAAAGATTTGAAGACCTTGAAGTGTATGTACAATGTCTCCAAAGGAGAAACAAGCAAAAGCCCTTGCGTATACTCCATGGGAGAAGTCCATAGCCTTGCAAACGATATTGGAGGAGAGCACCGAATAAGCACCTACATGACCCTAACTCTTGGCCAGTGTCTGACATCCGACTAGCTAGGGTTCACATATGCATGGTGCATGCACTTTGTAGGATCATTGAGAAACTCATGATTCTCTACATTTGTTTTGCTTGGACCACTTGGCCTGTACCTGCAAAGCAGAGGGCTATCTTAGCTCTGAAGACAGTTTTCTCAAATATGGGTCTGCATGAAGGGCATGTAAAGAAAGAGCAAGATGAGAAGAGGTCCAAGAATGATCGCGATGTTCCGAAGAATCTCTCTATTGGTTGTGTGAAAGCTCATCTCTTCCTGTCCATGCCGACAAGTGGTAGATAGAGTAAAATCCAAAGTGCATGAGAAAGACAAGCATTGAGATACAATAGGTGGAAAAATATGCAAAATGTAGTGGTTGACCACGTAGACAACGGTGAAACAAGGACTCATAAGGCAAATGTGCAAAAAATCTTAGATGAGATATTCAAATTTTGTGAGCTCAATACATGGAGTGATGCTGAGTATACACATTTTCAAGAGGATTTGGAGACTTCCACAAGTTTTTCATATCTGCATGGACAAATCAACACATAACTCATCATATGATATAGTTAGTAATTTTTTGATATTTGATGCATCACATTATATGCAACTACATGCGCTAGTTTGCTATGTAGTATGGCAGCTTGGCTAGCTGGTCTACCCAAGGCATGTAGAAAACTCACTATCAAGATCGTACTAGTTATTTCATCCACACCCACCATGGAGGTGGTGTAGACAAAGCCAATATCTTGGAGGAACGACATCAATGGACTTATCGCAAACTTATGCACAAATCACACTGCAAAGAACAAGGCAAACACATTCACATTGGCCATGCAGTGAGCAAACATTGAAAGAAGGAAATATGGGAGGCATCATCTATTGTTGCAATACGACATGTAGAGTGGAAGCTACAAAAAGAGCACATGGGAAAGATTTGGACAGCTCAGTCACAACTTTTCTAAGAGCTCTTAAAGATAGCAAGTCCCTACAAGAACTCTTTCTATCATCCAATGACGATGTAATCTCACTTTTCAACATTGTTATTAATTTTACAAAAAAACGAGAAAAATGATGTAATCCTTTTTGTTGCATTAGAAATATACATTGGAGCTTGTTCAGTCCTCTTCCTTGGGAAATGCTACAAAGTATTCTGGACTTTTGGCCTTGTGTGAGTGATTCTCCTAATCTTGCCTTAGTCTCTTGATGGACACAACAATGGTCAGCTTCTTTCATCGGCGGCACATTCAGGTTGGGCACTATTGTCTTAGTCTTTATTTCAGCATGGGGGGTTTCTTTTGTAGAAGCTAGGACTATCCACTTTTTGCAAAATAAAGTGTTCTTATTATACTCCAATAATTGGCCAGGGTCTATGATTTCACATGCTAGACCATATGCTGGTTGTGTCAAAAATTAGTGAATCCTCAAGCCATACACGCCGAGGCCTTGATCGAACATTGTTATTGTTGCTTGCTTCTCCAAAAGCATAATCTTTTTTGAATTTCATTTGATGAGGGTGCCATCTTGATAGGGTCTTCAAGGTCATCAAAGGTAGCTCATTTTTATCATTAGAGAAGGAGGAATGGAAGACCAAAATACTTGGATAGCTCAAACACTTTGAATATTGGCTGAAGGAGGAATTCTTTCCTAAGTCTCCCATGCCTCATGCGCGAGGATGAGAAATTAATTTATCCTCATAAACAACCAACTGCAAGCGATTAATAGCAAGGATTATTACATATAAAAGAAGCACTAATCCATACACAGCTGCAAAAGAAAAGAAAACTTCACCTTCTGATTTTCATCTTCCTCAAGTAGTGCATCGTTCCATAAGTTAACGGCACTGTCCACTTTGCTTGGTGCCCTGAATGTTGAGGCCGATGAGGACGTTGAGAATTTCTTTTTCCCATGCCAGTGTTATTCCTAGAGTTTCTTATACTACCTTTAATTCCTTTTCCATTGGAAGTGTCACCTCCTCACACCTAGCTACATCATTGTAGATCTTTGCAAGTGCACTTGCTAGATCTAGAAACTCACCTTCTGACACATGGGAATCTATCACATAGTACTTGTCGTGAGCTCACCGTCTATGATGCCATAATTCTCTTCTAGATTTTGTGCCACTATGGCGAGGCAAGATTGCTCTTGCAAGTCAAAAAGCTCCATGATATCATTGAGCATTACATATTGCAACTCACCAATCAGGATGGTAGGAAGGGCCTTCCGGAAGTTGTACACCCTCCAAAGCCTACAAGGCACCAACTTGTCACCCCTGGCAGATTGACCATTGCCCTGTGCGTGCTCTGCTACATCCACATGCTCTTCCAAAATTAAGTGCAAGTATAGAATGAAACCTGCATAGTATTCAATCATTTGACATCTACAATTATGCATGGTGCATTTGATGCCATTTCTTCATATATGCATCGGAAGCTTCAACCGACTCTTTGAGAAGATGTGTTTCTTTGAGTGAACAAAACTTATGTCCTTCATATGCACAAAGCATATTCCCTGCATCTCAACCGTGCCGCTAGCATTTTGTTGCTGAGTGGTGTGCTCAAATTTTGCAAGGAATTGATGCTTGATAGCTATCCATTCTTGCAATAAGAACTCCGGATAAAACATTGGCTTGATTTTTGCTTCACGATGATGGAGGCCAATACAGTAAAGTAAATGAGATAGATTGTCGTTTGGAATTTCCTAAGAGCAAGGTACCTCCTCTTCAATTTCAATATGGAAAGGGTCCATTGTGGATGACATGGCTAAATGACTAAGAAATATGTCACAAAAGATAGGGATGCACACTCAAATCACACAGACAATTATGAAAACACAAGTGGTTCTTATTTATGAGCTTCTCACAAATCGTCATGATGCCCATTGACGTGGCGGTCACCCTCATTGATGTCTAGGTCGCCCTCATCATTGCCATTGATATCATGACCACCCTCATCATTGCTTTGAGTAGATTGAAATTCATGTCGTGCAGATATACTATACATATATTTATATGTATGGGAATCTGTGTGTGTGTGTGTGTGTGTGTGTGTGTGTTACAAGAATGTGCCCCCTCCTGTTGCACGTAGTTAATTGCAATTGGAATCGCTAGCTTAATGGTTAATTATGTATTGTCTTTTTGAATTTTACTAACAGTGAGTGCATGATGGTTTGTAGATTGGAACTCTGGAAGTTGACAAGGAGGCATCGGCAAATAGTAATTCTCTCAATCATTTTATCCTAGCACAGTATTTTAGAAATAAGCCACTATGGCTCCTTTGTAAATAGGACAATAAGAACCCACCCTAAGCTGAAGAAGCAATCAAGCCGACAAGAAGCAAAGGAAATCAACCCAAGAGCTAAGGAAATATTAAGATTTTTCGCTCTCCACGGCTGTGAGAAGGCCCACCTATGTACACACTCTAAGCCTTGATAACCAATCTCTATCCGAGTGGGCGTGGGAACCCATCTTTGGCAAGAAAAAGGCTTCACTATCAACCATCGCAAAAACAAGCAAAACCAACATCATACAGGTTGCCCTGGCCTTGGGATCAAGTTTGCCTTCAGACATGAAGTACAAAAACATTCACAATGGCCGCCATCTCCTAAGATTGCTGCTCGACGCTGTCATTGTCGTCCCTGCTCACCGCATGCCTTGCTTTTCATACCTTTTGCTTTAAAAGGTGAGGCTTTTAAAAAAAGAAGAATGGCTGGACGCCCATTGTCGAAGGGTTAAAACCAAAAAGCTATTAACAATCATTCACCCCTTCCTCTCCGAAGGCCCCTTGTGCAAATCAAACACTAGCAATTCTCGCAGAAGAGAGAATGAAACCGGATGGGTTATCCCTCTTGGCTCCTTAGCCTTGATCGTCGTCGGCCCTTTAACCTCCATACCGTTTCAAAGGAATCCCTTCCGATCCTTAAAGAAGGATAAGGGTTTGAACTCTCACCTTGCCAATATTAATCTTGGAATGGCTTCCTTAACCACTCCAGCAGGAAGGTCTCAGTGGGATCCAAAACCAGGTCGTTGTATTCAAAGTCCAAAGTTCTCACCACTACACCACGAAATCACTAATCAATATATGTACATACATACATATATATCATTCTCATTCGAGCTCTTACAACCTCGTATGTCCAAGTGTGGGACACGTGTCTAACCTCACCATTCTATCTTATCGCAGTATTAGCGAGAACCACGATTTAATTGTCAATCCATGGGACAAAGCTGACTCGACTAGTGCATAGAGGCTACAAGAGGTTGTCGATCTCTCGAAAAACAACTAACAACTTGCATCTAACTCAAGCTACACTCAAGTGACTGAAATCACCAAAAGCCAATCTCTCATCGACAAAAAAATCACACCCGTTACAGCATCAAATGACATCCAAATGTAATGAAACTTCTAGGACAAGTTTATAAGACCTAAGCACACAAGCTTATGGTCTCAAATCCCACTTTAGGTCAAGTGTCAAAATCGCGATTATTAACAACAGTGGATTTTTGACCTAGTTGTTTTCGACCCAGAATGGATCTAAATGCTTAGTTTTTGATTTTGAAGTGTAGATTCCTACTCATGATGAAATTAGGCCGCGGGTCGGTGATGCCAAAAGCTATGAAATACTATGAAATGCTTACGTCAATGCGTAGAGCTCTTACCTGTGGTTGCAATGCAACAAACGCGACTGCAATGTGACAATCGGGAGGGAGTAGGAAATGCGAGAAGGAGAGAAGTGAGCGCGGTTAGCTCACACTGTGTATTTCATTATCCAAAACTTTATAATAACTTACAAAAATTGGCTTTTATAGGTTAGCCAAGGCTTTTGGTTGTCAAAACTAATAATCTGGGAGTTCTACCAAAGATGGGTAATGACAGGTTGATACAATCAGGAAGCTTGTAGCCCCGGCTCATCAATTACAAGGTTTATCCAAAAAATAGGAGTTACAATATTCCCAATTTATCAAAATAATAAGTGTTTTTACAATGAGAACTTCAAACAATGGTATCCGTGGTATCTGTGTTAGCTTACTGCTAACATTCCCCCACTCCTTGTCTGTGTCGTCCCTTGACACAACTTTATGGGTTGAAATAGTCTTCAGGTTGATAGTTGGCGAGGCGGTCTTTAAGTGCATTGAGTGCCTTTTGGTATCTGATTTTCCTTTCTTTATCTGGCACTTGCAAGAACTGCATGGTGACTTTGTTTTTCAGCTCCACTGCCGAGTAGCCTACAAAGCTTGATGTCAGGTTGTTGATCACTGGCCCAGTGATCACTGGCCCAAATATTTGCATTCGCTAAGTGAAGAATCCCATGTAGAACGCTTCCTCGAACGTCAGCATGTTGTGAGAAGGTAAGAACATACATCTGGCGTAGAAGCCATAGAGGACTTCTTCGAAAGGTTGGCCACTGAGATCATAACACAACCCTTTGTTACCCTCAAGCAATGACGTTCAAGGGGTGCCTGCTTGCTCTAGCTCATTGAACACTTCGATGCAGGTGAGCAGCATTTGACAGATTTTATATAGCATAGCACATGAAAAATCCGGTAGACTTTTAAAAAATGACATTGCACCCTTTAGAGTTTTCACTATGTATTCTTCAGTTGGCTGTCCCTTTTTTGGAGCAAGCAATCTGGGGTAATTCAGCCAAGTTGGCCGCTTCTTTAGTAGTGCCTCATGTGCTATCCAGGTCCTTACTCTTGGTACAGGACAGAAGGTAGGACCCTTTTGCAGGGCCACATGTGATCTTGTGAGCAGAATCAAGTACCTTGGATTCTTGTTCAACCAGCTCAGCCTCCACTTTGGGTGGTCTTGTTCTGCGCCCTCAACTTTCATGTCGGTGCAAAGCCTTTCTTTCACTTGTAGCAGCTCCACTTTAATTAGAGGGTAGGACAGGGATTGTTGGTGCCATTGATCATTGATTTGATTGGGAGTGAGTTGTGTGACATTGAAGGAATGAAGTACTCTCAGCTCCCAATCCATTGCTGCCTTCCATTGCTCAGTTACCTCTTGTGTAATTTTTTCCTTCAGTGCATCTTTCTCAGCCTTTGAGAGCTGGACCATGGGCATTGTATCTGCTTCGGTAATGGGTATTTGAAACTCCTCGCCACTTAACTCTACTGTTGACTGTGTCTCCATGTCAGCGAATGAGACTGAGGGGATTTCTATTTGAGATTTCTCTGAAGTGCCTGCCTCTTCTTGTCTTTCCAGCCTTCCCTCTCTCAATAGTTGGTTGACTGTTTTGAGTTCATCTATTTCCTTCAGCATCTCGTCTTTTCTTTGGACCAACATTAAAGCCAGGTCTCTACGCTGAGACTGCTCTAACTTTAGCTCCAGCTCGAGGTCTTTGTTTTTCTTCTCTAATGCCTTGGAGACATCGTCTGTGCCTTTGATCGAGGTGACGACTGGATTCTCTTGTATTTTCCACAAGAATATTGCCTGATCATTGATTCATTGTTCTGACTACTGTAGGGAGGTATTTGCAACATCTAAATGTACCTGAATTTTTTGAACTGAGAAGATTGTAGTTAGAAGTTCATTTGTAACTTCTGTCACAGCTGCTCATCCTTTGCTTTGCATGCATTTGAAAATTTTGTAAGCAATTCCCCCAGTTCCTCCATTTCTTTCTGCTGCTTATCCAGTGCCGAAATGGTGTGATGACCTAGAGCTATGAGAAAGGACATAGGGAGATTTCTCTGATCATTGAGTGTTGGTTTGCTTGTAGAGTTTTTGTGTTTGCTTGTTAAGGTTCACTTTGTGAGATTGACGATCTCATAGAGTCTCCATGCCTTATCCAAGTCACTTTCTCTGAGCATTGACATTATGTTAGTGCCAGAAAGCTATGCTGAAGACGTTCGTCGCGGCGACCCGCAAACATTGGCGCCGCTGTCGAGGATATGATCGTTAGATGGTGAGTGACCTAGTGCATATTTAGAGCGTTCTTTTTCAAAGATTTGTCTTCCATTCCATTTACACTTTAGCAGTGAAGTAGCTAGACACGGGGTTTAGTGCTTGATAGAGTCTAGAAGTCGAGGACTTGCTAGATCTATTCTTGAGAAGTAAAGAGGGTGGTGAGTGAGATAGCCAAAAGCATTTCATTCTCCGATTTTCTCTATGCTTTCAGAGTGTTGTACCGTTTTTCGTAACGACTTTATTTTGTACCTTTCAATTTTTTTTTGTGTCATGTTTCATTACAATACTTAGGAGTATGGTAAGTAGAAACTACCACCATGAAATTTGGGCTAAAAGGTTGAGAGAAAAAAGGGTGAAAACCATATTTTGGTCGAAATGACCATAACTCTGAAATTCTAAAAATTTGATGGTAGAGACCTCAAAAGTGATACAAATTCAAAAATTTGTGGATCAAAGGCATCAGCATACTCTCTAGAAGCAATCTGGAAAGTCTGGCAAGGATCTGTGGAGGAACATGGATCGCAATCTATGTACCCCAGAGACCAATTTTACAGAAAAGTGACCTGTTACATTGAGCATCAGTGGGACACTGCTCTGATCAAGTTGGCTTGAAAGAAAAACTCAAAAATCACATCAGAATTGGCCGTTATAGCAAAAACAGCAAAACAGACATTTTAGACACAAAATTGGGCAAATCTTGAGATTTTGGAATCCAAATTCACAAAGTAGTGAGATTTGGCTTCTACAGGGCATAGAGAACCTGCAGAAGAAAATTCCTGAAAAAATGCTACCAAACATGGATCGCGATCCATGTACGTCTTTGACATTTTGGGGCTAATATTTGAGAAGTACATTCTTGATAACTAGTGGAACAACTTTGCCAAAAGGGACCATGTCAAAAAATTGAAAAAAATTGGTCAAAATAGCCAAATACAGAAACTAGTCAAAAATCGTAGGGCAGACAGAAAAACTCACTTTTGATTAGGAAAAAGTTGGCCAAATTCAAAAAGATTTGGGGAAGAGTATCACCATAACATGGACTACAAGCTGACCAAGTTTCATGTCAAAATGTGGTCAAACATGGATCGCAATCCATGTCCCTCATGAAAAACTTTTGAATTTTTTTTGGCTGAGATTTGAGCAGTAGGTAGCTGAAACATAGACAAACACTTTTCCCAAAAGACCATATGCAAAAAAGTTGTAAAAAGTGGTCAAAAGAGCCAAAAACAAAACATTCTCTAAACTGCACAACATACTATAGAAGTCAGTTTTGGTTGGGTAAAACTGATCCAAATTCAAAAAGATTTGTGGAACAAGCTACAAACATCACAAGCTATTAGCACACCAAAATTTAGATCCAAAAGTGATGGAACATGGATCGCGATCCATGTACCCTTGAGAAATTTTTGGACAGAAACTTTTCCAGCCTGTATGAAAGACCATTGTGAACATAAGTCCCCAAATAAATCTTGTCAAAAAAGTTCAAAAAGTGGGTGAAAAGAGCCAAAAACTGTTCAAGGTGAAAACCCTAAAACAGACCAGTAAATTGACTTTTGCCTGGCCTAGAAAAGTCCAAATCACATAAAAACCATAGAGCAGGGATCAGTGGACCAAGGGGAAGCTGTGTGCCAAGTTTCATTACCATCTGACACATAGGTACATGGATCGCGATCCATGTTCCTTTGTCACAGACAAATACCAAATTTGCACCATAGCTAGGGGACATCACAAGGAGTGTAGTGGTCTTTTCAAAACTAAATTTGGATATGAAAGAACTATCCAAAATCCCAGAAATGCCAAGTACTTTGTGCAAGTGCCAAAACTAACCTAACTTTCAATCCAGAGGTCCATTTTCAAAAACATTGATACCATAGGACCTCCTAATCATGCTGATTCTGATGGTACCAAGAGAAGTCAATTTGGGCTCCAAACATGGATCGCGATCCATGCACCCAAAGTGACAGCTTGACTTGAAATTTTCCAGATCAGTAGTGCATACACAAGGAAACATATCCCCAAGTCTAATTTTGAGAAAAATTGGGTCAAAAGGGAGCAAAATAGGTGACAGACTGAAAACCGTAGTGCAGACCTAATATTGACCATTTGACCTATCAAACCAAGTCCAAATCCAAAAAGATTTGAGATTTAGCTTATGGATATAGTCAGGAACAAACTTCTAAGAGAACAAGTCCAAATGGGGTTGAACATGGATCGCGATCCATGTACCTCCACCTCAAAATTTGATGAAAATTGGTATATAGCCTGCTTATGACCTTGTCTACACACAGTAAAAATTTGGGAAAATTTGGAGGAAAAAAGTCTTACAGGGAACATGGATCGCAATCCATGTACCTCTCAGCATAGTGGGGGTATCTGGCTTGGTGATCTTGTAGATATACTTGAGTACATCCCAAATCTCAAGTTTGAGCTAAAAATACCTTCGGGAGGCCAAGATATAAGCCAAAGTTCTTGTGTTCTGGTCCTGAGACTGTTTTGAGTGCTGTTTTAAGTGTAGTTCACTAAAAGTGCTCTAACTTTTGATAGACAACTTCAAATTGAATTAGGTATAGCTAGAAAGATAGCTTTCATTTTAGAGCTAAATTTTACTAGGTTTCCTAAATCCAAAGTTTTGGGGTACCCCAAGACCAATTTCCACAAACCAAAAAGGTCGCAAATTCTTGACTTTTGAGAGACCTGACCGGGGGCAAAAAGAGATAAGTTGCACTAAGCCAAAGTGAACTTGTTCAGGACTATCTTGAGAGTTTCGAGTGAGCCTTAACCATGAAAAACCATCCACCACCAGGGTTCTCTACTCCACTTAAGGACATGAAAAACGCTGCAATGCCAACAAGAGGGGGATTGGGAGAAATAGAGGAGAGGCATCCTCTGATCAACAAACCAAACGTGAGATTCATCAAAGCCAATGAATCCATGAGAGTTCTTACGGATTACACTTATGAAGGCTTATATAGATTCACAAATGGAGATCCATATATCTTCTACAAGTATGTAGAACCCTATGCTAGAGAGTTGACTACCCATAAGAACCTCTATGCATTTATGTATACAGATGCCAATGGAGTGCAAGTTTTGATGGTAGATAAGTATGGACGTGAGTACAAAATTGTCAATCCAATTGACTTAGAATGCTACACATATAAGGGTAGTACGATCTCTACTTACATTCAGCCAAAAACTATTGGAATTAGGGTTGCAGAGAAACGTACACAACTTGGAGAAGATGAAGGAAGCTCAAGGCACACAATAGAGAGTGTGTTACTTAGTGTGCAATGATAAGATAGATAGCCCTAGAGTGATGGGCGTATATACAATGCTCGCGGGGAAAAAACTCCTAAAGAGGAAAAAAATGCCCCAGTGGCCCTAGTTTGTTCACACACATCACTACCACATGTATATGGTAACAAATCCCCCCTAGAGTGATGCGGTGGGGAGAGTTGCCACATGAATAAAGGGAAGTGCCATGCCCTGAGGGCATGATCAGTCCACAAAGGGGAGTAAGCCCAAAGCTTTGCGGAAAGCTTCAAGCTTCTCACGAGACAATGCTTTTGTGAAAATATCTGCAAGGTTGTCATGTGTTGGCACATACGCCAAGCTGATCTCTCCTACTGAGAGACTCTCCCTGACATAGTGGTAATTCACCTCAATGTGCTTTGTGAGAGCATGAAAAACTAGGTTCCTCGCAACTACCAATTCGCTCTGAGTGTCAGTGTAGATAGTGTTGGTAGTGTCCTGTCCAATACCCAAATCAGCCATAAGGCGTCTGAGCCATACACACTCAACCGTAGCTGTGAAGACTGCCCTGTACTCGGCCTCACAACTTGAAGTGTCCACAGTAGGTTGCTTCTTGCTCAACCGTGATATACATGAGCTGCCAAGCATGAAACAAAAACCACGTGTGGACAATCGTGTGTCATGAAACAACCAGCCCAATATGAGTCCGAAAAAGCATGTAAATCTGGTGGCAATGATCCCCCCTTGGGATAAAACAAGCCAAGATGTAAAGTGCCACTAAGGTAGTGGAAAATCCTCTTGACAGCCTGCCAATGCTTAGACCCTGGGCTATGCATAAATCTGCTGACCTGTGAGACTGCAAACTCAATATCTGGCCTCGTGTTGCATACATAAATGAGGCATCCAATAGCAGTTTGATAAAGAGTGACACCAGCAGGATTGCTAGCATCATGTAGACTCAATTTCAAACTTGTTTCCATGGGAGTGGCAATAGGTTTGCAATCCTCAAGTCCAAACTTACATAGCAATCTCTCCATGTAACTTTTCTGACACAAGGAAATACCACCATCACACTGCTTAAACTGTATACCCAAGTAATGATGCAACAGCCCCAAATCTTTCATCCTAAAAGTAGCATTCAAATCAGTATTAAATTCAGCAATATGTCTCTCAATTGGACTAGTGATCAACAAATCATCGACATAAAGAACCACAATGAGAAGTACATCACCCTCATGCTTTACATACAATCTGCTTTCTGTTGGACTATTACAAAAGCCTCATTTGACCAAATGAGTTTCAGCTTTCTCATACCAAGCACGAGGAGATTGCTTCAACCCATACAAAGCCTTCTTACATTTGCACACTTTTTCCTCTTGTCCTTTTATGACAAAACCGCGAGGCTGCGTTACATAAACTTCGTCAAATATGTCACCATTCAAGAAAGCAGTAACAATGTCTGATTGATGTACATCCCAACCAAAATGAGCTGTCAATGCACATAGAAAACACATAGTAGTCATACGAGAAGTGGGAGCAAAAGTCTCTTCATAATCTATGCATTTTGGCTGTGCATAACCCTTTGCAACAAGTCGAGCCTTATGGCGATCGATCTCACCATCCGGCTTGCGTTTTAACTCGTAAACCCACTTTGTACCAATGGCCTTTTTTCCAGGAGGCAAATCACATAAAGTACATGTGTCATTTTCTATAAGGACATCATATTTTGATTGCATGGTAGCGAATCCAATTTTTTAAATTATGTGCTTCATCAAAAGCATTAGAAAAAATATGGGCTCTCCATGGGCCTTGTAAGGATCCCTAATTTCAAGGGATTAGGGGTTAAATTGCTGACACTTTAGGGGACAAGAAAGACCACTTCTAGGTTGAATAGTGGTTTCACCTGTTAAATGCATGGTATTTCCCTCTTTAATGTAAGTAGCCCCATAAGAAATCTTTAAGAAATCGTTTTGGGATTTTGAGGACATGTTCTATTCCGAGAACAAGTCATGGCCATTTTTGATTGGCTATGTTTTGAATTTTATACTTAGTTGATCTTTAAAATTAGGGTCTGACGCTGACTGCATGGCTTCCTGAAGCAGGCTCGTGTACATTAACTGCCTCCACATGTGGTACGCTCAGTCTCTCTGACCATGCTCAACTGGACGCTGAGGTGGCACGCTCTAATTTTTGACCTTGAATGCTGCCATCCCATCTAATATGCGGCTATGTATGCTGCCTTCAATGGTAGTCCTGACCAGTTGCAATTGGATGCCCAAGTGGCGCGCTCTGATTGGCGAGCATGAATACGCCAGCCCGCCTATATTTGGCTTGATTGCAATGCTTTCCATACCAAGCATCAGTCCTTAACTCTGTTGGAATCAGCTCAAGCCACATGTGTAGTTGAAGTCGACCCCTAGTTGATGGCCTGCGATTTCAAAATTGATCTTGTCCTTATAGCTCTAATGCGGGTCCTTTTCCACAAAAGAAAACCACCAAAGATGGCCACCTAGTTCGTATTTGACCTGCAAAACCACTAAAAGGGGGGACAAGACCATGACACAACTATATTTTTATAGGGACTAGGGGATATCCCTCCTCTCACCTAATTGGACAAATTTTAATCAGCCTCTAATCAAAGAGGCCCATTGAGACCCCATATTTTTCCTAATGGACAGGCTCCTCAACATCATGTAAGCTAGAAAGAGCCAAAGCATAACAATCTGATGCATAAGATGCATGGCGAGAGCCTGAACGAGTACGACTAGATAAAGGTGCATCCAATTTACTGTCACGCAAAGTGTGCACCAGCCATTTTGGCATACCTCTAGCCTGCTCATTTTCAGCCCTTTCCTCATCAAGTACATCATGTACATCTACTTCAGTAATAGGCTGATTTGTAAAATTTTCAGAAACCCCCATAGGTTGTACATTTGCCTCATTGGAACTTACATTCATATTTCCACCACCAAAAAGAGGCAACAAAGTGTCATAAATGTCCTGTGAGCTTACATTACGATCTCTAGTACATGACAACAAGGGCTGAATAAAATCTTCCACAAACACTACATTTGGTGAAACCAGAATACGTTTTGTTTGCGGATGATACAATCTGTAACCTTTACTTTCAACACTATAACCAACAAAAATACATTTCACAGTCTTATCATCCAATTTTCTCGCAGTTTTTTTGGCACCAAAGCATATGCCAAACAACCAAAAACACGCATGTGCTCAATACAAGGCTTTCTATCATGCCATGCTTCATATGGAGTAATAGACTGCAAAGCTTTCGTAGGATACCTGTTTAGTACATAAGTGGCACACATGATGGACTCAAGCCAAAAAGAATGCGGCAAAGCTTGACTTTTGACCATACATCGTGCCATTTCCGTAAGACATTTGTTTTTCCTCTCAGCAACACCATTTTGTTGAGGTGTATAAAGCACTGTACATTGGTATTTTATCCCATGACTAGCCAGAAATGCATTGAATTCATGAGACATATACTCCCCCCCTCGATTGGAACGGAGGGTGCCCATAGTACATTTTGAGACATTTTCAGCCATGGCCGAAAATTGTTTAGAGCACATAAAAACTTCGGACTTCACTTTAAGCGGAAATACCCATGCATGCCTAGAGTAATCATCAATGAAAGTCATGAAGTAAAGGTAATTTCCCAAGGACGGAGTTTGCATGGGCCCACAAACATCGCTATGCACAAGCTGCAACCTGCATGTGGCCCGAATTGAACCATCCTTTGGAAACTTCGAACGTTGCATCTTCTTACCCAAAATACAACCTTCACAAACATGTTTGACAGGTGCTTCAAGAGACGGCAAAGAAGCAACCATATCAGATTTTTGCAAATGCAGCTAACTAGCAAAATTCAGATGACCAAAACGTGCATGCCAAAGTTTTGCATCTGAAATGGCCCTTGAATTTGCAACAGCATTTGCAATTTTTTTTCCACACTTGTCATACAAAGTGAGCTTATACAGCACACGACACAAAAGGCCAGATGCAACAATTTCATCACCAAAACGGAGATCATGAACTGTACATCTGTCATCCGCAAACTTGACTACAAGTCCAAGTCTAACAAGTGCAGATACAGACAAAAGATTCTTCTTGATCCCAGGTACATAAAGTGCATCAACGAGTGTGAAAGAACTGCCATTAGCAGCAGTAAGCACAATCTTTCCAACTCCCTGAACTGGATAAGAGGCATTGTTGGCACAAGTGACAGAATTCCCATGAGGGACAGACTCAAGAGAGGTGAACAATTCACAATGTGAGGTAATGTGCTTTGTATCACCACTGTCGAAATACCACACATGTGAATCTGCAGCAACTGATAAGCATGCATCATGGATAGCAGGATTGTAAGTGCACTCTGCACTAAAATCCCAATCTGCATAGACATCAACATCACAGTCTCCTTTCACAGAAGACTCAACAATGGCTGCATTTGTAGTGGAACCAGCATTTGCTGTGGAACCACCCTCTTTCTTCTTAGCCTCTTTGGCCTTCAACTTAGGACACTGCTTGATCAAGTGATCATTAGCTTTACAATAATGGCAACACATCTTCTTTTTTCCCTTATCACCAGAATTGCTAGATGAAGTGCTGCCAGCAGAAGCATTAGGAACAAAAGTTTTGCCACTCGCAACAGAACCATAAGAAGTGGCTGCATTGCTGTTACCACCCTTTCTTTGAGAAGCAATAAAAGCCTCTTCAACTGCACGCTGTCTAGTCTTGTTTTTTATGGAAAGTGACTCTTGCAATAGCAAATGTGCATAATGCATCAAACTTGACAACTTCTGGATTTCCTTGTGTCATAAGTCTGCAAGTACTAGCAAAAGTCTGGTAAGGCATCAAGAACCTGATAAATTTGGGCCCCATGCTTGTTAGTCTTATATAAGGTCATATTGTGCTTGAACCTGAGAGAGATTCCAATCCCCAATTTCTTAGAACTTGAGTCGGAGTAAGTGTCTGGCACTTCTTCCGTTATAGTCTCTAAAGGCCTCCCTTGGTTTACACTTCCTTCTGTAGATACTCTACTCTCAGTCTCTTGGTTTTATCCTTAATTCGCACCAAAACGGCTTGACCTTACGTACATAAAGTCTTGAACTCCTTAATGAAAATGAATGCCTATATTTTGTTACCAATACCAACCCGTTTCAAATGTAGTCAATTCAACCTGGTAATTTTTCAAAGCTATTTTTGATATCCCTGTGAAATTAAAAGCATATAAGATAATCAGATGATCACATTGATACACAAGAACTCATGATGCAATTTTTTTTGCTTCAACCCTGTCAAAATAGCAACAATGTCAATCTGCAACCTGCAACTATAGAAATATCAACTTCAAGTAGCAAACAATGTCCAAATGACTTCAAACTTGCCATGCTAGTTGGTCAAGGTGTCTACCAACTAGCTAAGCCAAAAAATGCCTATTTTTTCTTGCTAGTTGGAAATAATAAGCGTCTACTAGGCCCAAAAATGATGATTTTTCACTTTTTGTCCACACTAGTCAAGTATGTCCTCAACAAGCCCTGAATGAGGTTATTTCAAATTTTTACCCACTTGGTCTCAATCCCCAATAGCTCCTATATCTGGCAATTTCAAATGCAATTTTGGCGGTCATGCAAGTCAAATAATGTCCAAAACACTTAAAACTTCACTCAAGGACTCTCTAGACCCAATCCCTTTTGAAAAAACTTGCACAGATCAATTTTTTAGGACAGGAGATAATAAGAGTGCTTATTATCTCCATTGTCAAATTGAGGTGATTTTGTAACTTTTTGGGCTTGTAATGGTTGTTTGCACTTTAAGCAAGCCACAAAATAAGTTCCATAAAGTTTGGTTTAGTTTTAAGGTTTCTAAGCCAAAGTTTGTATATAGTTTGGTTTCAAAGATTTCTGAGCCTATCTGACAACTTACAAGTCCAAATTCTACCAAACTTAAATCAAAGCCTCTTTACACTATGTTGACACCTATGGAGTTGAAAAAAGGCCCAAATTTTTCTTTCTTTGTCCCCCAGATATTAAGCGTGCTTAATATCTTAGTGATGATTTTTTACACTTTATCCAAAGTTTTCATCTCCTAAAGTTGCAGCAAGGTGCTTAAAGACCTGTTAAGAGGTTTGGTCAAGTTCTGTTTAGTTTTGAGTGTTTTCACTCCCACTTGTCTGTTTGTTCTGAGAATGGACTGTTTTGGCCCAAATTGGTATCCAAATGAAGCTATAATATATAGCTAATAGAAGTGGGAAAAGAGCCTAAACATGCTTACATTGCTCCAGATCTATCACCAGACAAAGAAGAGTCTTTTATTCAAACTCTTGAGGAGTATAAGGATGCGTTCACTTGGTCTTATAAGGACTTGAAGGGGGTTGATCATGCCGTCTATCAGCATACAATCCCCTTGTAGCCTGATACTAAGCCAAGCAGAAAACTGTTGGAATTAGGGTTGTAGAGAAACACACACAGCTTGGAGAAGATGAAGGCAGCTCAAGGCACACAATAGAGAGTGTGTTACTTAGTGTGCAATGGAAAGATAGATAGCCCTAGAGTGATGGGCGTATATACAATGCTTGGGGGGAAAAACCTCCTAAAGAGGGGAAAAATGCCCCGGCGGTCCTAGTGTGTTCACACACATCACTACCACATGTATATGGTAACAAATCCCCCCTGGAGTGATGCGGTGAATGAGAGCTGGCACATGAGTAAAGGGAAGTGCCATGCTCTGAGGACATGATCAGCCCACAAAGGGGAGTAAGCCCAAAGCTTTGCGGAAAGCTTCAAGATTCTCACGAGACAATGCCTTTGTGAAAAGATCTGCAAGGTTGTCCTGTGTTGGCACATAAGCCAAGCTGATCTCTCCTACTAAGAGTCTCTCCCTGACATAGTGGTAATGCACCTCAATGTGCTTTGTGCGAGCATGAAAAACTGGGTTCCTCGCAACTGCCAATGTGCTCTGGCTGTCAGTGTAGATAGTGTTGGCAGTGTCCTGTCCAACACCCAAATCAGCCATAAGGCGTCGGAGCCATACACACTCAACCGTAGCTGTGAAGACTGCCCTATACTCAGCCTCACAATTCGAAGTGGCCACAGTAGGTTGCTTCTTGCTCAACCATGATATACATGAACTACCAAGCATGAAACAAAAACCACTTGTGGACACTCGCGTGTCAAAACAACCAGCCCAATCTGAGTCCGAAAAAGCATGTAAGTCTGGCGGCAATGATCCCCCCTTGGGATAAAACAAGCCAAGATGTAAAGTGCCACTAAGGTAGCGGAAAATCCTCTTGACAGCCTGCCAATGCTTAGACCCTGGGCTATGCATAAATTTGTTGACCTGTGAGACTGCAAACTCAATATCCGGCCTCGTGTTGCATACATAAATGAGGCAGCCAACATCAGTTTGGTAAAGAGTGACATCAGCAGGATTGCTAGCATCATGTAGACTCCACTTCAAACCTTTTTCCATGGGATTGGCAATAGGTTTGCAATCCTCAAGTCCAAACGTACATAGCAATGTCTCTATGTAACTTTTCTGACACAAGGCAATACCACCATCACACTGCTTAAACTGTATACCCAAGTAATGATGCAACAAACCCAAATATTTCATCTTGAAAGTAGCATTCAAATCAGCCTTAAATTGAACAATATGTCTCTCATTTGGTCCAATGATCAGCAAATCATCAACATAAAGAACCACAATGAGAAGTACATCACCCTCACGCTTTACATACAATGTGCTTTCTGTTGGACTATGATGAAAGCCTTGTTTGACCAAATGAGTGTCAGCTTTCTCATACCAAGCATGAGGATATTGCTTCAACCCATAGAAAGCCTTGTTACATTTGCACACTTTGTCCTCTTGTCCTTTTAAGACAAAACCACGAGGCTGTGTTACATAAACGTCCTCAAATATGTCACCATTCAAGAAAGCAGTAACAATGTCTGATTGATGTACATCCCAACCAAAATGAGCTGCCAATGCACATAGAAAATGCACAGTAGTCATACGACAAGTGGGAGAAAAATTCTCTTCATAATCTATGCCTTTTGGCTGTGCATAACCCTTTGCAACAAGTCGAGCCTTATGGCGATCAATCTCACCATTCAGCTTGCGTTTCATCTTGTAAACCCACTTCGTACCAATGGACTTTTTGCCAGGAGGCAAATCACATAAAGTCCATGTGTCATTTTCTATAAGTGCATCATATTCTGATTGCATGGCAGCCATCTAATTTTCTGAATTCTGTGCTTCATCAAAAGATAGAGGCTCCTCAACATCATGTAAGCTAGACACAGCCAAAGCATAACAATCTGATGGATAAGATGCATGGCGAGAGCCTGAACGAGTACGACTAGACAAAGGTGCATCCAATTTACTGTCACGCAAAGTGTGAACCAACCATTTTGGCATACCTCTAGCCTGCTCATTTTCAGTCCTTTCCTCATCAAGTACATCATGTACATCTGCATAAGTAATAGGCTGATCTGTAACATTTTCAGAAACCCCCATAGGCTGTACATTTGCCTCATTGGAACTTACATTCGTATTTCCACCACTGAAAAGAGGCAACAAAGTGTCATAAATGTCCTGTGAGCTTACATTACTGTCTCTAGTACATGACAGCAAGGGCTGAACAGAATCTTCCACAAACACTACATCCCGAGAAACCACAATACGTTTTGTTTGTGGATGATACAACCTGTAACCTTTTCTTTCAGCACTATAACCAACAAAAATACATTTGACAGCCTTATCATCCAATTTTCTGCGCTACACTTGTGGCACCAAAGCATATGCCAAACAGCCAAAAACACGCATGTGCTCAATAGAAGGCTTTCTATCATGCCATGCTTCATATGGAGTAATAGACTGCAAAGCTTTCGTAGGACACCTGTTAAGTACATAAGTGGCACACATAATGGCCTCAAGCCAAAAAGAATGCTGCAAAGCTTGACTTTTGACCATACATTGTGGCATTTTCGTGAGTGACCTGTTTTTCCTCTCAGCAACACCATTTTGCTGAGGTGTATAAGGCACTGTGCATTGGTGTTTTATCCCACGACTAGCTAGAAATGCATTAAATTCATGAGACATATACTCCCCCCCTCGATCGGAATGGAGGGTGCCCATAGTACATTTCGAGACATTTTCAGCCATAGCCAGAAATTGTTTGAAGCACATAAAAACTTCGGACTTCGCTTTAAGCGGAAATACCTATGCATGCCTGGAGTAATCATCAATGAAAGTCATGAAGTACAGGTAATTGCCCAAGGACGGAGTTTGCATGGGCCCACAAACATCACTATGCACAAGCAGCAACCTGCATGTAGCCCGGATTGAACCATCCTTTGGAAACTTAGAACGCTGCATCTTACCCAAAATACAACCTTCACAAACATGTTTGACAGGTGCTTCAAGAGGTGGCAAAGAAGCAACCATATCAGATTTCTGCAAACGCAGCAAACTGGCAAAATTCAAATGACCAAAACGTGCATGCCAAAGTTTTGCATCTGAAATAGCCCTTGAATCTACAACAGCATTTGCAAAATTTTTTCCACACTTGTCATACAAAGTGAGCTTATACAGCCCACGGCACAAAAGCCCAGATGCAACAATTTCATCACCAAAACTGAGATCATGAATTGTACATCTGTCATCCACAAATTTGACTACAAGTCCAAGTCTAGCAAGTGTGGATACAGACAAGAGATTCTTCTTGATCCCAGGTGCATAAAGTGCATCAACGAGTGTGAAAGAACTGCCATTAGTAGCAGTAAGCACAATCTTTCCAACTCCCTGAACTGGATAAGAGGCATTGTTGGCACAAGTGACAGAATTCCCATGAGGGACAGACTCAAGAGAGGTGAACAATTCACAATGTGAGGTAATGTGCTTTGTATCACCACTGTCGAAATACCACACACGTGAATCTGCAGCAACTGATAAGCATGCATCATGGATAACAGGATTGTAAGTGCACTCTGCACTAAAATCCCAATCTGCATCGACATCAACATCACAGTCTCCTTTCACAGAAGACTCAACAATGGCTGTATTTGGAGTGGAACCAGCATTTGCTGTGGAACCACCCTCTTTCTTCTTAGCCTCTTTGGCCTTCAACTTAGGACACTGCTTGATCAAGTGATCATTAGCTTTACAATAATGGAAACGCATCTTCTTTTTGCCCTTATCACCAGAATTTCCAGACGAAGTGCTGCCAGCAGAAGCATTAGGAAGAGAAGTTTTGCCACTCGCAGCAAAACCATAAGAAGTGGCTGCATTACTGTTACCACCCTTTCTTTGAGAAGCAATAAAAGCTTGTTCAACTGCATGCTGCCTAGTCCTGTTTTTTTCTAGAAAGTGACTCTTGCAACATCAATGTTCATAATGCATCAAACTTGACAACTTCAGGATTTCCTTGGGTCATCAGTCTCCAAGTACTAGAAAAAGTCTGGTAGGAATTTGGTAAGGTATCAAGAACAATCTGCACAAGGGAACTGTCTGAAATGACTTCACCTTCAGAAATAAGTTGCTCATTGATATCCTTGACACTAGCAAGGAAAGTGTCCATATCATCTTCCTCATGCATAGTATTTGACTCTAGCTCTTTACGCAGCAAAGCAATTTTAGCTTCATTGTGGCTTGCATAAAGACCGGCCAAAATATCCCAAGCCTGTTTTGCAGATTTTGCTGAACAGATGTGAGGAGCAATGGTGCACCTTCATAGAAAACACAATCAATGCATGAGCTTGCGCATCCTTTACATCCCAAGGATCTTGTTCTGCCATAGGCAAAACAACTCTAATAGCAGCAATCCTTGCAGCAAGACCTGCAACATCCTCAACATCGCCTACATCCTCAGAACCAGGGTGCACATCAATGCCCTGCACAATATTCCAGACGTCCTTTGACACAAGAACGTGTTGCATTATATAAGCCCACATAGGGTAATTGTCCCCATCCAACCTATCCTTAGCAGCAAACATCTTGAAGACATCTGTGTTATTGTCTTGCCATGGTAAATGCTGCACCTGATGTGAAAACTGCTTGAAAATAGGAGAAAGGGAGCGGGAACAACACATGCTATATAGCACAAACGGTAGAAGATTGTAAGGCACCTGTTACACAAAAAACAACACTGACAGAAACTCTGCACTAAATGACGAAATAGCCTGTGCAGCACTACCTGTAGTGGAAATGGAGACTGAAATGAGCCCGAATCAAAAATTTGAGCAGACTAAGCTCTACGAGCTTACCCGAAATATTTGTCGACCTGCGAAGACTGGACAAAGCTCACTGAAATCGGAGAAAGTGAGTAGGCGTGTGCTGGAGTAGCTAGCGACTAAGCTCGGGAGGACGTAACCTGATCTGATACCAATTGTTGGAATTAGGGTTGCAGAGAAACGCACACAGCTTGGAGAAGATGAAGGAAGCTCAAGGCACACAATAGAGAGTGTGTTACTTAGTGTGCAATGATAAGATAGATAGCCCTAGAGTGATGGGCGTATATACAATGCTCGAGGGAAAAAACCTCCTAAAGAGGGAAAAAATGCCCCGGTGGTCCTAGTTTGTTCACACACATGACTACCACATGTATATGGTAACAAAAATGATGCCAGAGTACACATCAGAGAGGATTCCACCGGGATTTTCTCCGAGACAAGAGGTGACAGCTAGAGACATCTTTCCAAGAGACCACAAATTGGTTAGATTAGTGATTGAACCACAACGATTAAGACCATATCAAGTGGCTCAATCTGTTAAAACAAAATACAATGGGTCAGGGGATCCATGTTCTCATGTCTCACTCTTCAAACAAGTTTTGAGAGCTGAACAGATTGCAAATTTCCATACTCACTATGAGGGATTTGGCTTGACATTGGAAGGAGAAGCCTTGACTTGGTTCCAACCATTAAATAGAGATGATTTCCCAAACAAAGCACAACTCTTGCAAGAATTCACGGAAGAGTTCTCAAAAAGGGGAATCAAACATAACAGAGTGTCCCAGATTTACGCTTTCAAACATAAAAAGGATGAAAAAGTGAAGGAAGCTCTTCTTCGATTCAAACAATACATAGACAGATGTCCTGTGAGAGAGCTACCACAAGATGAGAGATTGTGAGTTCTCTTCATAGTGGGCTTGAGGAATCAAACTCTTAAAAAGGACCTACATTTGAAAGGATGCACGACATTTGAGCAAGTCACTAGAGCAACTCTATATCTAGTTGACAATTGCAAGGCCTACGGAGAGGTGACTGAAGATACAGACAACACGACTAGTAGTACCTCATCTCCGAAGAGCAAACCAACAACAAAGAAAGATGTTCAAACTCCTTGGGAACCAATCATTGATCAAGTGGTTGAGGGAGTGATTAGAAGAATAAACCAAGGCTACATACAGAACCAAATTGTACGACAACCTCAATTGAGGAGATGCAATACTTGTGGAGGGGATCATCCCACTCCATGGTGCACAACTCAGCCAAATCCACAATATGTGCTAGGGCAACATCCACCTCTTCTGAATGATGGTAGAGTAGTAGTCAACTACGCTCAACCAACGTATGTTCCACAACCCATGAGAAATCAGTATTCCATGGATACAAATACGCTCATGTTCATAAGCAATCAGGAGTATGGTTCAAAGAACATTCTTACCAGGCAAGAACAACCATTTACTGGATCACCAGCTATGAAACAAGAAGGTCCATGCTATGAGTGTGGAGGTGATCATTGGGAACGAAGTTGTCCAAACAAGGGTCCACAAATAGAATTATTTGTATTTTGTGAATGTTGTGGGATAGACCATCTACGCCAACACTGTGCTAAGAATCCAGACTACAAGGGGAAAGCAACAATGAACGTTGTAGGCGTAATGCCTTCTTCAAGCGGATCCGAGGTAGAACCCACCATTCCTTTAAACATGATGACTCGAGCTCAAGCTCAAGAAGCTGCTAAAAACAAAATCATCGAGGAGGAACCCACATTTCCTATAGACACAAATTGAGAACATGAACCGTCAAAATAGAGTCATTCACGATATTGAAGATGCCAATGGTAGCAATAGGGTCACTCAGTTTGACTTTTATGCTCATAGATTTCAAGTGCAAGAAGACACTGTCAATTGTCTTCTTCGCATTGGTAGACTACTAGAATAATACATGGTTGATGCTTATAGTAGCATAGAAGAGTCTAGATCAGTATGATTGATGGTATTGAAGATGCCAATGGTTGCAATATGGCCACCCAATTTGACTTTTATGCTCATAGACTTCAAGTGCAAGAAGACATTGTCAATTTTCTTCTTCGCATTGGTAGGCTACTAGAACAATGCATAGTTTATGTTTATAGTAGCATAGAAAAGTCTAGATCAGTAGCATATGACACAATGCACATTACACGTGGAGGTGTATAAAGGGATCTCTGATGTGGTTAATAGACATGATGGTTCAAGGAATGCATTGGATATGAATGTAGGAAGAAGAATTGTGTTGCCCTTTTCTTTTGTGGGGGACTACGTTTTATGCATCAACTCTACCAAGACTCTATGGAAATTGTCAAGAAAATGGGTAAACCTAGTCTATTTATTACATTCACTTGTAATCCCACTTGGCATTAGATAAAGGATGCATTATTGAAAATTCCCAAGAATGCCCCGATTTAACTGCACTTGATTTCTATGCAAAGCATAAAGACGTTATGAGATTATTGATAAAGAGATCTTTCTCTGGAATAGTGGATAGGCATGTCTCAATGATTGAGTTTCTAAAACAACTATTTCGCATGCCAATATCCTCTTAAAATTGTAAAGGACTTTTAACACTACAAGAGGTACTTAATATTAGCGACGCTCGTAGTGCGACGCTCAAAAGTGAAAATCCATGGCGTCGCTATGGGTGTTGCTATGAGTGTCACTAAGTTACAAGTAAACTAACGACGCCCATAGCGACGCCTATAGCAACGTCGACAGGGGTAAAAAAATAACCGAGAGCGTCCGAAAACTCAGATCTCAGATCTGAGTTTTTGGTGCGCGCTCAAGCAAGCAAAGGTAACCCGCTCTCTCTCTCTCTCTCTCTCTTTCTTCTCCACACACACACACACACACACACACACAAGGAGAGGAAGGAGAGCCAGGTATGCTCCTTCCTCTCCTCACTCTCATGTTCCCTTCCCCTCTTTCTCTCTCCCTCTCTCTCTTTCACACACACACACATTGTGTTTTTGAGAGAGAGAGAGAGAGAGAGAGAGAGAGAGAGAGAGAGAGAGAGAAGAAGAAGAAGAAGAAGAAGAAGAAGAAGAAGAAGAGAGTTTTAACGTCATAGGAAACTATCCCAAGAGAACTTAAAGACCTAGCCAATGAGGAGTTGAACTCAAGACCTCTTATTCAAGAGGGAAAAGGCATAACCAATCTACCACACTTGGGTGATAGAAAGGTTATACCATTTTCCTGTTTTTATTGGCACACACACACACACCAAAACACACACACACACACACACACACACACACACACACACACACACACACACCTGAGAAGAAGAGAGTTTAATTTAATGTCGTAGGAAACTATCCCAAGAGACCTTAAAGATCTAGCCGACGAGGAGTTGAACTCAAGACCTGTTATTCAAGAGGGAAATGGCATAACCAATCTACCACACTTGGGTGATAGAAAGGTTATACCATTTTCCGCTTTTTATTGGCACACACCCACACACACACCCACACACACATGAGAAGAACAGAGTTTTAACGTCGTAGGAAACTATCCCAAGAGACGTTAAAGACTAAGTTAGATGTAGACTTACGTCAGATTAGATTTAGGTTTATTTAAGTTATATTAGATTAGATTTAGGTTTATTTTTAGTTAGATTTACGTTAGATTAGATTTAGGTTTATTTACGTTAGATTTAGATTTACGTTAAATTAGATTAGATTTAGGTTTATTTTGAGTTTAAGATGAAATTAGATCTAGATTTATGTTCGATGGACTAGCTTTTTTTAGATTTAGGTTAGATTTTAGTGCTTGTCAATGAAGGTGTGCTTTGCATGTCAATGAAGGTGCGCTCATGATGGTAAGCACTGTATGAAAAACACTGAAAAAGACTCTGTTTTCCTACATGAGAAAATTTCCTGCGCTCACAGCCTCGACAGTCCATGCGGACCAGCAATTCCACCTGCATCTTCGACTGCTGCTACCATAGAATAGGCCATCATGATCAGCCAATGGAAGAGAAAATTGAGCCTACACATAAATTAGTGGTGCAAGATGACGATTCCAAGGGTCACATACACACACACACACACACACACACTCGTCAAATCTAGAGTAAGTATTAAGTGCTTTGAGCACGCATCAGCTACAATGCAAGAATGGCGTACCTACATGCTACAGACAAAGATCTACTGTGAAAGGTTGTTAAGATGCTGTAAAATGCTACAGCTAGCGAAGAGGCAAAGGGGTTTTGTCCACTACATGCACTATCATGTAGACGTGGGTGTGTAGATTTCTTGTACCCATAAATATAGGCATTGACCAATAAAGATGAGATTATAACCTGGTGGTTCTAATCTTGGTGAACCTCTAGACCGAGGTGTGTGGAGATTGGACATGACTAGAGAATGTGAGGTAGTTTATAGTGTGAACAAAGAGAGAGAGAGAGAGAGAGAGAGAGAGAGAGAGAGAGAGAGAGAGAGAGAGAGAGAGAGAGAGAGAGATAAGACGAAGAATGTCAATAGAAGATTAAATGTGTTGTCCAGGTTATAAGGTTTTTTACCCTCATTATGAGTAGTGACGAGGATGTGGGGCCGTCCAACCGAAACACCTATCTCTCAACGAGGATCTTATGTCCTTGTAATCAATGCAAGCATGCTGTGTGACGGACAAGACGCGTTTCTTTACAGCATGTTCACAAATTTGGTGAGTTCGATCCATCTATTATAGATCGAGTTGTTGCCAATTATAACTCGTCGGACTCTGACACTGGCCAATAGGCAGCAATCTTGCAACCCAATAGACGTGTTCGTAGGCGCTTTGGTCAAGCAGCATATGTGAGGCCACAAGATGTAGCCTCTGACAGCTCACGGGATGATCATGCAGACCACATTCCCAATGAGGCAATGTTTGAGCCCAAGATCGATGAAATGATTGAGACGATCATGGATTCAAAAAGGCTTGTCTATGATGATATGAAAAGTGAAGCCGATACGCCATTGTATAATGGAGCACGTGTGTCTAGATTGAAAGCGCTCCTGGTTCTTCTCAACATGCAGACAAAGTTTGGATGGAGTGGCACTAGCGTCACAGCGCTTTTCAAGTGATCTATTACAATTAGTTTACTTTAATAAAACTCTAAATGTATAATGATCTGATAGATTTTTACACAATTGTACCGTATTTTTATGTTGTGTAGATTGCTCAAAGAGAACATACTACCAGCTGATAATGTGATGCCAGATTCCTGAGAGGAAGCAAGAAAGATTTTGTGAAATTTGGGGATGGATTACAATTCGATCCATGCTTGTCCTAATGACTGCATTCTTTTTAGAGGGGAATACATAGACATGGAGAAGTGTCCAAAATGTGATTCCGAAAGATATCGAGTAGATCTCCACGAAACAAAAATTCCCAAAAGGTTTTGCGACATTTTCCTCTGCTTCCTCGCATCAAGCATTTCTTCGAATGTAAGTCCATGGCCGCCCTAGCATCATGGCATGAGGAGCATAAATCTTCAGATGGTGTGCTACGGATTCCTGCAGATTGTGCAGCCTGGAAACATATAGATGGAACATGGTTGAATTTTTCCAGGGAAGCTTGAAATTTGCGCTTAGGCCTGGCTATGGATGGCGTAAATCCATTTGGTCAAAGATCAACATCTTACAGTGTATGGCCCGTTGTCATCGTCAACTACAACATTCCCCCGTGGTTGACTAGGAAGAAGGGGCACCTATGGCTAAGCTTGATTGTGCCGGGGTGATATAAAGTGAAGAATATGGATGTGTATCTTCGTCCACTATTGGAAGAGCTACAACAATTGTGGATTGGCATAGAGGTGGTGGATATGAGCCGACACACAGGTCGACGGAATGCTTTGATCAGAGGCATTCTAATGTGGACCATGCATGACTATCCCGGACTAACAGAATGCTCAGGTGATCTATTTACACTGCTCACTCAGACACTGTAAATCTTGGTTTTTCTCAAGCTGATCTATTATCATGTGTATACATGCAGGACTTCAAACAAGTGGATACAGAGCATGTGTCACATGTGAACCTAGACTGAATGCACGTAGGGCGCCCTCAATGAAGAAGAAAATCTACGAAGGTCATCAAGCGTATCTTCTAGAGAATCATGTGCTACGGACGGCTTTTTGGGAAGAGAGCCACCGAGGATGTTTGCACAAGCATGGTTAGAGCAGAAGGAGATGTGTGATGATGGATTGCCCCCAGGGATGAAGAGACTATCTCTATGGTACGAATTACCATATCGGCCCCGACTCATGATCAATCACTTGCTCGATCCAATGCACATATTCAAGAATGTGGGTAATCTACTATGGGACCATCTGACCGGCAAGAAAGATACTTTGGGAGCCAGAGTTGACCTTAGAAATGTGAATCGTATGGAGCAATATTGGCCACAAACAGCGTCCGATGGATCGATAAAACTCCCTAAAGCACCATAGATTTTTACCGGAGCCCAAGAACGCAAAGTAAAAAAGACCATTCGATCTTTGCGGATCCCCACTGGCGTAATGCACTCGCTCCCAACGTGTTTTACTAAAGAAGGAAATCTTACAGGTTTGAAGTCACACGACTGGTATAAAATGTGTCAGGTATGTTCATAGTGGAATATATCATAGTGGGAATTGTGTAACAAATTCGTGTGTGGACTTTAATATCATTGCTGCACATGTTTTGCAGTTTATTTTACGGGTGGCCATTGAGGGATGTTTGTCTCTTGACGTCCGTAACACAATCTACAAACTTGCAAAGTTGGTGCAATGGGTCTCACAAAAGGAGATTAACGTAGAATCCATACCATTGGCCAAACTAAACACTGTGGAGGTTGTGTGCATGTTTGAGAAACACTTTCCTACTACCATGCTAACCATTCATGTGCATCTTCTTGTTCACATAGTTGATGAGGTGGAAATAGCAGGCACAGTACATTCCAGATGGATATTCTTTTTAGAACCCCGTTTCATGAAAACGCTTAAGGGATATGTGCGTCAGAAGGCACATCCGGAGGGTAGCATGGCAGAAGGTTGGCTGGTATCAGAGTCCCTAGTGTACATTGGAGAGTGGCTAGAAGGATTTGATATAGCCCGGGACACGCTATGGAAAACCATAGATGATGAGCGCATATCTCGGATTGTCATGTGCAATCTCGGTGTTAAGAAGAAGATGACGAAAGATCTAGAGGCTAAAATCAACTGATTTTGCATGCTTCACAATCCAGTGATGAAAAAGTGGATTTCACAATATGAGGATGCAAAGCGAGAGCGACAAAGGGCACGAATCGAGTGGAGACGGGGAAGACGACCACCGATGCACTATCCGACGGGTCTGGAGAGCCTACCAACATTCATGAGCTTAAGATAGTTGCACAACCAATTGAAAAGTGCACAACAGTGCGATGAAGAAGTGACTGAGGAGGAGTGGGAGTATTCTCGGGGTTGCGCGACCAAGGTAAGTTTGCAATGTACAACTAGTGACTTTCTAGATGTTTGAACATCCACTCATAATCTTTGTTGGTTGTAGCATAAGTCATACACAGCAGCATGGTGTAAAGGTCAACATTTTAGGGTGGAACGGATGAACAAAAAGCGTTTTACTCAAGATTGTGAAATCATGGCAAAATTTGAACAGTGTAGTCGATGACGGTACTCTGATGCAAATCCTGTGGTGGTGGAACTCACTTACTTCGGCATGCTACAAGAGATATTGAGGATCGATTATAGAGGATTTTTTGTCGACTTGTTCAACGTGCAATGGTTCAAGATAATCATGGACGGTCACAACACTATTGTGCGTAGAGGAGAGCCTGGTTTTCTTGAGGTGGATTCAACTAAGAAATGGACTGACCTAAGAGACACTTTCGTACTACTCGAGCATTGTGAACAAGTAAGTATGTAAATAGTTAACATCCCTTTTTAGAAGTTATGTGCTTGGAAGCTCTCATGTAAGTTATGTGGCTCTGGCAGGTGATATTTCATCCTACAAAGTCTGCATCAAATTGGTGGTACGTCATAGAAGTAGCCCCTCATAGTGCACGGACGTATGAAGGCTACCATGTGCCAATCACAACAGCATCAATGGAGGAGATCGGAGAAGATGCTCAGTCAGAAGCCGTTGAGGTGGTGCCAGACGAGCATCAAGCTGCTACTCTCTATGGGGTGCATGCAAAGGATCTACAAATGAAACGAAGGACATCTATTTAAACGGAGAACTCTATATAGATATAGGAAGTTATACTGAGCTTTGCGAGGATGAGAGAGAGACCTCTTAAAGCCATAAAAATTGTATGTGAACAATCTAGCTCCGTTTTATAATGTGTATTGGATTCACATGGCTTTTTATCCATTTCTGTCTGTATGCGTCATTGTGTCATTGTGTCATTGTATTTAATAGTCTTTGCATCATTGTATTTAATGGTCTTTGCATCCACTCTAGGTATGTATTCTCTAAGTATGTTCTAACAAGCAGGGACGACAAGCACTGCGCTCCGAGTAGGATGGAGACTGAAGCTACAATCGCGAAGCTAGTTTGCTCAATATAGATGTTGCTCGTCCCACCACTAGATCTAGCTGATCGAGTGAATGAGACATTAAGAAGCACTACTACTGCTTCTCAGTGTCTCTATCAACCGATCAATTCTAGATTTAGTGGTGGAGCAAGCAACTTTGATGAGCAGACCTTCGTGATGCAGCTTCAGTCTCCATCGCACCCGGACCGCAGTGCTTTTACAAATTCACAGAAATTCAACGAAATCTCTCTACACGATATCCCTCCCTCTCTCTCTCTCTCTCTCTCTCTCTCTATACTTGTCCATGTTTTCTTCTCCATTCATTCAATATTAAGTTTAAATGTTCGTGTGTTTAATGCAGGTATGGATGATGAGCAGTTTCTTTCTTCTTTGTCACCCGAGTAGAGAGAGTGGTACGTGGAGCGTCATCGCTTTGGTGCACCATCGCGCGTTCCTACTCCGGCCACATCTCCCTCTGTTTCAGAGCATTCAGCATGCTCCGAAGCTTCGGTGTCGATGAGACAATTTTCACACTCGTCTAGGCACCGGTGCTCTAGTGGTGGCGGTGGTGGTTGTTGTGGGGATGCCACTGCCGATGCCTCGACACCGCCTCGTGTTCGACGAGGCTCTTTACCCTTACCTTCTTTTCCCTCCCCAAAACCAGCCACGGCATCGCCATCTACACCAGTTTTGCGTGGTTGACAACCGTTCCTAGTAGCTACACACCACTAGCTACTCCTCCAGGAGTCACTCTAGTCGACACTCCTCGCTTCGGGACCCAAACTCCAGTGGAGACACCTGACGTCCATACCCCGTCAACACGCCGCTAGAGACCCTTGTTGGGACACCCAGGTTCACGCGTCACCGATGAGAGCGCTTGCCTTACTCCGTCAACTTCAACGACGGCATCATCTTGGATGATGAAGGCAAGAAGGTGATCTCGCGCATGCGCGGTCTTTGCTCTCTGGTGCTTATACACTACATACTAAACACCTGGAGTGAAGTACTAAGTGATTTAAAAGACAGAGTCATCAACATGCTTCATGACGAGTTTCTCGTTCCAACATGGGATGACCCCTTCAATGAAGACCTGATGAAGGTTCGAATGCGCGAATACTGCAAGCACAAGCATTCCGAAGTGCAAAAAGCAATCAAGCATGGGTGGAATAGACCAGATTGACTGGCCAAAGAAGATTGGAAGAATGCGAAGAAAGCAGCACACGAGAATCCCGACAAGTGGAAGCAACAAAAAGAGGCAGCCAGAGCGTGAGTAGAGGTAGGGAGATCGCACCACTTGGGGAAAGGTGGGTGGGCATCATTTGAGGTCGATTTTGTAAGTGTTTTTGCATTGCTCTTTATGTTTGATAGTTTAGGGTTTAGGGGACTTTAAATTCTAACATAATGGATTCTTTGTATGTTTTGACAGTGGTCGATGACAGGACGTGACCCCACATCGTACGAGCATGAGTACGCAGGCAGGAAGGGCTTAAACGCCCTAATGGACATTCTGAGTTCTCGCGACAGCATGGTTAGTATTAGGGTTTACTCTTTTATATTTGTTGTATTGTTTTATAAACGTTGCTATATATTTATACTTACAGAAAGCTGTCTTATTGTTTTTGTTTTGCAGAATCTGACAAATACGCCAATTGAACGTGATGAGACGTCTGATTAGACGACGTCAGTCTAGCCGTAGCTAGATAGAATTAATTTCTTTTTGTCATAGCATATGTATCATGAGACGACTTTTATACGTCTTTTTGAAAACCATGTATATTTTTTCAATAATGACAATGGTGTTGTAGCTATTACATTTGCAAAGTTTAACAATCAAGTGATTTTGCCTATGATGTGTACAATTGTCATTGATTTACTTTCATCAATTTACGCTTGTCAGTTTTTGTATCTTTATTCTGCAAACAATACTATGGATGATGGAGTTAATGGTTATATTGTCTTGTGGGTGACTACTTTGGGTCTATATCTAAGCTTGCACTTTTTTTCAAAGGTGAATCAATTAATGAAACATTCAATTTGGTTGATGGGTATGCCTTGCCACCATTTTTTTTTTCTTTTGGGCATCGCTATGACCGTCGCTATATAAGGCTCTGCAGCATCGCTATAAAGGTCGCTATAGATGGCCTGTACACATCGCTATGATCGTTGCTATATAGTGACGATTATAGCAATGCATATAGTGACTGCTATAGCGACGCCGCTATAGATGGCATGTACACGTCGCTATGATTGTCGCTATATAGCGACGATTATAACGACGCATATAGTGACCCTTATAACGATGCTTATAGCGACATTCCCGTATCGACGCTGTTAGCGACGGTCTTAGCGTTGTCGGGGGTTATAAAAACCCAATGTATTTCCATCGCTAACAGCATCACAAGAGCACAAAACCTCTTGTAGTGTAAGCCAACATATGTTTCCCACTATGATAAATTTGTGTGTGAAGAATTTCTTGATAAGGATATGATTCCTAAATTATATAACATTGTGTGTCATTTAAATATACATGGACTATTTGGAATATATAATGAAAATGCTCCTTGCATGCTACAAAGGTAATGTAAACATTGATATCCTAAAGGGTTCTCGAAAATAGCTACTGTTGATGGTGATGACTACCCTATCTATATGCGGCATGAACTTATAATGGTCATGCACAAAAAATCTACTCTTATTCAATGTTCTAAGGCCAATGAAGTACATGAAGATGCACGATCACTATTGTACATGGGCTTTCCATGTGAGCGGGTATGGAATAAGTCTTTATAGACATCGACAAAAAGACACAGAGGTTATGCAATTGTTTGTGTATAAAATGTTTGTTCTAGTGCCGGTGAAAAATAATTTTTGCATATGGTATTGACAATTTTCAAAGGTTTTGTACTGTCAAGACGGGCAAGTTTACCCTACTTTTAAGGAGACGTGTCTTACTAGAGGATTGATTGAGATTCATGTTGACTCGAAAAAATGCTTGTGAGAAGCTACATGACAACAAACTAGTGCACAATTGATAAGATTATTTGTTATTATTTTGGTACTGTGTGATTCACCTACACCCTGAAACAATTTGGGATTGTTTGCTACAGAGCTTTCAGAGGATTATGCGTTAGCATTGTCACGTGTGCAGGATATCTTAATGCAGTTTGGAAAGAATTTGGGTGACTTTGAAGGTATGCAATTAACACCTAGAACAACACAAAGAAGCCGACAAAATGTTCTATTGCTTGAGGAGATGATCTTCAATCCTAAAGGACAAGCGGCATTAGGTGCCTCTATGGCAAGGAATCCAAATCCTTGCCGACATAGCACTTTCGAAATAGTTTTACATGTAGTTTACAACGGGGAGGGTGGTTTTTTCTTATTTGATGGTCTGGTGGATCAAGAAAAATTTATATTTATAACACTTTATTGTTGCACTTGCATGGTCAAGGTCCTATAGCTTTGGCATGTGCGTCTTCAAGCATAGTTTCTCTTCTACTCTTCATTGGTCATACTACTCACTCATGGTTTAAAATTCCATTGGATGTAGATGCTTCTGGTGCATGCAATGTTGCAATTAATAATCCTTATGTAGAAGTCTTAAAGCTTTTAAGATTGATAATATGGTATGAGGCACCAATGGTTCATCATCATGCATTTGAAGCATTGTACAAGACACTAAAAGACATAATGTATAGTGACAATGTGCTCACAAGCAAAGTTATGCTTTTTAGTGTAGATTTTAGAAAAATGTTACCTATGGTAGTCAAAGGACCCCATGAGGATATTGTGGATGTAACTTTGTGTCATTCTAGACTTCGGTCAAGTGTAATAGTATTGTCTTCGACTCAAATATGTGTGTCCTTCAAGATAGAGTTTTCCCAATGGATATTGAAAATTGGAAATGGCTTGGTGGGTTATTGTCATGATGATGATAGGGTAAGGTGATGCTTATGGAGAATAGCGAGTTGCAAATTTTACTGAGCTGGGTGTATAGAGACATGAATATAGTTTGAGACCATGCTAGTTTCTTTAATTATCATGTTGTTCTTGCACCTCTAAATTAGGAGGTGGATGAGATAAATGCTTGCGCTTTGAGTCACTTATGTGGACAAAAAGTGTAATACCTTAGTGTAGATTCAGTTATATCTTTTGGAAAAGAAGACAAATTTTTGTACACAACAGAGTACATTAACAACTTGAATTTTAGTGGTTGTTTTCCTTCCCATCGCTTGGTTCTTAAGAAGAATAAACCGATTTTTTAGCTAATACATGTGGATCATCGACATAAGTTTATTCAATGGCACAAGGTTAGTAGAGAAGAATTTCCACTCTAATTGAGAAGCACAAATTGTGATAGGGACCAATTGTGGGAGCAAGGTGTTTCTACCACAAATCATGTTTATTTCAACATCGCATCATCTTTCTTTCAATATTAGATGCAAGCAATTTGCAGTGCAATTAGCCTTTGGAATTCTTAACTGAGTCAACATCAGTTAACAGAAGCTACTAAAGACTGAAGCCTTACGAATGCACATCGAAGATGAATACAAATAATCAGTAAAGATTGGAGTTACACATTTTCACGTTTTTCCAAAATGGTCACGTATTGTAAATTCCCGATTTATTTCAAGCCACTGTAATATTTTAATGGGTTATGGGCTCTATGGGAGCTCCAAGCTGTAAAGAACATGTCACTTAGTGTGCCTAGGTAGTAGATCCAGTAAGTGTGTAAGGTCCTCCTCTTAGACTTACTCTTGCTGAAATATCTAAGCCGTTGACTTTTCGAATACGATCGGGTAAAGCACCCTAGCTACCCACAAGACACTTTTGGTTTTAAGCATGGGAACATGGATATAATCAATGCAAAGCTATCCATGAGACACTTTCAATTTTCACCATGGGAACGTGGATATAACCAATGCATGGGATATTGGTTTTATCTCAAGAAAATATAAATGTGTAAGAAAAACAAAAAAAGAATAGGGTAAGGTGAAAAAGTAACTTATTGAAAAAAAAATCCACTAGTTGAAAGTAGCTTGTTGAAGAAGCCACTTGAGGTAGGAAAAGTAGCTTCATGCATAAGCCACTTGTAGGAAATTAGCTTCTTGCATAAGTAGCTTGTTGGAGAAGCTTTGAGAAGAAAGAAAGCCTATCAAAATATGTAAAGTAACTTATCATGATAAGCTAAAGGCCTTATCAAATTAAGCTTAAAAGGAGGCCTTCCCTACTCATTAAAAACTTCTTCTCTTCACTTTGCTACATTTCGCTACGCTTCACTTCACCTCATTTCTCTACACATTTTGATAGTGCAAGCTTGATAGTGAACCATGAAAAGCCAATGCTAATCCTTCTTCACACACACACACCTACACATCCCTCTCTCCTCAAGAGAAGCCATAACCATAACCCAAATCACCATTACTCTCTTCACCTTCTCTCTCTTAACCTACAAGCTTTCCATAGCTTGAATTTTTCTTAATGCCTTTCTATTCCCATAACCAAATTGGAGGTTTTCAAGCAAAGGGAAACGGAAAAGATCCAGCCACGTCAATACACTTGCCGTTACTCTTCCAAAGCAAGGAGAAGACCCTGCTATCTACACATTAAGGCTCCGAAACCTTAAGCCTCTTTAAGCCACTTGATTAATCCTTTCCATGGTATTAAAGGTACGCCTAAATACCTTTCTAGAGAATAATTTTAATCATTCATACACTATTACATGCATATTTTACGATACACTAGCAAGTCGACTCTTAGGAACTTCGCCATTTTTACACTACCATGCATAGAAGGGTTTTACTCGTGCATAAGCACTCAAAAGAAGTTTTGATTAATTGCCCAAGTTGTAAGTTGGTGCATCTCGAATGTTTTGTGTGTATCACGCATAGATCACACCAAAGCAAAAACTCATTATAGAAAGCATATGCATTGTCCATTTCAAGTTTGTCTTCTTTCAAGTTTGTTTTGCAAATTTGAAGGGGGGAGTAAGGGGATAGCTTCGTGGATGTCGTGACCATGTTTCTTCAACATAAAACTCCCATCGCTTCCATGGAGATGCCCCATGGATTGCAAATGATGAAAAAGGACCAAAATGGGATTCATCGAAGTCGGGGATAACGTGAAACTTACTTGGAGACAAAACCTTAAACTTCCATGAGATTCGTTGTTTTCTTAAGGTCTTGTTTGAATAGGAAATTAAAAGGAATTAGGAATTAAGGGTTTATAACTCAAGGAGCTTAATCGAAAAATTTAAACTAGGATTAAAAAATTTACCAAGAAGAATGACGTGGATAGCCCTATCATAACATAGCGATTTAAGTGTGAACTTGTCTTCATTGTTTGGAAAAAGGCCAGCGTAAGTGTTTACCTGTGGGATACAACGGGGGATGGTCCTTTTGGGCTAGGGTTGATAACCGTTGGTCTATGTTTGAGCTCAGGGTTCATTCATTGCCCTAGAAATGGGATTGAATGGGAGTGTGTCCCGGCCGGGTGGATGTGACCCGCGGAGCGTTTGGCAATCGGCCTAGTCCGGGTAGGCCTGATGCCGACGGGAAAAGGAGGAAGGAAAAAGGATCCATGGAGGGATCAGGATAAGGGAGGAAGATGCGATTCAATTAAGGAACTCTTCAAATTGTTTGGAAAAAAAGAACCTTGGAAAGGCTAGGAACCTAAATGGGCTATTCCGCAGTTGTCCTCATCAGTCGGACCTTTGCTCTTCTTCTCGGGATTATTGATTTAAAAGGAACCTAAAGTAGATTATTTTTGAAGCCTTTCCCACACAAGATAAAGAAAAATAAGAATTGGAATCTGTGTAAAGGCGTCGCCTTCTCATGTGGCGGAGGAGACAGGATACCCGAGTCCTGGGACGAGGATCGGGATATGCCTGGAGAAGTATATGGGATTGCTTGAAAGATAAGTAGATAATCTTACTAATACTAAAGAAAAAAGGAAGTGAAAATATTCTATAAAGGAAAAGGTGGGAACGACCTAATAAATGCACATTTGCAAGGGTATGCAACAATTTGCATGCTGCTTTCAAATGCTTGAAATGTATTCTTGGTTCGCCATAATTGGAATATTGTTTTGTAGTATCATAGTACTACCTTGTGAAGGTGCATTTATCAAACGGTTTGGTGGGTGGGCGGATTCCGGAGGGTTGATTGCTGGCCGGAAAGTTAAACCCAATTTTATGTTGTCTTAGCAATTAAGTCTAGAGCTTGGAAAAAGGGATTCCGATCTACCGAGCAGGGAACAACTTGGGATCGAGAGATTCGTGTAGATTATAATACACTCACCTTAGGGGAAGGCATTGACGGCTGTGCTCGGTCCTAACCGGAAAATTTTGTCAATGACCTAGAACCAAGGGTGAATTAGAGAACTCCCACCAGTTGACCTTGGAAGGTTGAGTTCCACGTTAGTATGATGACTTTGATTGGTAAGATTGATTGGTAAGCAAGGTTCTTCAGGGCTAAGGGATCCATATGAGAGAACTTGAATTTTATCACCCCCTTGAGTTGGCATCGAAGAGCAGAAGGAGTCTTGTCTTGGTGTCGGTCTCAAGCGGGAGGGATGTCGGAGATCAGGGTGTATCCATGTGGAGATGGTACAGTCAGTGGTCCCCGATCATGGCCCTTAGAAGTGGTATCAGAGCGCATTTTTTATCCTTGGATAGATAAAGGTCTTAATTGACTCTTGTAGAAAAGAGTGAGATAATGAAAAATAAATTCTCAAATTGCATGAAAATTTGCAGATGACGTGGACCTCTCAAGAAGAGGAATTACTCGAAATTGTCCAAAAGCAAATGGAAGAAGCAACTATGGAACAAAAGGAGACCATGTTAGAACACTTTGTTCACCTTCTTTTTCCTGCCAAAGGGACAACCGGAGCTCAACAAATGTGGAAGACCCAATGCAACATAACTGAAGTAACTCTTTGGGGCCATGAACATCTTCTAAATAATCTTCGCCTGGCCATGATGAGGGAGAAATTGGGACTAGGTCCCAATCGCTATTGTATTATTAGTTCTCATGCCATAGAGTATGAAAGCAAGCTTCTTCTATTAATAACCAATCTCCCTCATGATAAGATGTTTATCTACCCACGACAAAGAACATCACTTACTGGACCATTTACACATAACCCTTGGAAACAAGTTGGTGAGGCTATATGTGCTCGCAAGTCACTTTCTTCTCGAGTCCACAGACTTGTATTTTCAGTGAATTGTAACCTTAGCGCTTTAAAGTCTGTACTGACAAAGTAGGAGATGGAAGAACTTGATGTATAGAAATTACTAAAGAAGTGCAAGCCTATATCAATAAGTATTTGCCTGAGATGTAAAAAGCTTTTGACATAATAGAAAAAAAAAAGTTTTGAAAGAGAGAAAAAATAACAAAGAGTTTACCTTTTATCTCTAAAAAGAATTTAACTAGTCTTGTATACCTGAAAGGTTTTTCAACTCGATTGCTAAGAGAAAGGATATTTTTTTTGTCTCAGCAAAATGCCACGTAGACTTACAAGGAGTCAAGCTACTTGGGATGTACCATCAGTTAGTGCTTTAGATCATGCACCCCTTGATTCACAAGTGCCACCAACACCCTAAGCTACACCTGTGCCACGTTCCAACCAAATGTCGCTTGCTGCAACCCTTGTAGAGGATTTTGGGAGTGACAAAGATCTCAAGGCCCTTCTCAAATCTGTGCAACCGCATCCATTTTTAGGCACGAGTGATGATGTGCCTACCCAACTAGAAGAGTGGATAATTCAGATGGATGACTACTTTGCTCTTGCTGGTTACAATTCAATAGCTCAAGGAATAATGGGAAGAGCCAAGCTAGAAGGACCTGCAAAAACATGGTGGAAGCTCAACTGTCAAACTCGCCAGGTAGCAGAAGTGACTCAAAGTTGGGATGAGTTAAAGCATTTTCTCAAGGAACGCTATCTTCCCCTAGACTACTCCACCACTAAGATGAATGAGTTTCTTTCATGCAAGATGGGGAATAGGTCTGTCGAAGATTACTATGAGGAGTTTGTCCAGCTTTCACGATATGCTCCTCTCATGACAGAGGAACAAAATCTAAGTTGCTTCATCCTTGGACTTGGAGGAGATTTGGCTTCTGAAGTAGAGTCCCTCCGACCTGTTTCACTCGTAGACGCTTTAATTTGGGCCAAGTCAAAAAATAAGAGCCTTTTTAAGGGAATCACCACAACTAATAAGAAGCGGGAATTTCCTTCTTACCACGGTCAGCCCTATCAAGCAAATAAAGTACCATTTATCCCAAAGCCAGCTGCCCAACCCTAACCGCCACCACATTTTGTTCGTGTGAACGCTCTTCCAGTCACTCAGAATGGAAGACAAATTCAATGCTACAAGTTCCTAGAGTTTGGTCATAAGAAAGCCGAATGCCCTAAAGGAAATGACTCAAATTATTTGGTGCCTCCTGCTAACCATCTGAATTCACCCAATCAAGGGGGACAATTTAGAAACCTTCAAACCAGAGGGAGAAATTGAGCACAAGCAAGACCTAATCCTATGCCTCATCTTCATGGACAAAATCCAACCAACAACCCACCTAGATCATCAACTGTGAACTTCATTTCAATAAAGGATGAGATGGAGGAGCAAGCCCACATCTATGCTGCCTTGGACCCCAGTGGCTGAAATCGACAATTCTCCATTCTTGAGACTAAGGGAGAGTATGAGGGTAAACCTCTTTCCTTTCTTATTGATTCGGGTAGCTCACATTCATTTTTGTCACCTAACACTGTAAAATGATTGCAAGTCACCTCCCAACCCACAGGCCGTAAGTTATGGGTTTCTCTAGCAACGGGATCCACCATTCTGACAGATGAATAGATGGTAGACCTATCCTTTCAACTAGAAGGTCACTCAACCCAACCAAGATTTAGAATCTTGAAGATGGGCCGATTTGAAGGAATCTTAGGGATGGATTGGCTGAGCAAAAATAAAGCCAACATCCATTGCAGTGAACGAAGCATCTCTTTTTCAAACTCAAAGGGTGAACAAGTCTTAGTGCAAGGTAGAACAGGGAAATCTCCCCTGAAAGTGGTCAAAACCAGTCATTTGGTTAAGGGGTTAAAGAAAGGATTGTCAATTTTTGTTATAAGGCTCAATAAAACAGAGACCAAATCAGAAGAATCAGAGCCTGAATGGCTAAATGAATATCAAGATATTTTCCTAGAGGAATTGACAACTCTTCCACCACCTAGGGAATTAGTACACGAGATCGAGCTCATTCCTGGTGCCCAACCAATAGCAAGGACTCCCTACAAGATGTCACCTTCCGAATCCATAGAGCTAAAGAATCAATTGACTCAGATTTTGGAACAAGGTTTCATCAAACCGAGTGTCTCTCCCTGGGGTGCTCCTGTACTCTTCCAAAAGAACAAAGATGGAACGTTCAGACTTTGCATAGATTTTCGAGGCCTAAATCAGTGCACTGTCAAGAACAAGTATCCCCTGCCTCACATTAATGAGCTACTTGATCGACTCAATGGTTCCAAATTTTCCACCAAGATTGATCTCAAGTCAGACTATTACCAAGTTGGGATAAAAAGGGAGGATATTCCAAAAACAGCTTTTAACACAAGGTTTGGGCATTATGAGTTCACTATCATGGCTTTTGGCCTAACTAATGTCCCTGCCACATTTAACCGTCTCATGACCGACCTCTTCAGGACAGAGTTAGATGATTTTGATCTAGTCTTCTTTGATGACATCCTTATATATTCAAAGACTAGAAAAGATCATGAACGGCATGTACGCCATGTCTTGGAGATTCTCAGAAAAGCCCAACTCTACGCCAAGCGTAGCAAATGCTCTTTCTTTGTAGAGAAGGTTGCCTATTTGGGATACATAGTTTCAAAGGATGGTCTTTCTCTCGACCCAGCTAAGGTGGAAGCTGTAGTTCAGTGGCCCATTCCCAAGACTGTTTCAGAAGTGCGGGGATTTCTTGGCCTCACAGGATGTTGTAGAGTATTTATTAAAAACTATGCCCTCGTCGCAGGCCCTCTCACTGAACTAACTAAGAAGGAGGAACCCTTTATCTGGTCAGACAAGAGGGAAAAGCCTTCAACAAACTAAAGGAGATTTTGGCCAGTGAACTTGTTCTCAAACTTCCAGATTTTCAAAAAAACCTTTGAGGTGATAGTGGATGCTTGCATACAAGGTATAGGTGGAATCCTACAGCAAGAAGGACATCCCATAGCTTATGAATCACGACAGCTCAGGGTTCATGAGAAGAATTATCCCACCCATGACCTCGAGCTACTGGCTGTGGTTCATGCGCTCAAAAAGTGGAGACATTATCTTCTAGGTCAGATGTTTGAACTTGTTACTGACCACAAAAGTCTCAAGTGGATTTTCACCCAGCCAGATCTCAATATGAGACAAAGGCAATGAGTTGAATTCCTACAAGATTTCACTTTTGAGATCAAATTTAGACCAGGCAAGGAAAATCAAGCTGCTGATGCTCTAAGCCGATGGGTAGTGGCCCTTTCCATTACGCTAGTCCATTCAACTCTACCCGAAGAAGTTCAAAACGCCCTCCATACTGATGAGCAATTCGGTCCGTTGATCCAAGAAATCCAAGCTCATTTTCAGAAAAGATATCTAGAAGGCTACTCTATTCAAGATGGACTCTTATTCTTCAGGAATCGATTGTGCATACCTACATGCTTAAGGATGCAAATTCTAAAGGAAGCTCATGAAACTCCCCTTGCAGCTCACCCAGGTTATCACAAAATGTTTGCCTCTCTTAAACAAAATTTCTACTGGCCTAAGATGAAAAAGGATACCTTAGAGTATGTTAAGAAGTGTTTGGTATGCCAAAAGGTGAAGGCTGAAAGAGTTAAGATTCTTGGAAAGCTACAACCATTGGATATACCTACAATGAAGTGGGAGTGCTGGAAATTTTGATTCAATTTTTGTAGTGGTGGATAAACTCACCAAAGTAGCTCACCTTGTCCTAGTCAAAACCACTGCCTCTGTAGCAGATATTGCTCAAATTTTTGTAAAATAAATTGTCAGATTACATGGAATACCTGCTAGGATAATCAATGATCGTGATGCCAAGTTTAACTCTAAGTTTTGGAAGGCCATGTTCCAATCCTTAGGCACTCAATTAAACTTAAGTTCATCCTATCATCCAGAGACAGATGGACAAACTGAAAGAGTTAATCAAGTCATAGAAGATACGTTGAGATCATACTACAGTCAGCAACCTCATCTTTGGATCAAGTTTTTACCCTTAGTGGAATTGGCTTATGATTCTTCCTACCATAGAAGCCTAGGAATGTCACCATTCAAAGCTCTTTATGGACAAGATTGTATCATTCCACTCAGAATGGCCGACCCAAGTCTCCCAGTACCTGCAGCAAAGAATACACTTGAAGAAATGGATAGTCAAATAAAAATAATAAGGGAGAACCTTAAGAGAGCAAGTGACAGGCAAAAGAGTTATGCTGATTTACATAGATTCCCCCGGATTTTTAAGGCAAGAGATAGAGTTTTCCTTAGGGTCAAGCCAAAGAGAAGTTCACTCAAATTGGGAAAATACAAGAAGTTAGCATATAGATATTGTGGACCCTTTGAGATTTTGAGAAGGATAGGGGACCAATCTTACGAACTCGCTTTACCCCCTCACTTGCATGTGCACAATGTTTTTCATGTCAGCTTGCTAAAAAGATATGTTGCAGATCCCCTTCACATCCTAAATGACGAAGATACTATTCTTATCACACATGAAGAATTCTAGATGGAGTCAGAACAAATTTTGGACATGAAGGAGCGGAAGCTACGACATCGAACAATTCGGGAGGCTTTAGTCCAATGGGAGGGCTACCCTATTGAAGATGCCTCTTGGGAAGATTGGGAACGCCTTACTTCTCAGTTTCCTCATCTTTTTTATCAGGATTCTCCTCTTTTTTGTACTCAAACTAAACCATGTTAACCCATGTAACTACAAAATCCAAGTTCTCTCTTACTGAACTTTTGTAACTGATCTTTTGCTAAATAATAACGAGATTAGCGTTTTCCTTTACATCTTGTGACTTGGATCTGTGTATGGAATTACAAAATCAATAAATAGATTTAGCTAAGTTTGAAATTCTCTCAAGGACTCTATCAAATACAAGATATAAGAACTCATGACCAATTTCATTATATCCATCAAGAAAAATTAGGGAAAGAAGGACTTAAGACAGGCACCAAGATCTTAGAACATGATGAACTTGTTAAGGGATATAACAAAGATACATTTTCTAGAGGTAACCTAGAAAATGCTTATTGACCTCTAGAAAATGTATCTTTGTTATATCCCTTAACAAGTTCATCATGTTCTAAGATCTTGGTGCCTGTCTTAAGTCCTTCTTTCCCTAATTTTTCTTGATGGATATAATGATATCCTCTACAAGGGATATAACAAAGATACATTTTCTAGAGGTAACCCAGAAAATGCTTACATGATCACAAAGGCAACTATCACAAGCAGGGCACATATTATGCCTCTCATCAATAGGAAAGATTCGCTCTGAAATTATTGCACTAATCTCTCTAGTATAAGGTGTGACATTAAAGGGCCCTCTAAGTGGTAAACCAAAATGAGGGTAAAGATATATCTTTTGATGAGGAAGGAATTGAGCAAGCAAAAAGACCCATTCTGAAAAACGTTGATGCATTGACCTCATCACGCAGTAATACCGAGGACTTAAACCCATAGCTTCAGTAACCATAGCCAAACGGACATTATTACGAAAGTGATCCCAACCCCAAAGGGTCACCCTTGTTACACTTTGAAATGTCCGCAATTTGGTTTGAGCTACTGATGTTCCCAAGTGAGGAAATAGCAGGCGCCCATATCGCTCCACAAAATCTCTCCTCATGGCTTCACTTGTTTGTGGCTACAGATAAAACAAGCTCTTGCCACCGATCCATAACGTAAAATAATGAGTAAAGAGAAAAACCTAAGGAATTTTGACAAGGGATGGAAAGAAAAGTGAAAGACAAAGGGAATAATATTGGAAGAAATGAAAATATAGTGCACCTTATATAGGCAAGCCAGCCAAGGAAGGATAAATTAGCGTTACCCAGAAGTTGAATGTGTAATGTGCGAATGAAGATTTCCCAGCTTCCTTATTTATTTCGATCTGAGGACAGCTCTTTCTTTTTGTTGGGGAGTTTTTAAGGTCCTCCTCTTAGCCTTACTCTTGCTGAAATATCTAAGCCGTAGACTTTTCGAATACGATCGAGTAAAGCACCCTAGCTACCCACAAGACGCTTTCGGTTTTAACCATGGAAACATGGATATAATCAATGCAAAGCTATCCATGAGACACCTTCGGTTTTCACCATGGGAACGTGGATATAACCAATGCATGGGATATTGGTTTTATCTCAAGAAAATATAAATGTGCATAAGAAAAAAAAAGAAAGAATAGGGTAAGGTGAAAAAGTAACTTGTTGAAAAAAAAATCCACTAGTTGAAAGTAGCTTGTTGAAGAAGCCACTTGTAGGAAAAGTAGCTTCATGCATAAGCCACTTGTAGGAAATTAGCTTCATGCATAAGCCACGATCGAGTAAAGCACCCTAGCTACCCACAAGACGCTTTCGGTTTTAACCATGGAAACATGGATATAATCAATGCAAAGCTATCCATGAGACACCTTCGGTTTTCACCATGGGAACGTGGATATAACCAATGCATGGGATATTGGTTTTATCTCAAGAAAATATAAATGTGCATAAGAAAAACAAAGAAAGAATAGGGTAAGGTGAAAAAGTAACTTGTTGAAAAAAAAATCCACTAGTTGAAAGTAGCTTGTTGAAGAAGCCACTTGTAGGAAAAGTAGCTTCATGCATAAGCCACTTGTAGGAAATTAGCTTCATGCATAAGCCACGATCGAGTAAAGCACCCTAGCTACCCACAAGACGCTTTCGGTTTTAACCATGGAAACATGGATATAATCAATGCAAAGCTATCCATGAGACACCTTCGGTTTTCACCATGGGAACGTGGATATAACCAATGCATGGGATATTGGTTTTATCTCAAGAAAATATAAATGTGCATAAGAAAAACAAAGAAAGAATAGGGTAAGGTGAAAAAGTAACTTGTTGAAAAAAAAATCCACTAGTTGAAAGTAGCTTGTTGAAGAAGCCACTTGTAGGAAAAGTAGCTTCATGCATAAGCCACTTGTAGGAAATTAGCTTCTTGCATAAGTAGCTTGTTGGAGAAGCTTTGAGAAGGAAGAAAGCCTATCAAAATATGTAAAGTAACTTATCACGATAAGTTAAAGGCCTTATCAAATTAAGCTTAAAAAGAAGCCTTCCCTACTCATTAAACACTTCTTCCCTTCACTTCGCTACATTTCGCTACGCTTCACTTCACTTCATTTCTCTACACATTTTGATAGTGGAAGCTTGATAGTGAGCCATGAAAAGCCAATGCTAATCCTTCTTCACACACACACCTACACATCCCTCTCTCCTCAAGAGAAGCCATAACCATAACCCAAATCACCATTACTCTCTTCACCTTCTCTCTCTTAACCTACAAGCTTTCCATAGCTTGAATTTTTCTTAATCTCTTTCTATTCCCATAACCAAATTGGAGGTTTTCAAGCAAAGGGAAGCGGAAAAGATCCGGCCACGTCAATATACTTGCCGTTACTCTTCCAAAGCAAGGAGAAGACTCTACTATCTACACATTAAGGCTCCGAAACCTTAAGCCTCTTTAAGCCACTTGATTAATCCTTTCCACGGTATTAAAGGTACGCCTAAATACCTTTCTAGAGAATAATTTGTTAATCATTCATACACTATTATATGCATATTTTACGATACACTAGCAAGTCCACTCTTAGGAACTTCGCCATTTTTACACTACCATGCATAGAAGGTTTTTACTCGTGCATAAGCACTCAAAGGAAGTTTTGATTAATTGCCCAAGTTGTAAGTTGGTGCATCTCGAATGTTTTGTGTGTATCACGCATAGATCACACCAAAGCAAAAACTCATTATAGAAAGAATATGCATTGTCCATTTCAAGTTTGTCTTCTTTCAAGTTTGTTTTGCAAATTCGAAGGGGGGAGTAAGGGGATGGCTTCACGGATGTCGTGGCCGTGTTGCTTGAACATAAAATTCCCATCGCTTCCATGGAGATGCCCCATGGATTGCAAATGATGAAAAGGGACCAAAATGGGATTCATCGAAGTCGGGGATAACTTGAAACTTACGTGGAGACAAAACCTTAAACTTCCACGAGATTCGTTGTTTTCTTAAGGTGTTGTTTGAATAGAAAATTAAAAAGAATTACGAGTTAAGGGTTTATAACTCAAGGAGCTTAATCTAAAAATTTAAACTAGGATTAAAAACTTACCGAGAAGAATGACATGGATAGCCCTATCATAACATAGAGATTTAAGTGTGAACTTGTCTTCATTGTTTGGAAAAAGGCCGGCGCAAGTGTTTAATTGTGGGAAAAGGAGGAAGGAAAAAGGATCCATGGAGGGATCGTGATAAGGGAGGAAGATGTGATTTAATTAAGAAACTCTTCAAATTGTTTGGAAAAAAAGAACCTTGGAAAGGCTAGGAACCTAAATGGGCTATTCTGCAATTGTCCTCATCAGCCGGACCTTTGCTCTTCTTCTTGGGATTATTGATTTAAAAGGAACCTAAAGTAGATTATTTTTGAAGCCTTTTCCACACAAGATAAAGAAAAATAAGAATTGGAATCTGTGTAAAGGCGTCGCCTTCTCACGTGGCGGAGGAGACAGGATACCCGAGTCCTGGGACGAGGATCGGGACATGCTTGGAGAAGTATATGGGATTGCTTGAAAGATAACTAGATAATCTTACTAATATTAAAGAAAAAAGGAAGTGAAAATATTCTATAAAGGAAAAGGTGGGAACAACCTGATAAATGCACATTTGCAAGGGTATGCAACAGTTTGCATGCTGCTTTCAAATGTTGAAATGTATTCTTGGTTCGCCATAATTGGAATATTGTTTTCTAGTATCATAGTACTACCTTGTGAAGGTGCGTTTATCAAATGGTTCGGTGGGTGGGCGGATTCCGGAGGGTTAATTGTTGGCCGGAAAGTTGAACCCTATTTTATGTTGTCTTAGCAATTAAGTCCAGAGCGAGGGAAAAGGGATTCCGATCTACGGAGCGGGGAACAACTTGGGATCGAGGGATTCATGTAGATTATAATACACTCACCTTAGGGGAACGCATTGATGGCTGTGCTCGGTCCTAACCGGGAAAAAAGCGTCAGTGACCTTGAACCAAGGGTGAATTAGAGAACCCCCACCAATTGACCCTGGAAGGTTGAGTTCCACGTTAGTCTGATGACTTTGATTGGTAAGATTGATCAGTAAGCAAGGTTCTTCGTGGCTAAGGGATCCATATGAGAGAACTTGAATGTTATCACCTCCTTGAGCTGGAATCGAAGAGCAGGAGGAGTCTTGTCTTAATGTCGGTCTCAAGCGGGAGGGATGCTAGAGATCACGATGTATCCATGTGGAGATGGTATAGTCGGTTGTCCCCGGTCATGGCCCTCACAAAGTGGTGGAGCCTTAAAGGCCTTGGGTGTCCGGACATCGCATATTTTTACCCTAGGTATATAAGGTAGTGTGTAAAAGAAATTAGGGTTCTCAAGCTCATTTATTGAGAGCACTCTTTGGTGAGAGATCTTGAGGTGTGTGGCTATGGATTCCTTGAGCTTCTCCTTGGTCATGTGACTTGGTTAACACTAATCAATGCTTAATTATCTTTCACTATGCCTCTCTCATGTTTCTTGTGATTGCCTATGATGCTTTGATTAACTAGATCGTAACTAACTAGTGGTTAATCCCTCTCTAATCTTGTGTTATTGCCCTCTTTTGCTTGTGTGTGCATGTAGGTTTGATTAGAGTGTGGTGCTTGATAGATCTATGTGTGTGTGCTTGCGATTAGTGTGTCTCATGATAGGATTAGTGTTGTGTGCGTCTTGCAATCGTTAGTGTGTGTGATTGGGTTGATTAGAGGTGAAGAGAAGTGGATGTGAAGATTGCCCTTCATTGTGGCTTAGCTCTTCCATAGGCCGAGAAGCTCACCTAATAGAGTTAACCATTCATGTTGCCATGGTTAGCTCACTAATCATGTGAGTGTTTCCGTACCCTAGCCGGGTAGCTCATCCCTCCGGATTGATAATTTTGTTGGTCATTGGAGATATGCAACGATGGGACCCCCAACATTTGGCGCCATTGCAGGGGATGATGGCCTACGCTAGTGTAATTGCGGCATAATCGGATGTGTTTCCTCACTAATTTCACTAATAATTTCGCTTGTGTGTTTATGTTTTTGTGGATTTTAGATGTGTGTGCATGAAGCAATGTGTTCATAATTCCCTAATTTGTCACCATATCTTGCCAATTGTGTGTTTACACACTTTAATTTCACACTAGCCCCTTGCTAATTTCACTAATTTTTGCTAAATTACTAATTTTCTATGAAGGATTGGAGCTTTCAACCGTCAACTAATCGATCTTCAATGGAAAGGTAATCAAGGTGGTATTCTCAACATCCCTAGGATCTAAAGGTGTGTAGAGATTCCACCATGATGTAATGTAATGTTGATGCTATGTTATTGCAATGCAATGTTGATGCTATGATGCTATGAAATTTTTGGATTGTTTGTTTTCATGCCGTCGTAATGCCGGAATTTTTAAGAATTGGTGGTGTATGAATTTGACAAGTTCAATTGTTAATTGGTGATTGTACATTGTTGATTGGGTGCCTAATTGAGTTAATTGCATGCTTGAATGGTCAATTGCAAGTGTGTGTGCACTAAAATCAAGTGTGTGTGTATTCTAATTGAGTGTGTGTATGTCTAATTTTAGGTGTGTGCACTATTTTCCCCTTGTTTGTGCACCTAAAAATCGATCTCTGCTTAATGATTTTTCAATTGTGATGATTGATTTATCTTGTGGTCATGTCCAATCAATGACTTGTGAAATCACATTGCAATTTTGACAAGATTAACCCTTTTGTGTGCGCACATAAAGATTAGTAAAAACTGCCAATTTTATTATTGTGTGTGTGCCTAAAAAGTGCTTAATGTGTATGATTAATTCAACGTTTTGATTGAATATTTGATGTGTGTAATGGTTAATTGCTACGTTTTTTATCTCAAAACAGGGATTTACACACTCTAATTTTGTCAAATTTTAACGTGATTTTTCCGCAAATTTTGTCGATTTAATTGCCTAGGTTGGATTTTATTGATCAAATTAATTGGTAATTCAACTGATGTGATTTGTGTGATTTTATTTGGCTGCACTAATCCCCTATGTGTGGAGATTTTTTTAATTTAAAAAAGGTATTTTTTGGATAATTTTTACAATTTTTTGCTAATTTTTACATTAATTATAGTTTATTCCATAAAAAATTGATATCTTACGATCTTTACGAGCTGTTTTGAATGTGTGTTCACGGCTTGATTTTGAGCACATTTGGGCTTTCTTTCATTAAATTTTGAGCAATTTGCTATTTTCAGGGGCGAGGTTGATGATTTTGTAAATTGTATTTTTGATAAAATCTGCTATTTTTGGTGTGCTTTAGAGTGTCAAAAATGTTTGTTTGTGAATGACGATGATTTTCTAAGGTTTTTAGAAATTTTCCAAAATTGTTTGGAGTTTTCTGACAATTTTTGGGATTTTCGGGTTAATTTTAGCGTTTTCGGAATATTTTTGGCATTTTTGGACGTTTGGAAATAAAAAATCGATAAAAAGGCCGGGTTCGAGTTCAATGTCCGTGCCTTGCGGCGCATAAAAATTTTCTCGTGAAGAGATGTTTAAGCCCTATAGAGATAGCTTTTGTCAACATTAAAATTCTCTTCTTCTTCTTCCTGCTCCGCGTGAACCCACCCCACACCCACTCTCTCTCCCCCAAGACTCCTATTGCTAACTCTCTCTCTCTTCCCCCTCATTCTAAAAGCACGATTATCAACAGTCTCTCTCTAACCTCCCCCTCTCATTCTCTCTCTCTCTCTCTCTCTCTCTCTCTCTCTCTCTCTCTCTCTCTCTCTCTCTCTCTCTCTCTCTCTCTCTCTTGCAGCGAGCGCATGCACCACCTCCCTTCCCTTCCTTGTCTTTTTTCCACACACACACACTTCGTGACACTCCCCTGCTACGCGCTGCTGACCCACCTCTCCCTTGTCTCATTCTGCACGCCGAGCACGTCAGTGCGTCCCTCTCTCGCTCGCTCGCATGCACCTGCCCAACCACGTCAGCACTGTGTCAAGGTCTCTCTCATTGTCCCACTGTGAGCGTCGTCTCAAGGTCTCTTCTCTCTCTCCTCGTAGATGCAGCGCCGCGTTGTCCGCCATTACTGCTACTGTCCCACGCGCTATCACGTCCGTAGTCTACGTCGTTGTGAGCCCCCATGGTCAATGCGCTCTCGCCAACTCGCCAGGTAAGTAAGAAGGTAAGCTTTTTCTTTTTTTAAATCAATTTAAATAATCCAAAAAAAAAAATTTTAAAAAAAAAATCTAAATAAAAAATCAAATATTCAAAAAAAAGAATAGAAAATCACAAAAAAGAGTTTAAAAATTATTAAAAAAAAGAAAATCACACAAAAATAGTTATGCTAGTAAGCATACTATGAGATATAGCTAGCATACATGGTGGTAAGCATATTGTGTATGCTAGTTAGCATAGATAGTTATCCTAGCTAACATATTGTGAATACTAGTTGGCATTTTTTGTATGCTAGTTAGTATACTGTGTATGCTAATAAGCATACCTTCTATGCTAGTTAACAAAATATGCATGCTAACTAGCATAGAGAGTTTCCCAGTTAGACACAAAGTATGCTAATTAGCATACCATGTATGCTAGTTAGCATTGTGAATACTATTTGGCAATTTTTTGTATGCTAGTTAGCATACTGTGTATGCTAATAAGCATACCTCCTATGCTAGTTAACAAACTATGCATGCTAACTAGCATAGAGAGTTTCCCAGTTAGACACAAAGTATGCTAATTAGCATACCTTGTGTGCTAGCTAACATATAGGGTATGCAAATTAGCACACACAGTGTGCTAACTAACATACAAGGTATGATAATTAGCATAGATAATATGTTAATTAGCATACTTTTTATGCTAATTAGAATATTGTATGATGGCTAGCATGCAAGTATGCTAATTAGGAAAAAGGTATGCTAATCATCATGCATAAGAATACCTTTTCTTATAGTTATCATACTTGCATGCTAGTCATCATACACAATGTTCTAATTAGCATAAAAAGTATGCAAATTAGCATACCTTGTTAGCTAGTTAGCACACATGGCTAAACACAATGTTCTAATTAGCATAAAAAGTATGCTAATTAACATCTTATATCTGCTAATTAGCATACCTTGCTAGCCATGTGTGCTAACTAGCTAACAAGATATGCTAATTAGCATACCTCTTATGCTAATTAGAACATTTAGTATGATGGCTAGCATGCAAGTATGATAACTATAAAAAAAGGTATGATAATTAGCATACTCTGTATGCTAGCTAGCATTTGGTGCATCCTAACAATCATTCAAAGTTTAGTTAGCATACCTTCTTTGCTAGCTAGCAAAATGTGTATGCTTGTTAGCATACCTCTATGCTAGTTAGCATACATTTTGAGCTCGCTAGCATAATTTGTATTATAGTTAGCATACCTCTTTGCTAGTTATCGTAATGTGTATTTTAGTTAGCACGCACAATATGCTAACCAACAAAATTGGTATGCTAATTAGCAGAGACGTTATGTTTATTAGCATAACTTATCTCTAGTTAGCATACCATCTATGATAGCATACATTGTATGCTAATTAGCAGAGACGTTATGTTTATTAGCATAACTTATCTCTAGTTAGCATACCATCTATGATAGCATACATTGTATGTTAATTAGCATACCATCTATGATAGCATACATTGTATGTTAATTAGCATACCATTTATGCTAATTAACATAACATGTATGCTAATTAGCACACTATCAAACATAAGCATACCATTAACATACACACAATTTTGCCTATTAACATTTTATATATGCTTATTAGCATACATTCTCTGCTAGTTAGCATACACACTATATTCACACTTCCTTGTTAGCATATTTTGTATGCTAGTTAGCATATTAATCATGGTGGTTAGCACACTTTGTATACTAGTTAGCATAGTTAGCATAGACAATATGAATGTCTACAGGATATAGATGCCTACCATACATGGAATGCTACTTGTCACATTATGCATACAAGAAATCATAATGGTATCGATGAAAATTAACGGGTGAATGGAATACACAGGTATCAATGATGCGGGATATGAACCCGACAAGACACCTTTCAATCAAAGGAAAGAAGAGAAGCTCTGTAATGACGAATCTGATGAGCTGGATAAACACCAAGAAAGGGTAGATGTAATGCGACAGCGCACAAGGCTGTTGCAGATGGTAAAGGAACAGATGATGATGATGATGAAGATTTTATCATGATTACTCATCCCAAACCCAAGCCCCCTACAAATGATCAAACAAGCGTCTTAGAGGAAACAGTTAGGAGTGTGTAGGAGGAAGGTAGGAGTGCTCAAGAGGAAGGTTTCATTACTGACAGCGGGCTGACTGCGCAAGACGCTGGTGATGACAGCCCCCTACAAGGTTTTGTAAACAAAGTGAAATTAAAGAGAAAAGGTGGCTTGGAAAAGATTTTGGAAGAACCTAGGGACGAGAAATGTGTTGCCCCTCCGAGCACCCTGGATGACATAAACGACCACAGCAGAGGTGAAAAGAAAGCCATTTGCTCACGTGCTTGCAAGAAATTATGTTGAATCTGTTCCCTATTCTGTCCAAGTTATGTAGTGTTAGCAATCTCCACACCCTGTGGCATGTATCTCTCTAGATATTTGTAATGGAAAAACTCTTTTCAATATTATTTTACTGTACAACAGTTCAGTAGTTTTTGCTTGTCTTTTATGATGTCTTTATTTGATACCATTTCTGTGTCACAGGGAAAGAGAAATTGCAGTTAGTTGCCCTACATGATTTGAATTATGCCATTGCATGCAAAACCATACGAAAGCGGCGTATTGCCAAGGCTAGACAACTACAAAAAGAAAAAGCCGAGATTGAGAAGCGCCTGGCTAGCTATCTTAAACGCTTAACCAAAATAAATGAGTACTTCAGTTATGTTCATCCCTCGAGGGAAGTTATTTATGCTGAGTGGTATACACTGCCAGACCCAATATGCGTGCCAAAGCCATTGTCAGATGAGGGGTGTGCTTTGGTTCTTGATCTAAATGTCCTGCTTGTTCAAGTTGTAGAGCCAATGCACAGTGACATTCCCCCTAAGCATGCAAGGGAAATGATAAAGTACAATGTGCAAGATAGGAGGTTGGTATTTTGTCGCAAAGACAACCATAAATTTTTGGATTGGTGCATCCGTTTTTTCCATGTGTATATATGGAGCACCAGCATGGCACCTAAAGTGAATGCAATATTAGAAACAATATTCAAAGAGCAGCGGGATAAGCTGAGAGGTGTTTTTACACAGGTTCATTGTAATGGCAGGCTTGGCAGATATATAATAAGACTGTATTCTTGAAGGATTTGAGATTTTTTTGGAAGAACTGCAACTTTGGGCCACAAAACACTCTAATTATTGACAATAGTATGTAGAAAGTGTGCCAGAACCCTGAAGGAAGTTGGCTTGTTACTCCTAAGATAGAGGACCAGACCAAAGAACAGTGGCAAAACTTCCTGATAAATACTTTGAGCAGCTAGCTGTTCCTACGGCTGCAATCAGAGGATCGTGCAATGTATATAGCTGAAAATGCGTTTGATACTGCCCCAAATTTTTTTTCACATCAAGTGATCAGGAAGCTGGAATCAGAAATGCACCGGCATATAGTAGCCCAGCGTAATGAAGCCATGCGTAGGAGACAAAGGGAGGCTGATGAAGAAGCTGAAAGACATAAGAGAGAGAGGCTACAGAGGGAAAAATTAGAGAAGCAGCAACAAGAAGAAGAAGAAAGAGAGTTGCAAGAACCAAAAGCTCAGTAAGAAGAAGAATTCCAGCGAGACCCAAAAGCTCAGCAAACAAAGAAGCAAACGAACACTAGGCAAAAGCAAGTGTACAAGCGTACTAAACCACAATCTTATCCAGAGTAGGAGGCTCTCTGCAGTTTTGTAACATTATGAAGGAAATTTTTAAATTGCCTTTCCAATGTTTGTAACTATTCCGACTATCACTTCAGATAGTAATGATCATATCCTGTACTATTCTTGTTTTGAAGACAATACTATGTGTACTATTGGCATCTTGAAAACATTGAATTTGTATACATTCTCGTTGGAAATCAGCAAAGGTATGCTAATTAGCATAACATTTATGCTAGTTAGCAGACTGTTTATGCTAACACAGCCAAAATAGTATGCTAATTAGCATATCATGCATGCTAGTTAGCATACCATGTATGCTAATTAGCATACTCAAAGTAGCTAATTAGTTAGAATACATTCTAATTAGCATATTGAGCATTTTTGTTTGTGCTAACTTCCACTCACAACATACCATAGTATGCTAATTAGCATACACAGTATATAGAAACTGCCATGTTTTCTCCTTGAAACCAGCAATGGTATGCTAATCAGCATACTGTCTATACCAACTGGCATAAAAAATATGCTAATTATCATGCTTGGTATGCTAATTAGCATTCCTCGAATTAGCATACTGTGGATTTTTGTTTTTGCTAACTTCCACTCACAGCATAGTATGCTAATTAGCATACATAGTATATAGAAATCTGCCATCCCTTCTTGAAACCAACATACAGTATGCTAATTAGCATACATGAAATGCTTATTGGCATACACAGTATACAGAGAGCTATTATCTCTTCTCCTTGAAACCAACAAACCTATGCTAGTTAGCATACTGTTAATGGTGTAAACTATGCTAATTAGCATACCCACAGAATGCGAATTCCACTCACAACATAGTATACTGATTACCATACATAGTATTCAGAAAGCTGCCATCTCTTCTCCTTGAAAACCAGCAAAGTTATGCTAATTAGCATATTGTTTATGCTAACTAGCACATATAAGTTTATGCTAATCAGCATAAACAATATGCTAATTAGCATTAGCATACATAGTATACAGGAAGCTGCCATCTCTTCTCCTTGAAAACCAGCAAAAGGTATGCTAATTAGAACATTTTGTATGCTAACTAGCATTAACAGTATGCTAATTAGCATACCCACAGAACACAATGAGACAGGTTGTACAAATGATCTCTCTTAAACTGAGACCCCTCTGTGATAGACACCAAAGCCATGTATACACAAAGCACACAAGAGACACAAGATACCCAAGTTTTTGATAAAACTGGATTATATCTGAGCAAGAAGAATATTGAAGATGCAGTGATTACAACTTAAAAGCTGAAGGGCACGCTATTATAGATTGCTTCATAGATTTTTGGGTTGATTGTGTACACCTGCCGTCTCCTTGAGATGTGCTTCATGGGTATTTTGATACATCATACCAAAATGTGAAAGTACGTGGACGATGGGCTACTTGTGGTCTAGCTTGAAGGTGTATGCATCCAATTGCTCGTAATACAAACCTTGCACAACATATGAGCCTCTATCAATTGCAATGCCCCACTCATCGAGGTACCCCTTCTCCACCTTCTCCATTGCTACAACACACTTGACCAGGTAGAAATCCACATTCTCGACGTTGGTCGAAGCATCTGGATTTACAATAAATGTGTCGCCAGCACATAGAGCGCTACTCAACACATCATGATGACCTTCGTATGTGAAGTCATCGTAGGCGGCTGCTTCATCTTCCGAATTTGCTCATTAGGTAATGGCAGTAGAGTATGATAATCCCAAGGCTGCACGTGAGCTTTATTGACGCAGCGATTCCATTCTCCGTGCATGCATGCATCATAGAAGCATGTCAAGGCTCTTGTTGCAAGGGCAATTGGATCCCCAGGGTTGTGGCCACGAAAAGCATGTAAAGAGCGAGTTTTTGCCACAGTGGCACAATTCCACTTCACCTCCCTGTTCACTTCCCCCTCTTTAACCTCCCAGAACACACGGGCACATTCCCTTTCTTTTGAAGGATAGTGTGAAGGTGCTCCCTGCGACATGTTGGCTTGGAAATAAGCAACCACATCAGCTGCACACCACAAAATAGCTCCATTAGGTTTTAGTTTTTCATGGGTCAAGGTTCTTTTCCCAGTTTCTCCTGCACCATCATGCTCTCCCTTGTTGTGCCCTAATCCAAAGAAGAACCAGCTCATCCCCATCTCTGTGAGTCCACCATATCTTGCAACTAAGTAAAAAGGACTGTGCCAATGCATTGACTGAATCTCATTTTGTTCCTTGAAGGAATAATTCTCTGCAAAATCAACAACTGACATAATGACATCGTCCGGAAACCGAAGAAGGCAATCCTTGAATTGTTGTCCTTGCCATCGAGCCACATAGTTATGAGTGATAAAGAGCTCCAACTTGGTCTTCAAGAGTTGAAGAAACTCCCAGCACTACATTTCTTTGTGCAAAAGATCTTTTCTTTTGTTACTATTTCCATGCTTGTCTTGAGCTTGTACATATGCAAATAATTTCACATTAATACTATTACCTGGCTTTGCTGTCTCCAAGCAGCATAATTCCAATGTATTCACTCCACATGTCAAACACTCTCCCATCAGGCATTCCCTTCTATGGAAAACTGCATCTGCGGGCTTAGGACAGAGAACAGACTCCCACATATGTGTGACACCTTTGAAAGTGTGATGTGAAGCCAAGAAACCCTTGCTAATGTTCTCACATGGGGCACAGATACTGCAGATACAGTCACAACCTGCTCTATGCAGCCCAAAAGCACGAGAGTGCATGTGGTTCAGCGTGTCCTTCAAAAAAGACATCTGCACATGGTATTCGCAACAACATATGTATCTATCTTTCATCCGCCTACAAAAGAATGTCTTCAACATCTCAAACATTCTCATGCCAATCTTGCAATATGGATTTTATTCCTTGAATCTACGAAAGAACTCAACCTGCAACATCCAAATGATGATCAGTATTTAGATTGCTAACTAGGACATCCAACAATTTCATGAAAACAAATCATAGTGACAATCAACATCCTAATGTGCATGCAACAACGTATGTTAACTAGCATAAAGAGTGTTAGCTAGCATATATCTTGTGTTTACCAGGTAGCTCTGTATTCTAGGTAGAGCACAAGGCATGCTAACTAGCACATACCATATGCTAACTAGCATACTCATTAGGACACCCATCATGTTGTTGAGCATAGTAGGTGTTAACTAGCAGAAATTATGTTAACTAACATACATCTTGTGCTGACTAGCTAGCTCTGTATGCTAGGTAGAACACAAGGCATGCTAGCTAGCATACTCCATATGCTAACTAGCATACCCAGCCCAGCTGCTAGTTCTAACTAGCATACTCCATATTATAACTAGCATACTAGGTATGTTAACTAGCATACATATTGTGTTAACCAACTAGCTCTGTATGCTATTTAGGACCCAAGGCATGCTAACTAGCAGAGTCCATATGCTAACTAGCACAGTCTATATGCTAACTAGCATACTCCATATGCTAGCTATCATACTCAATATGCTAACTAGTATACGCATTAGGACACTCATCATGCTATCGAGAATACTAGGTGCTAACTAACATAAATGATGTTAATTAGCATACATCTTGTGCTGACTAGCTAACTTTATATGCTAGGTAGAACACAAGGCATGCTAACTAGCATACTCCTTATGCCAACAAGCATACTCCATATGCTTACTAGCATGCCCATCCCAACTGTATGCTAGGTAGAACACAAGGCATGCTAGCTAGCATACTCCATATGCTAACTAGCATACCCATCCCAGCTGCTAGTTCTAACTGTTGAGATGTCAAGCTCTACATCTTGAGCTGGCATCCACTACGGCTCTTGGCCCAAATCAAGACATTGAGGTCAGATGGAGGGGGAGAGTACTTCTCCAACGATTTTTCAGATTTTCTGCGAATGCATGGTATATGCAAGCAGTTTACATGCATATATACTCCACAGCAGAATGGGGTCGCAGAAAGGAAAAACAGGCACATTGCAGAGGTTGTACGTGCATTGATGAATGAGAAGAACATGCCTCATCATTTCTGGGATGAAGCTATAAATACAGTTGTGTACATTATGAACAGGACACCTACAGCTGCGGTGCATGATGTAACTCCTGAGGAAAAGTTTACAGGTACAAAGCCTGATTTGGCACACTTGAAAGTGTTTGGCTGCATAGCTTACGTGCATGTACCAGATGAGTTGCGTAGGAAATTGGATCCTAAAGCAGAGAAATGTATTTTTGTGGGATATTCCCTTGAACAAAAGGGGTACAGGTGCTACAATCTTACTACACGAGAATTACGAGTGAGCAGAGATGTAGTCTTTGATGAGATGAGCAGCTGGTACAGTAATGCACATGGCACTATTGGGGCTGATGTAAAAGATGATGTGGTTGTACAAAATGTGAGGCCACAGTCACAGGTTTTGAGTGGACCACAAGAGTCCTCTTCTTGTGGCTCTGTTGAGAAGCCATGGAATGGTAGACTACGTACGCAGGTTACTCCACTAGCAGGTACAGGGAATGTATCACGAAAAGGAAAGGAAAAGGTTGATGAACCTCCCTTTATAGCTGATGCATCATCAGGTTTTTCACATGTAGACATGGATTCAGATGGTTCTGAACAAAGTCTTGATGAGGAATTTGGAATTCCGGCTATCAGGACACCTGGTGTAAGGAAAGTACAAGAAGATGGTAGAGGGCAAAGGAGTGATCCAGGACCGCGAAGATCTAACAGAGTCAGAAATCCAGTTCAGAAATTGACTTATGATGGGTATCTAGCGTATCACCAAGCCTACATGTCTAAGGTGATACAGGATGTGGAGCCCACATGTTTTGAGGATGCAGTTGGAAATGTGCATTGGGATGATGCAATGAATGAAGAGATGGCTGCATTGGAAGCAAACGACACATGGGAGTTGGTGCCATTGCCAAGTGGAAAGAAAGCTATTGGCTATAAATGCGTGTATAAAACCAAGCATAAGGCTGATGGTAACATTGAGCGTCACAAGGCAAGGCTGGTCGCAAAGGGCTATGCACAGACGTATGGCATAGACTATGAGGAGACCTTTGCTCCAGTGGCAAAGATGACGAGTGTGAGAGCTGTCATAGCAGTGGCTGCATCTAGAGGATGGAGTATGCATCAAATGGATGTAAAGAATGCCTTCTTAAATGGTGAGTTGCAAGAGGAAGTGTATATGGATCAGCCACCTGGTTATGTCGATCCAGGTTACCCAGATTATGTATGCAGACTTCTCAAAGCTTTGTATGGTTTGAAGCAAGGCTCTAGAGCATGGTATGACAGGATTGCCAAGTATCTTGTCAGTATTGGGTTTAGGAGAGCTCATGCTGATCATTCACTCTATGTATGTGAGAGTGATGTGGGGATTGTGGTCATTACCATATATGTAGATGACCTTATTATTGTGGGTGACAATGCTATGGAGATTGACCATGTGAAGGGTCTTCTCAAACAGGAGTTTGAAATGAAAGATTTGGGCGAGTTGCACTACTTTCTTGGCATTGAGGTGATCATGACTCCAGAGGGTGTATGGCTATCACAGAGACAGTATGCTTTGGACATGTTGTCAAAGTATGGTATGGCTGATTGTAAGCCAATTTCTATTCCCTTGGATGTGAATGCAAAGCTGAGTGTAGAGAAGGGTGATGTTGTTGAGGATGTCAAGATGTACAAGAAGATTGTGGGTAGTCTAATCTACTTGACTATCACGAGGCCAGACTTGAGCTACACAGTAGGCTTGGAGAGTCAGTTCATGCAGCTTCTGAGGAAGCCACATTTGGATGGAGTACGACGTACAATTCAGTATGTGCAAGGGACTCTTGACTACGCATTGTTCTATGCAGCAGATGTGCCATTAGCATTGTATGGGTATACAGATGCAGATTGGGCAAGTAGCATTGTTGATAGGAGATCTACGAGTGGCTTCATGTTCTCTTTTGGGAGTGCTGCTATTACTTGGAGCAGCAAAAAGTAGCCTACGGTTGCTTTATCGAGCACAAAGGCCGAGTACAGAGGTGCAGCAGTTGCAGCGTGCGAGGTAGCTTGGCTATGCACATTACTTGAGGACTTGGGAGTACAGGTGGACCGACAGATTTTCATCCATTGTGACAACCTCAGCAGCATGCAGTTGGCTAGGAACCCAGTGTTCCATGCTAGGACCAAGCACATAGAGGTCCATTACCACTACGTTCGAGAGCGAGTGTTGGCGGGCGACATCGTCTTGGTCTACGTCAGCACAGAGGAGCAAATAGCGGATATCTTTACCAAGGCCCTCGGAGCTGAGAAGCTTCGACGTTTCCGAACTATGCTTGGACTGTGCGACATGCAGAGCTCGAGGGGGAGTGTTGAGATGTCGAGCTCTACATCTTGAGCGGGCATCCACTACGGGTTTTGGCCGCTTACGGCATTTACTCACTAGAGCGTTAGGTGACCGACACGGAGGATCTGTGCCAGTGATTCTACAGCTGGACTACACTTATAGTGCCAGCCTAGTACGCTTCTAGCGAGTTCACACTTAGTGACCGCATGTACATATGTGCTACTTTTCAGTTTTAGCACTTAGTCATTTTTGTACTCTCTTTTCTGTGAGAAGAAGAAGAAGCTTTCCATCTCTGTGTGCTTTGTGCTTGTCTTGTGTAGCTCTCTTGCATCCTCTTTCTTTACACTAACTAGCATACTCCATATTCTAACTAGCATACTAGGTATGTTAACTAGCATACCAGGTATGTTAATTAGCATACATATTATGTTAACCAACTAGCTTTGTATGCTATTTAGGACCCAAAACATGCTAACTAGCAGAGTCCATATGCTAACTAGCACGGTCTATATGATAACTAGCATACTCCATATGCTAGCTATCATACTCACTATGCTAACTAGTATACGCATTAGGACACCCATCATGCTATCAAGCATACTAGGTGCTAACTAGCATAAATGATGTTAATTAGCATACATCTTGTGTTGACTAGCTAACTTTATATGCTAGGTAGAACACAAGCCATGCTAACTAGCATACTCCTTATGCCAACCAGCTATGCTTACTAGCATAGCTGGTTGGCATACCCAGCCCAACTGCTAGTTATAGCTAACCAGCATAACCCTTGTCTTAAATAGCATACCGACCATGCTAGTGAGCATACTAGGTGTTAACTAGCACAAGTGGTGTTAACTTGCATACCTTTTGTGTTGACCAACTAACTCTGTATGCTATTTAGAACTAAAGGCCTGCTAACTAGCATACTTTGTATGCTACCTAGCAAACTCCATATGCTACCTAGCATAATCACTTTCTATTAGACAACGTACCTATCATGCAATTGAGCATACTAGGTATGTAACTAGCATACTAGGTTTGTTAACTAGCATACCAGGTATGTTAATTAGCATACATACTGTGTTAACCAACTAGCTCTGTATGCTATTTAGAACCCAAGACATGCTAACTATCATACTCCATATGCTAACTAGCATAGTCAATATGCTAACCAACACAGTCCATATGCTAACTAACAAAAGTCTACAAATCAGTATGCTATTGATCAGCATATACAAGTTACTAAGCACTAGAGATGCAATGCATAAAATGCATAAGTTATGGTACAAGTATTTGATTGATCACCTGAGGCTCGTCTAGGAGGTGCACTGGGTGTTCTATGTCCCTGTTCCTCCCCATCTTCTTTCGACAAACATCCTTCTTGTTCGGTGAAACGCGAGTCTCCACTTTCCAAAATGTCTAGACCAATTCCTTAATTTCATTTGTGATAGGGCTATGACGGTGTTTCTTGTGACATGCAACCAATGAAAACAATCGACCATCAACATCGAGCTTCGTCTGTCGTGATTTCGCCTTGTGCAAGGTGCGACGATTGACATTTAGGACCCTGGCTTGCAATCATTAGTGTGTGCGATTGGGTTGATTAGAGGTGAAGAGAAGTGGATGTGGAGATTGCCCTTCATTGTGGCTTAGCTCCTCCATAGGCCGAGAAGCTCACCTAATAGAGTTAACTATTCATGTTGCCATGATTAGCTCACTAATTGTGTGAGTGTTTCCATGCCCTAGCGTGGTAGCTCATCCCTCTGGATTGATAATTTTGTTGGTCATTGGAGCTATGCAACGATCGGATCCCAATAGGAATGAAAATAAATAAGCCTCAAGGAAAAAACTCTTAAGTGTCTTGAGCCTTTACTTAGACACACATGTGTTTTCACATGGATAGTTGTATGTTGCATTGTTGTTTGATTCAATTGAGCTCTTCGTGGATTTCAATATTTTAAATATATTTTATGTGCTTGATATGTTTACTAGATCCACTTGGGTGGGGTGGATTCGTGTCACTAGATTTATTAGTCCAGACTTTCTTTCTTTCTTGAAGGCATTGGGATCATGAGGTAGGAGCCTTTTTCTATGTATAACTTTGTTTTAATTCCTCACCTTTTGAATTTTCATTCACATTTTTTTGATTTTGTGTAGACATCTCGTAGACATGTGTACCATGAGGATTCATGAACGTTTCTTTTTGTTTAGCTTCCATGACCGAAACATCCTCCACTTACTAGGATTTTATCATGATGAATTCGACCTCACTACAAGAGGTACTTAATATTAGCGACGCTTGCAGTGCGATGCTCAAATGTGAAAACCCATGGCGTCGTTATGGGTGACGCTCATAGCGATGTCGACAGGGGTTAAAAAATAACCAAGAGCATCCAAAAACTCAGATCTCAAATCTGAGTTTTCAGTGCGCGCTCAAGCAAGCAAAGGTAACCCACGCTCTCCCTCTCTCTTTCTTTCTTCTCCACACACACACACACACACACACACACGAGGAGAGGAAGGAGAGCCAGGTATGCTCCTTCCCTCTCCTCACTCTCATGTTCCCTTCCCCTCTTTCTCTCTCTCCCTCTCTCTCTCCCTCTCTCTCTCTCACACACACACACACACACATTGTGTTTTTGAGAGAGAGAGAGAGAGAGAGAGAGAGAGAGAGAGAGAGAGAGAGAGAGCACATGCCTAAACAAAACACACACACACACACACATGCATAAACAAAGAATGCATACACACACATTGAGAGAGGAAAAGAGAGAGAGAGAGAGAGAGAGAGAGAGAGAGAGAGAGAGAAGAAGAAGAAGAAGAAGAAGAAGAAGAAGAAGAAGAGAGCCTTAACGTCGTAGGAAACTATCCCAAGAGACCTTAAAGATCTAGTCGACGAGGAGTTGAACTCAAGACCTGTTATTCAAGAGGGAAATGGCATAACCAATCTATCACACTTGGGTGCTAGAAAGGTTATACCATTTTCCTCCTTTTATTGGCGTGCACACACACACACACACACACACACTTATCTAGCTGACAAGTTGTTGGCTAACCCTTGGCTGACAGCTTCCCTTTTTGGTGTGCTAACCTAGAGATGCTATGCTCTAAAAACATTTTACCGAGTCTCTAGAGAAGACCACATTATCCGTCTTTGAACTACTTTCGAGCCCCTTCTCTTTCCCCACACACATGCATGATCGATAATGGCTTGGTTTACTGAATGCTTTACATATTCTCCTACGCAACTCGCGATGATGTGTCTTTTATCTTAGCTGGAGCTGTAAACAGGTGGATACCCTATCCTGTTACATATGCATAACCCACCTCTGATTAAGGACATGTGGATGACTTCATCACTTGCACATGGGCATTAGGTATCGAGTTTTGGTGGATACCCTATCTTGTTACTTATGTATAAGTGGGTCCTACATGGCGCATTTGTTGTAGATGCATTTCACTCTCTCCTTGCTTACCCGATCGAAGGGAATTCGGATACCGCCATTTCCACTCGCCCTAACCAGCTCAACACTGACACAGGATGATCGTTCAACACACACACACACACACACACACACACACACACACACACACACACACACACACACTTGGCTAGTAGAGGAACGTCTGCGAGGGTTTGGCAGCTGGATACGAGCACTCTACACACACACACACGTGCACGCACACACATACACACACACATACATGATGTGCCTGTATTTTTGCAATCCTTCTAGGAGCCCTTTGTATGCCTCTACATCCTGGGTTGCCACCCTTCATAAGGGCATGCAATACACATGCGCTGTGGGTTTAGTTGATCCGATTTCTGATCTGCTTGCAAAAGCTGGACTTCAATCCTTCCATAGCAGATATGTGTTTAGTACCCTTCACTCTCTCCCAAAGTGATTCAACCACAAAACAGGATATAGCAGTGTGCTCTCTTCTCTTCAAGGAATGCTACTTTAGCTGGGAGGATCTGCAACACTTGTGGAATACTCTTGAAGCAGTTGCACATATAAACAGATCGAATGCGGGACATTGGATCTCACTAGTAATACTACCCTGGCGACGGTGAAGCATATCCAACTTTGCTCGATTACAAATGTGTAGCTACATCGGACTGGAAGACAAACACTCAGGTAGGTGCATCTGCACCTACTCAGTATAGTTAAGGTTTAAAAAAAGAACAATTTCTTTTGCTCATATGAACTGGGAGAATGAATATATGGTTTATTCTTTGACATCTAACTAAATCATTCTCTGCTATAAACTAATAAAAATTGGCGTTTTTTGTAATTGCTCTTTTGGATCTCTGTTTACTCCGGTTTATACAGAAAGGTTATACCATCTTCCTTTTTTTATTGGCACACACACACACACACACACACACACACACACACACACACACACACACACACACACACACACACACACACACACACAAGAGAAGAAGAGAGTTTTAACATTGTAGGAAACTATCCCAAGAGACGTTAAAGATTAGGTTAGATGTAGACTTACGTTAGATTAGATTTAGGTTTATTTAAGGTAGATTAAATTAGATTTAGGTTTATTTTTAGTTAGATTTACGTTAGATTAGACTTAGGTTTATTTAAATTAGATTTAGATTTACGTTAAATTAAATTAGATTTAGATTTATTTTGAGTTTAAGATTAAATTAGATCTAGATTTATGTTCGATGGACTAGCTTTTTTTAGATTTAGGTTAGATTTTAGTGCAATGAAGGTGCGCTCATGATGGTAAGCATTGTATGAAAAACACTTGCTCATATGAAAACACTCAAAAAGACTCCGTTTCCCTACATGAGAAAATTTCCTACGCTCACAGCCTCGACAGTCCATGCGGACCAGCAATTCCACCTGCATGTTCGACTGCTGCTACCATACAATAAGCCGTCATGATCATCCAATGGAAGAGCAAATTGAGCCTACACAGAAATTAGTGATGCAAGATGACGATTCCAAGGGTCACACACACACACACACACACACACACACACACACACACACACACACACACACACACACACACACCAAAGCCCGTCAAATCTAGAGTAAGAATTAAGTGCTTCCAGCAAGCATCACCTACATTGCAAGAATGGCGTACCTGCATGCTACAGACAAAGATCTACTATGAAAAGATGTTGATGTTGTGAAATGCTACAGCTAGAGAAGAGGCAAAGGGGTTTTGTCCACTACATGCACTATCATGTAGACGTGGGTGTGTAGATTTCTTGTACCCACAAATATAGGCATCGACCAATAAAGACAAGTTTTTAACCCGGTGGTTCTGATCTCCGTGCACCTCTAGACCGAGGTGTGCGGGGATTGGACATGACTAGAGAATGTGAGGTAGTTTACAGTGTGAACAAAGAGAGAGAGAGAGAGAGAGAGAGAGAGAGAGAGAGAGAGAGAGAGAGAGAGAGAGAGATAAAAGACGAAGAATGCCAATAGAAAATTATATTTCTTGTCCACGTTATAAGGTTTTTAACCTCATTATGAGTAGTGACGAGGATGTGGGGTCGTCAGACCGAAACACCTATCTCTCAATGAGGATCTTATGTCCTTGTAATCAATGCAAGCATGTTGTGCGACGGACAAGACGTGTTTCTTTGCAGCACGTTCACGAATTTGGTGAGTTCGATCCATCTATTATAGATCGAGTTATTGCCAATTATAACGCGTCGGACGCTGACGCTGGCCAATAGGCAACAATCTTGCAACCCAATAGACGTGTTCGCAAGCGCTTTGGTCAAGTAGCATATGTGAGGCCACAAGATGTAGCCTCTGACAGCTCGGGGGATGATCATGCAGACCACATTCCCAACGAGGCAATGTTTGAGCCTGAGATCGATGAAATGATCGAGACGATCATGGACTCAGAAAGGCTTATCTATGATGATATGAAAAGTGAAGCCGATACGCCATTGTATAATGAAGCACGTGTGTCTAGATTGAAGGCGCTCCTGGTACTTCTCGACATGCAGGCAAAGTTTGGATGGAGTGACACTAGCGTCACAGTGATTTTCAGGTGATCTATTACAATTAGTTTACTTTAATAAAAAACTCTAGATGTATAATGATCTGATAGATTTTTACACAATTGTATCGTATTTTTTTCGTTGTGTAGATTGCTCAAAGAGCACATACTGCCACTGATAATGTGATGCCAGATTCTCGAGAGGAAGCAAGAAAGATTTTGCAAAACTTGGGGATGGATTAAAATTCGATCCACGCTTGTCCTAACGACTGCATTCTTTTCAGAGGGGAATACATAGACATGGAGAAGTGTCCGAAATATGATTCTGAGAGATATCGATTAGATCTCCACGGAACAAAAATTCCGCAAAAGGTTTTGCGATATTTTCCTCTAATTCCTCGCATCAAGCATTTCTTCGAATGTAAGTCCATGGCCTCCCTAGCATCATGGCATGAGGAGGATAAATCTTCGGATGGTGTGCTACAGATTCCTGCAGATTGCGCAGCCTGGAAACATATAGATGAAACATGGTCAGATTTTGCCAGGAAAGCTCCAAATTTGCGCTTAGACCTAGCTATGGATCGCGTAAATCCATTTGGTCAAAGATCAACATCTTACAGTGTATGGCCCGTTGTCATCGTCAACTACAACATTCCCCCGTGGTTGACTACGAAGAAGGGGCACCTATGGCTAAGCTTGATTGTGTCGGGGCGATATAAAGTGAAGAATATGGATGTGTATCTTCGTCCACTATTGGAAGAGCTACAACAATTGTGGATTGGCATAGAAGTGGTGGATATGAGCCGACACACAGGTCGACGGAATGCTTTGATCAGAGGCATTCTAATGTGGACATGATTATCCCGAACTAACAGAATGCTCAGGTGATTTACACTCCTCACTCAAACACTGTAAATCTTGGTTTTTCTCAAGCTTATCTATTATCATGTGTATACATGCAGGGCTTCAAACAAGCGGATATAGAGCATGTGTCACATGTGGACCTAGACTGACTGCACGTAGGGCATCCTCATTGAAGAAGCAAATCTACAAAGGTCATCAAGCATATCTTCCAGATAATCATGTGTTACACGACAGCTTTTTGGAAAGAGAGCCACCGAGGATGTCTACACAAGCATGGTTAGAGCAGAAGAAGATGTGTGATGACGGATTTCCCCCAGGGATGAAGAGACTATCTCTATGGTACGAGTTACCATACTAGACCCGACTCATGATCAATCACTTGCTCTATCCAATGCACATATTCAAGAATATGGGTAATCTACTATGGGACCATTTGACCGAAAAGAAAGATACTTTGGGAGCCAGGGTTGACCTTAGAAATGTGGATTGTATGGAGCAATATTGGCCGCAAACACCGTCCGATGGATCGATAAAACTCCCTAAAGCACCATGGATTTTCACAGGAGCCCAAGAACGCAAAGTAAAAGAGACCATTCAATCTTTGCGGACCCTCACTGGCGTAATGCACTCGCTCCGAACGTGTTTTCCTAAAGAAGGAAAGCTTACCGGTTTGAAGTCACACGACTGGCATAAAATGTGTCAGGTATGTTCATAGTGGGAATTGTGTAACAAATTCGTGTGTGGGCTTTAATATCATTGTTGCACGTGTTTTGCAGTTTATTTTACCTGTGGCCATTGAGGGATGTTTGTCTCTTGACGTCCGTAACACAATCTACAAACTTGCGAAGTTGGTGCAATGGATCTCACAAAAGGAGATCAACATAGACTCCATACCATTGGCCAAACTAAACGCTGCGGAGGTTGTGTGCATGTTTGAGTTCTGCTCATAGATGCAGCTCGTCCCTCCGCTAGATCTAATTGATTGAGTGAAAGAGACGCTAATGTTAAGTATGGAGCCTGATTTACCCTTGTAATTTTTTGTGGTAAAAGCGCACATTTGTAAGGCCCCCATTATGAGGAGAAGCCATCGTGCGTGAAGGTAAATCACTCACCCGAAACCAAAATTTTCACAGTCAAAAACCAGGGGCAACTTTAGGGTCCATCCCCGAGACTTTGTTTTTCCTCACCGGAATATTCCTTTTCGCCGGAATATTATGGCCGGACGGCGGCCGGAAAGTGGTCGAAAAACAACCGGTTGGTTGGCCGGTGGCCGGTAGTCAATGGCCGGTGGCCGGTGGTCGGAAGTCAATGGCCGATGGCCGAATTCAAAAGTGGACTTGTCTTCTCAAGGGCGGCCACACATGGGCAGATTGGAGGGTCCGATTTGGACTTATTCACACAAGGGCGGCTACACATGGTTGCCTCTCATAAGAGAGAGCAGCCCTTTTGGCCTATAAAAAAAGGCCATTTCTACACACATTTCATAGTGTGAAGTTGATGTAACAAGGTGAGTGTGAGGTGATGAGAGTGAAGCAAGGCAGGAGCTCCATTAAGAGCATAATCCCTTTGTAAACTACTTCTTGTTTTGAAGTACTAAAGCCATTGAGTGGCTATTTTCCCGTGGACGTAGCCCACATTGGGTGAACCATGTATATCGTGTGTACTCTCTCTCTCTCTCTCTCTCTCTCTCTCTCTCTACTCTATAATCTCATGTATGTAAATCTGTCTCTCTCCATTAAGTAATCTACTCAATTATATATTTAGCTACGTCTTATTTCCTAACAACTGGTATCAGAGCAAGGTTTGCTCGTAGCTAAATTATCTAAAGGAAAGGATTCCTTGAATTGAGTGGGAGTTATAGCGGAGGAAGGGAAGCCCAAGATTGAGAAGTTCAACGGCAAAAACTACCAACATTGGAAGATGCAGATTGAAAACTATCTCTACCAGAAGGACCTCTATTTTCCACTAGGCGGTCTTGCAAAGAAGCCCGCAAGGATGGCAGATGAATCATGGATTGTCCTTGATCGAAAGGCCCTGGGAACAATCTGGTTAAGCTTGGCGTCAACGGTGGCCTTCAATGTTTTGGAGATGAAGACCACGGAGGACTTCATGAAGTCACTTGGCGACTTCTACAAGAAACCATCGGCATCCAATAAGGTATTTCTTATGAAGCGCTTGTTCAATCTAAAGATGGCAGAGAATGGTTCAGTTGCAGAACACCTAAATGACTTTAACACAAACATAAGTCAACTTTGATCGGTGAAAATCAATTTCGATGACGAAGTGCCTTGCTCTCCTTATACTATCATCTCTACCGGATAGTTGGGACAGCCTTGTGATGGCTGTAAGTAATTCTATTTCTGGCACAAATACTCTTAAGTTTGATGATGTTGTGGGTGTTCTCCTAAGCGAGGAAATACGAAGGAGAAGCAAAGGAGAATCATCGAGTGCTGAACTGTCAGTGGAAATAAGAGGAAGGCTTAAGGAGAGGTTCAAAAACCAAAAGGGTCGTGATTGCGCAAGGCGGAGCAAGTCATGCACAAATTTAGTTCTTGAATGTTGGAACTGCGGCAAGAAGGGCCACGTCAAGAAGGATTGTTGCTCCAAGAAGAAGAAGGAGCCAGAGTCTCAAGGCAACAAGCCAACATCGGAGGCCAATGTGGCAGGTAAAGTAGAGCAAGATGCTCTAATTCTCTCATTAGACAATGTGTCTAATTCTTGGATAGTAGATTCCGGGGCTTCATTCCATGCGACACCACGCAAGCAACATTTCCAAGACTACAGCAAAGGTAATTTTGGGTATGTATACTTGGGAGATGATGAAGCTTGTGAGATTGTCGGCAAAGGTACAATTTCTGTCAAAACTGCCAACGGAAATGAATGGAAGCTTAAAGATGTTAGGCATGTTCCTTCTCTTCGGAAAAAAATTGATCTCTACAGGACAATTGGACGATGAAGGTCACAACATTGCATTCGAAAACAAAAGGTGGAAGATCTCAAAGGGATCTTTGGTGGTTTCCAAGGGAGAAAAGGTCGGTACACTTTACTTGTGTACTATTAGCACACAACCTTCAGCTTGTGCAGCAACTACAGAAGTTGACAGTGCGGTGTGGCACTACCGGCTTGGGCATGTGAGTGCCAAAGGAATGCAAATCCTTCAAACAAAGAAGCTTCTACCAGGTTTGAAAGAAGTGGACTTAGAGTTCTGTGAAGATTGTGTTTATGGTAAACAAAAGAGGGTAAAATTTCAAAAATCAGGAAATGAAAGAAAAATTAAAAACTTGAGTTGGTTCATTCTGATGTTCGGGGTCCTGCAAGTACACCATCACTTGGTGGCTCATTGTACTATGTAACATTCATAGACAATGCGACTAGAAAAACATGGGTTTATGTCATGAAGAATAAGTCCGATATGTTTTTCATATTTCAAAGGTGGAAAGCCTTTGTGGAGAATGAAACAGGTACCAAGGTTAAATGCCTCAGATCCGACAATGGAGGTGAATATTGCAGCCAAGCTTTTGAAAGCTTTTGTGCTAGCAATGGCATTAGGAGGCAAAGGACAACCCCAAGGACACCTCAGTAAAATGGTATTTCGGAAAGGATGAACAAGACAATCATGGAGCGAGCACGAAGCATGTGGCTACATGTAGGCCTACCGCTTGAGCTTTGGGCGGAAGTTGTAAGTACGTTTGTGTACTTAATCAATCGGTCACCCTCAACGGCATTGGATGGGGGAGTTTCAGAAGAGGCATGGATAGGTAAACCGGTGAATTATGCATTTCTCAAAGTCTTTGGGTGTGAGGCTTTCATGCACATAGATAGGAGCCTAAGATCAAAGCTAGATGCAAAGTCCAAAAAGTGTTTCTTCATTGGCTATGGAGAAGGTGACTTTGGGTATCGCCTATGGAATCTTGAAGATGGTAAAATCTTAAGCAGTAGGGATGTAATTTTTAACGAACAAAATATGTACAAAGATTACTTGGAAAGAAATCAAACAAAAGAAACGGGTGATGAGTACATGGAGCTTGAGGACGGTGAAGACTCAAGGACTGCAAACGGTGACAATGTGCAACAACGTCAACCAAATGAGGAGCCTCAACCTATTCCCCGAAGATCTACAAGAGCAAGTAGACCTCCAGAAAGGTTTGTTCCTTCCTTCAACCATCTCTTGATCTCAGATTCTGGAGAGCCGGAATCATACGAAGAAGCTATGCAACATGAATCCAAAGAAGAATGGACGAAGAGCATGCAAGTGGAGATGGACTCACTACATCGCAACCAAACATGGGAATTGGTTGAGTTGCCTAAAGGTAAGCGGGCACTTCAAAACAAATGGGTGTACAAGGTGAAGGAAGAAGAAGGTGGGAAGAAAAGGTACAAGTCTAGGCTTGTGGTAAAAAAATTTTCTCAAAAGAAAGGTATTGACTTCAATGAAATATTTTCTCCTGTTGTAAAGAACTCAATTAGGCTTGTCTTAATCCTTGTGGCTGCTCATGATATAAATCTCGAGCAAATGGATGTAAATACGGCATTCCCTCACGGTGACTTAGAGGAGGAAATCTACATGCTTCAACCAAAGGGGTATGAAGTAAAAGGTAAGGAGAAAATGGTTTGCAGATTAAAGAAGAGCTTGTATGGTTTAAAACAAGCATCAAGACAATGGTACTTGAAGTTTGATCGATGGATGTTGGATCATGGATTCACAAGATGCAACTCGGATCACTGCGTCTACACGAAGAATTTTGGAGATGGGAAATTCATTATCCTAATGTTATATGTTGATGACATGTTGATTGCAAGTGCTAACATGCAGGACATCAAAGACCTAAAAGAGGATCTGTCTAAATCTTTTTCAATGAAAGATTTAGGTGCCCCAAAGAGGATACTTGGTATGAAAATATCAAGGGATAGAACGAAGAAGACAATAAAGCTATCTCAAGAAGATTACATCAAGAAGGTACTAGAAAGGTTTGCAATGCAAAATGCAAAACCAGTTTCTACACCTTTGGCTGGTCATTTTAAACTAACGAAGGATATGTGTCCAAAGACACAAGAGGAGATAGCCTATATGTCTAAAGTTCCATATGCTGCAGCGGTAGGTTCTCTAATGTATGCTATGGTCTGGACAAGGCCAGACATTGCACATGCAGTGGGAGTTGTGAGTAGGTTCATGGACAACCCAGGTAAAGAGCATTGGCAAGCTGTGAAGTGGATACTTAGGTATCTAAAAGGGACAACAACAAATGCTTTGTGTTTTGGAGGAACTGATATTTTTCTAGAAGGGTATGTTGATGCAGATATGGCAGCTGACAAAGATACTCGAAGGAGCACTACTGGCTATGTGTTCACGGTTGGAGGCACAGCAGTAAGCTGGGCTTCAAAGCTGCAGAAAGTGGTTTCACTTTCTACCATGGAAGCAGAGAAATTATGTGGTTTCACAGATTCTTAGAAGAGCTTGGATTCAAACAAGACAAATGTGTCTTGTACAATGATAGCCAAAGCGCTATCCATCTTGTGAAGAACTCAGCCTTTCATTCAAGGACAAAGCACATTGAGGTGAGATATCACTTCATACGCACTCTTTTGGAAGAGGGACAGCTAAAGCTAGGAAAGATGCATACAAGTGAAAATCCTGCATACATGTTTACAAAGGTGGTCAACAAGGAGAAGTTGAGCTTTTGCTCATCTTCAATCGGCATTCAATGATATGAAGCCAGAATGGAAAGCAGTCACGCGTTTGGTTTGGAGATCAGTCTCCAAGTGGAAGATTGTTAAGTATGGAGCCCGATTTACCCTTGTAATTTTCTGTGGTAAAAGCGCACATTTGTAAGGCCCCCATTATGAGGAGAAGCCATCCTGCGTGAAGGTAAATCACTCACCGGAAACCAAAATTTTCATATTCAAAAACCAGGGGCAACTTTAGGGTCCGCCCCCGAGACTTTTTTTTCCCTCGCCAGAATATTCCTTTTCGCCGGAATATTATGGTCGGACGGCGGTCGAAAAGTGGTCAAAAAACAACAAATCGGTTGGCTGGTGGCCGGTGGTCGGAAGTCAATGGCCGGTGGTCGAATTCAAAAACGGACTTGTCTTAATCTCAAGGGCGGCCACACATGGGCAGATTGGAGGGTCCGATTTGGACTTATTCACACAAGGACGGCTACACATGGCTGCCTCTCATAAGAGAGGGCATCCCTTTTGGCCTATAAAAGAAGGCCATTTCTACACACATTTCATAGTGTGAAGTTGATGTAACAAGGTGAGTGTGAGGTGGTGAGAGTGAAGCAAGGCGGGAGCTCCATTAAGGGTATAATCCCTTTGTAAACTACTTCTTGTTTTGAAGTACTAAAGCCACTGAGTGGCTGTTTTCCCGTGGACGTAGCCCACATTGGGTGAACCACGTATATCGTGTGTACTCTCTCTCTCTCTCTCTACTCTATAATCTCGTGTATGTAAATCTATCTCTCTCCATTAAGTAATATACTCAATTATCTATTTAGCTACGTCTTATTTCCTAACAGCTAAGAAGTACTACTACTACTTCTTAGCATCTCTTTCACCCAATCAACTAGAATTAGTGGTGGGGCAAGCAACATCTATGATCAGATACAGAGTTCTTTCGCAATTGCAGCTTCAGTCTCCATCACACCCAGAGCGCAGTGCTTTTACAAATTCATAGAAATTCAATGAAATCTCTCGACACAGGAATCCCTCTCTCTCTCTCTCTCTCTATCTATCTATCTATCTATCTATCAACGTGTCCATGTTTTCTTCTCCATTCATTCAATATTAAGTTTAAATATTCGTGTGTTTAATGCAGGTATGGATGATGAGCAGTTTCTTTCTTCTTTGTCACCCGAGCAGAGACAATGGTATGTGGAGCGTCATCGCTCTGGCGCATCATCGCACGTTCCTACTTTGGCCGCGTCTCCCTCTGTTTCGGAGCATTCAGTGCTCTCCAAAGCTTTGGTGTCGACGAGACGATATTCACACTCGTCTAGGCACCGGTGCTCTAGTGGCGGCGGTGGCAGTTGTTGTGGGGATGCCGCCGCCGATGCTTCGACACCGCCTCGTGTTTGACAAGGCTCTTTACCCTCCCCTTCTTTGCCCGCCTCGACACCAGCCACGGCACGTCTTGTTGTACATCGCCTACTTTACGTGCTTTTTCTTTTGTGAGCAATGCACGATGATAAATAAATGGATAATGATCAATTGTCTTTTGAAAGGATTTTTTCATGTATGTGCTCTGTACACCGGGGGCAGTCACTTTTTAGAAATGTATGATATACCGTGAGTTAATCGGAGAGGATTGTTAAAAGTTCAAAATGTATACATGAGAGGGTGGGATTTTTTAAAATAGTCCCATATTGTAATTATAGTATGTATATTGAGGTATTATTAATTATCTCTTGAACACACATGATATGGGGAGCTTTAACTATGTGACTATCATGTGACTGTACATCACTTACTTTATGTGCTATGTATACGGGAATATCTTGAGTGCTAGAATCTAGAGAAATTGAAGTCATCTATGGTGCTCATTAGGGTTTATGACATTCTAATAAAGCTTCAGTATCTCAAGGCTCGGCCTGAGCTTGAGATTGTTTTGTAATTTTATGTGCTTAATGCAATTCACTCACAAATTATGAGTTTTGCTATATTAAAAAAAAGGGTTTATGACTTCCAAATGAATGTTGTTATAAATTGCTTACTTTATGTGCTGTCTCTTTTGTGAACAATGCATGATGATAATAAAGTTGACAATGATCAATTGTCTTTTAAAAGACTTTTTTCATGTGTGCGTGTGTGTTGTACATGGCTTACTTTTTGGCGTGCTAAAGGCTTTAGTGCACTATGGATGAAGGTCGTTCAATTTTTATGGCTTGACTAGTGTCCCCAAGGAGGCTTAAAAGTCTTGCGAATGGAAAGAAATCCTGGTCTGCCAAATGCTATTTTCTAAAGTTGCATTCAGCTTTTTGGATTAAAACTTGTATTCATAGAAGTTTGATCCCATGATGTAAAGTATCGATAAAAGATTCTTTGATTTAAGGACTTCATAAAGATTTATTTTGTTAATTTGATTTATTAATTTTTATGTTTATTATTTAATTTTATGAAAAACACTAAAATATTTTTTATATTTTTTACTTTATTATTTTTGTTTTACTTCCTTCTCATTTTATTTTGTTTCAAAATGTTGATGTGCAATGTGCACCTTTCACACTATTTAAGTAGAGCCTTTCGTAGTATATAAACCATTTGTGATTATATATGTATAATAGATAATAAATTTTTATATTAAAACACAATAAAAATTCCATATAATTGGAGGCACTTATTTAAACTTACTCTCCCTCAACTCCCCTTAACTTAGCAGCCTCCATGCCTCCTCACCTTGTTTTATGGGTGTGAGTTGTATACCGCTTACTTTATGTGCTATTTCTTGTTCATGATGATAATAAAATTGACAACAATGATCAATTTTTTTTCGGTAGCCTTTTTTCATCTCTCTTCTCTCTCTCTCTCTCTCTCTCTCTCTCTCTCTCTCTCGTGCGCACTGCACACACACACACACACACACACACACACACACACACACACACACACGAGAGAGAGAGAGAGAGAGAGAGAGAGAGAGAGGCGGGGATCAATGTATTAATCACTCGTTATAATAACGGTTCAAGTCACTCATTGGTGAAAAGAAAAAAGCATAAGATAAATAAAGTGAGTGTTTTTTTACTTTTTATCTCTTTTCTAGCCAAAAAGCTGTATGAATTCAACTTTCCCCATTCTATTAGTAATCGCTCTACTCTCATCTATTAGCACGAATCTTTTCTGATTCCTTGGTCTTGGGTTTCTGAAGCCCCAACAAATCTTTCGATTGCAGTGTGTTCACATGCGCTCCCACGGGCATTGTCAGATTCACACAAACGTCTCAAGGCTCCTACTCCGGCATCACTACATCGCACTAGTCACGAGCATCATAGGCTTGTGCCCCCACATCACTGCATCCCAGTGTCGCCTGTCTGGCGGTTTCTGTGTGGCCTACAAAGAGCCTTTGCCCTCCATCTACCTAGGTATCCAGCGCTGCGCTTTACAAGCCTTCTTATGTGGGCTTTTAAAGGGATGCAAGGCACCGTGCAAGTCCTGCTTTGCTAGCAGCCCACATAAGAAGGAACACATTCCGTTTATGCCTTGGCCCATGACATGTGTCCAGTGTCTATCCTGCCTCCTATGCCCATTTTGTACCCCCTTGCCATTGTGCCATGGTTTCATCCGAACACACAACTACAGGCTCCCGCTCTCAGCACATGCTAGTCCGGACTCCCATGACATTCCGTTACGTAGAGAGAGAGAGAGAGAGAGAAGAGAGAGAGAGAGATTTTGTATTGCTTGCGTCCATCGCCCATCCGCGTTGGCCTCATACCTCATGGAAGACGTTTCTGCGACAAGAAGCTCCCCTCCTCACATGCAACTGGCTCAAGCCCAAACCCCCACACACACACACACACACACACACACGATCTGGCCCTCACATAAGAGGAGGACAAAAAATATTACGCTCTCTCTCTCTCTCTCTCTCTCTCCCCCCTGCACGTGTCACCTTCCATCCTTTTTCCATTTAATTCCACAATGGCATCCCCCGGGGTTCCTGTTCAAATGAGATGAGAGAGAGAGAGAGAGAGAGAGTGTCATCTTTTTGTTTTTTGCAAAACTCACAATTGTGAGTGAATTATATTGAACAACCCAAAAAATCACAAGGTCTAGTCACCTTAATACCGTGTCGTTTTCAGTTTCAAAAATGGTGGTCGAGGGAAGGCGAAAAGGAGAAATTGCACCTCAAAACAGACAAAATAGTGCAATTTCTTGAAATTTCGTCTTGACAAAATCAAGGAAAGGAATTTTGTATGTATGGAGAAAAAAAATTCTCCTAAAGAGAGAGCTTCCTGCGTGCGCTTGCAGACAATGATGGGCCATTGCTACTCAATCAGGACCAGGACTGACGACAACCGCTGCTATAGCACACTACAACTTCATTGTCATTGTCATTGCCACTATGACTTACTCTTAGTCTTAGTCATAGACTCACTGGCAAAAATAAGGGCAAACTTGAAATTGTCGCGACTTTCAGGTCAAAATGTGAAGCTTTTGCCGGTAATCACACTAACACTTGTATTTCAAAATCATACCAGTTTTTTTCTAACAACAACAGAGAGAGAGACAGAGAGCAGCCATGGATCGTCCACATTAGTCATCTTGGTCGACTGGGCTTTGTTCCAATGTTGTGATCCTCACCACAAAAAAAAAAATAGCTCTCACCTCCAACTCGACGTGTTGGTCTTCTCTTGGGGGACCCCCCCCAAACGCACTTTCCTATTCAAGCTAAATTATTTAGGTTTAGTTTTCCTTCGAATTCTCAAATTAAAGGGGTATCTTCATAGATACCAATTAATGAACACGTTGGTACTACCTGTTGTCATTTAAAAGCAAGCTAGAAGACCTTAACATACAGAGCCTTATAGAACAAGGGAAAGGATCACGATGACTTTCTAAAACAATAATAAAGTGATAAAATCATTAGGTTGAGTTTAACTATAATTATATAAGGTGAAGCATTGTTTGGGAAAGTCTCCTCCTCGCAGACAAGCAAACCGGAAATACTTACATAAATTTTGATTGCAAGATTTTTGACCTAAATTCTCACATATTTCACCAATTTTTACTATGGTTTGCTCACACACCCCCACACACACACACACACACACACACACACATATATATATATATATATATTTTTATTTATTTATTTATTTATTTATTTTCTTGGCCTCTTCGTCAGAAGCCTCCAGTCTCTCTCTCTCTCTCTCTCTCTCTCTCTCTCTCTCTCTCTCCCCCTCCCCTGTCTGCTACTTTGGAGTATAAGGTTGTACGCATCCCACGACCAAGCTAGAGCTCAATGAAAGCTACTGCAATACGACTGCCACTTCAGGCGAGCTGGTGCAACTTATGTTTGCAAGTCGTCATCATGTAGATCTCTCTCTCTCTCTCTCTCTCTCTCTCTCTCTCTCTCTCACACACACACACACACACACACAGCTTGTTTGTCTTCCACCAAGCCTTTGGTTGCATGTTCGCCTCCCATCGACCCTCCAAGCTCTTGGGTCTCGGCACTCTTCACGCCTTCGGCTCATGTTCTCCACCATCCACATGTCCTGCCTGAAATTTGGCTTCCATAATAGAGCTGAATAGATGAGCCACTATAAGCAAAATATTTGATGACCATGCAATGGTATCTTGCAGACATAGTACCTCAACAAAGGTCTCCAAGTATGGCCATACATCAAATCGTGAAATCCATTGTTGCAAAATGCCTTTCTCACTTTTGAATGGAACTCATAAAAATTTTGAGTAATGTGTTCCACTAATCTTCTCAATACACTGGTTGCAAGTTGTCCCTCTGGCTTCAGGTATCAGGCGATTCACCTTAGAAGATAGGTAAGTTCGTTAAAATGATCAAACCATTCAGGAGGTTTAGAACTAAGATGAAAGGCAGACCGATAATGCCTACCACCAAGATTTGAGGGATTATCTGTAGCCCCTACTTCTTAATGTTTCTCACAATTTCATTTTCAAGTCCAAGATATAAACAATTTGCATGGTCTTGAGCATTGTTGTAAGAGGGTTCACCACTGCCATATGTTAAATTTCAATAGTAACGTCATCTATCTACCTGGCCACCTGTGTCGCGCAATCCTAAGACATTAGCTTGCTCAAAATATCCATGGGGAGACATTATAGCGACAATGAAAACCATGGGAAACCTCCCCAAAAAGTTCTCTAAGATGTCAGGATCAAGAGCCTGCAAAAGATCAAGAAGGAGATGCATCATTTTCAGCACGTGGTTTGCAGTATTCCCCATCCCTTTTCCAAGCCCAGCTCCTGCAACCTGCAATACATCAATTACATATCCTAAATCACAGTGTTGGATTTCTGCATCTATGGTTTCACGTGCACTCCTAAAGTAGCTATACATAGCACCTTCCTTGTTTAAGTCCACAGGGAAGAAATGTGGTTGACAGTATTCAGATGATTAAGACCAAAAAAGAATGGGTTTGTGAGAGGGATAACCTCTGTCCAAATTTCTCATGCGGAGTCTCCCTTGGCATCAGATGCGGACGCTCCTTTGCTTTGAGAAGTGATGCACAAAGCTTTTGTAGGTTTGGTATTCTGCCATTCACCTTCTGAGTGTCTGAAGTGGCATGGTGAAGTCTTTGCCAAAAAATACATTAGAAAAAAATACATCTCTCTCTCTCTCTCTCTCTCTCTCTCTCTCTCTCTCTCTCTCTCTCTCTCTCTCTCTCTAGTTGCTTATTTCACACCTATCAGCTTAGGATTTCATAGTATTTATATCTCATCCTTTTGTCATTTCATTTTCCTACTCTGACTTTGTATGAGATCCACCACATTGTAACACTTTGGTCTCATATGTCATTTTGGCCTTTTTAAGACGTTAATATAACAGTTCATTTCATTTCATCTCTCTCTCTCTCTCTCTCTCTCTCTCTCTCTCTCTCTCTCTCTCTTCTCTCTCCTCTCTCTCTCTCTCTCTCTCTCTCTCTCTCTCTCTCTCTCTCTCCGTCTTCCACTAAGCCTCAGGTTGCCTATTCGCCTCCCATCGACCCTCCAAGCTCTCGGATCTTGGCACTCTCCTGACGTCTTCGGCTTACGTTTTGCATCAGCCACATGTCCTGCCTGAATTTCGGCTTCCATAATAGAGTAGAGTAGATAGATAGTACTGCAAATGGCAAAGCAATCATTGTGATTAAATGTATGTATATATAACTGAACAACTGTCCATATGTGTATGTCTATGCAGCACTGGTCTATTTATTGCTTCTTCCAACTTCTTCTTGAGCTAAGGTAGGATTGGCACGGCGGGGTTTTACCCCAGTCTTTCCACCCGGTCCCACCCTACCAAATGCTGCCACAAGCAGAAGGTTGGCCTTCATGCGCTGGTTGTGGTTGGGTGTGCTCACTGCACACCACACTATTTCAGAAACATCCAATGCAAGCGGAGCCAACTTTTGAAACCTGCCACAACTAGCTTTTGCAAGCGCCGCTGGTTGAAACGAAAATAGAAATCTCAACTTTGCCAAAATTGGCAGTGGAAATTGGCGAGCAAGGTTCTACACTGCCAACCCTGGTAGCGCGTGTGAAAGGAGTGCTTTTCAGCTGGGCAAGGGTAAATGCTGCCCCGTGCAAATGCGCTATAAGTGGTATATAACAATAAATTTTTCTAGGAAAGATTATTAAAATACCCCTCTAATTTCAAAAATTCCCAAAATAGCCTTGTATCTATTTTGGTTGGATTGTTCAAGATTTTGTAATCTTTATTCCTTTTTGGAAACTGAGATCCGTTTTTGAGTCCTTAGCATATAATTTTTCACAAATTACCTTCCAAAAAAAGACAATTATGTCCAAAAATAATGAAGCAATTCATCTCCAAAACCCACGTAACCAACTCAAATTCTAGTTTTAGCATATTGTATGATAGATAAAGCTGCAAATTTTTTTATTTTTGGAGATTTTTACTCTCACAACCAAGGGTAGTTTGGGAATTCCGAAAGATTTGAAGGGCATTTTAGGAATTTATGACAAAATATTGGGGTATTTTAGGAATTTTTGAAATTTGAGGGGTATTTTGGTAATTTTCCCAAAAAAAATCTCTCTCTCTCTCTCTCTCTCTCTCTCTCTTGAAGTGCCAGAAACACACTCTATCTCTATAGCTGGACTCGGAACCTCTCTCTACAGTGTCAAATCCTATCAGGCTGAGTGATGGGCGTCTTATACCTATATAGGTACGTATTTGTTGCCGCGAGACGTCTGCAAAAGGAAGGGAGATTAATGAGCGCTGAACAATTAACATGAGGACTCACAAGCGCAGCAGGGTACAGCAGTGTAGTGCAACGCCATTGCAACTAGCTGAGACCATGCAAACATTTACCTTGCTAATCATCATGCTCAATATAATCATCGCCTCTCCAACTGCAGCTATTGAGGCCGCAACTACTACTACTACTCTCACAGTGTCAAGACAAGTGCTGCTGGAAGTGCTGCACGCCTTCAAGCAAGGCATTACCAGCGACCCTCTAGCTGTAAGTTTTAGTACTTAATCCCACAATAATCATTTCCGACAGTATGAGTTGCCACAACATCATGATCGCGCAAGAAGTTTGGATAAATTCTCACAATAATTCCCACATTGCGACTTACCTCAACATCATGAGCTTCTGTGAGGGAGGTGCCGCATACCTAGCTAGGTATGCGGTGCCTCTCGAGCAGAAGCTCATGATGTTATGCATTGTATGAAACAATTTGAAAAAAACTCTGTTTTTCTACATGAGAAAATTTCTAAATCTTCTTGTCTGAGCGCCTCTGCCTCTTGGTGGCAGGCCGAAGCTCTTGATGTTAGGAATTACTATATTGAAGGACAAATATAAGAAAAGAGTCCATTTTCCTAAGATGAGAAGATGTTTATGTTTATATATATGTACAAAATATGCAGGCCTTGGCCTCTTGGGACACCTCCAACCTCTCCTCCAACCCCTGCTCCTCCTCCAATTGGACCGGTATCCTCTGCACCTCCCTCTCCCCCAACAGCCCTGACCTCATCAGCAGCCTCTCCATCGATCTCCACAACCAATCCTTGAACGGCTCCCTCACCCCTCACCTCTCGCGCCTCCCCATCCTCACTTCCCTCGACGTCAGCTCCAACTTCCTCTCTGGCACCTTCACCTCCCTCTCCAACTTCTCCAATTTCCAAAACCTTCAGCACCTCTCCCTTGCCCACAACAGCTTCCATGGCTCCCTCTCCCTCCCCCCTTCTTGCTTCCCAAACCTGCTCAGCCTTAGTGTGGCCGAAAACTCGTTCTCTGGCCTTTTTCCCTCCGATCAGCTGTCAGTATGTCCCACTCTGCAACTCTTGAATATCTCCCACAACCATTTCGTGGGCTCCTTCTTCCCGTCCGGCCTCGGAAACCTGACGTCCTCTCTGCACAGCCTCGATGCAGGCATAAACTCTCTCACTGGTCGCATCCCTGAATCGATAGGCAATTGCTCGTTGCTCACATTCCTAAGCCTCCCTGGCAACAACTTCTCTGGCCAGATACCATCTTCAATAGGCCTGGGATGTCCCAATCTCAATTTCATTTCTTTGTTTCAGAACAATTTGAGTGGCAATATTCCTCAAGAGATGGGATTGCTCTCACAGGTAACTTACTTGTCCATCGGACTTAACAATTTTAGTGGTGAGATCTTCAACATCCTGGTAAATTGCACTGCTTTATCCACTCTAGACATCAGCCTAATGTACATCACCGGGCGCATGCCAGACGATCTTGGGTTAAAGCTTCCCAATCTCACATTTCTTAACATGGAATTCAATATGCTTATGGGCACCATTCCGCAATCCTTGGGAAATTGTTCCCACCTTGATTACCTGCTAATGGGCTTCAACTACAACATCTCAGGTATTTTTGTGAGTCACAAGATGTTTTAACCTATTTCTGATCATGGTTCCCACATTATGGATTGTTTCATGTCACTACAATTAGGGAGCGACCGCATATTACAATTTGGAGGCACCGCATAGTAAATAGCCAGCTGCCCTTGGGCACAAGCTTGCCCAGAGGTGGGCAGTTGAAGCCCAATGCCTCCAGTTACTGCAGCTAGCTAGGTATACGGTGCCCCATCCGGGTAAATTTCGAGCGCTCAGACGTGCAACATGGCACAGCTGAATGCCCTTTGATATTTTTTATCAAAGTTTTTGAAGGGTGCTCGCTAGTGCCATGTAGGCACTAGTGCTCGAAATCTATGATCGCCCGGAGAGGCACTCTCCAGCAGGAACTCACGGTGTTGACCTCCAAAGGGAAAAATCTATGTAAAACGCCCATATGGAAACATGTCAAAAGATCATTAATGTGAGTGTTGATTAGTAGCTTCATTCTCAATACGATGAAAATAAAAAGAGATGTCAATGGATGTTCAGCATTGAAAAGTACTGCAAGCATATTGTGCATAGTGACAAAAACTTTGAAATGGGAAGCAATGATTTTGAAGTCATGGAAATGGACATGCCATATTAGGATAGGCTAAGGGTAGTATGACATCAACGTTGGGATATCTAAATCGTACTATATAGCTATAAAGACTTTAACAAGTTAAATTTTGGACATTAAAAGAGTAAAAGAAGTTATGGGTTGAGGTTGTCAGTCAATTATTTCAGCAGGAAGGAGTGTGTACATGCGCGCACAAGAAGTTTTGGACAAATTCTCAGAATAATTCCCACATTGTGACTTACCTCAACATCATGAGCTTCTGTGAGGGAGGCACCGCATACCCAGCTAGGTACGATTGAGGGTAGGGGACCGCCGGCCCGGTGGGGGGGGGGGCTATGGTCCCCCGCCCCCAATCGTACCTAGCTAGGTATGCGGTGCCTCTCGAGCAGAAGCTCATTATGTTATGCATTGTATGAAAATCACTGAAAAAGACTCTGTTTTCCTACATTAGAAAATTTCTAAATCTTCTTGTGTGCAGCTTAACATCATGTTGCAGATAGAAAACTTACTACTTAACTCGCAATTATGTCCAGGAACCATTCCCCAAGCTTTATTCCAGGCCCAGTTCATCAGCCAACTAGACCTCCAGTTCAATTCAATGAGTGGCAGTATCCCCTATCAAATCAGGAACCTCACCTCCTTGCAAAAAGCATTCCTTAACAACAATCAGTTTGCAGGAAGCCTTCCAGAAGAGCTGGGTATGCTTGCTTCCATCCAAGTTCTTACCTTGGAGCACAACTCCTTAAGAGGAAACTTCCCAAACCAGCTCTTCAACTGCACCAGCTTGATGGGCCTCTCCTTACATGACAATAATTTCATAGGTCCTATCTCCTCCTCGATTGGCTTTCTAAAGAAATTGGGAAGCTTTGATGCATCCAGCAACAAGATCACAGGAACCTTACCATTGGGGCTGTCTAATTGTTCCAGCCTCCAAGTAATTTCCCTTCGCAACAATATGCTGAGTGGTCAAATCCCTAATTTGGTAATAGCAGGTCTTGCTCAGTGTGGCTCATTCAACCTTGCACATAATAACTTATCTGGTCCCATACCCAATACAGAGTTTCAACAGATGACTTTCCTTCAAAATTTGGATCTCTCCTACAACCAACTCTCAGGTTTGATACCATCTGATCTCTCAAGTTGTCTGGACCTTCACTTCCTCAATTTGTCTCAAAACACGTTAGTTGGATCCATCCCCCTTGCATTTGGAAAATCAGCACTGCTTAGTTTAACGGATCTTGACATATCCCATAACTCCATCAATGGAAGCATACCACAAGAATTGGGCAATCTCCAGTCCTTGCAGCGGTTAGATTTATCTGACAATGCTTTGTCAGGAACAATTCCTTCTGCTTTGGCAAAGTTAAAAGGTTTGCAGTTTCTTAACCTTTCTTACAACAGCCAACTACAAGGTGTGATTCCCAAAGGTGGTGTCTTCAGCAATCTGACAAAGAGATCTTTCCTGGGTGATCTATTGCTCTGTGGAGGTGTTGTCAATAAAACTTGCCCCACCAGCACAGGACATAGCAATCATCGATTCACAAAATGGGAGATTGTCATCATCATATTGGGAGTCTTTGTTTTGCTTGCCATTATTGGTTTCACTGTGATGCGTCTTCGTAGCCGGAAAACAAAAAGGGGAAGATCCAGTTGGGATTTTGATCCATATCTAAGACTTACACTGGATGATATCCAGGAAGCAACCAGAAACTTCCACGTGGATAATGTTCTCGGTGTCGGAGTTACAGGAACCGTATACAAAGGCACCGTGAAGGATGGAAAGTTATTGGCATTCAAAAGATTCAATCTGGATAGCAGGTTGGTTGGGCTTGCATAGAAATTTTTTTGTTTCGTTTCGTTGAAGGTGTGGCTCAAGCGATGCTTGATTTTTCTTTTTAAGAAAATGAGTACTCTCCGTCATCACTTGAGCAATGCCTATTTCTGCCATGCCTTTTAAGCTTGGCCTCCCACCTTGGGCCAGCAATCCCCTACCCCAACTGCACCTAGGTAGGTATGCGGTCCCTCCCTAGCAACAACTCATGTTGTCATGGTTCACCCTGTCGAGATTATAATCTGAATTAAAAGTTAACCTGGCCTGTAAATCTTAGATAGGTGGTCGGGACCCCCCCTCACTAGGGAGACTGCCTAAACTCTGCATGAGGTATGATATAATTTAGATATACAGTAAGGGACTGCCCAGAAAGTACTACCAAGCACACAGAGCTACCTTCACAATTGACATCTCATTAACTAATCAATCTTTCTTTTGCAAATTTGAAACCAGCTCAATCCATTCATTCATTGGGGAGCTACAATCTGTCGGACTGATCAGGCATCGACACTTGATCAGAATTCTAGGTTATGTGTCCAATCAGCTGGATGCCAATATTTTGATTCTCCAGTACATGCCGAATGGAAGTCTATACGACCATTTACATGGGCATGAGGAAGGACTGTCATGGAAGGATCGCCTGCGAGTGGCAGTAGACGTTGCAGACGGGCTGGATTACCTGCACAACGACTGCCCAGCCCCTATGATTCATTGTGATCTCAAGCCTCAAAACATACTCTTTGATGAAAACATGGAGGTTCGCATAACAGACTTCGGTCTTGCCAAAGTAATGGGGGCTACAACAGCATCGTCTATCTTTACTGACAACATGAAAGGCACATTTGGATATATGGCACCTGGTAAGTGAGTAAAGTTTGTAACTGGAAAAACATTCACAGGAATTTCTGCAATATAATTCCCACATTGTGGATAAGAGGGAGGAAACTGCATATCTAGCTGGGTGAAATTGGTGGCAAGGGATTGCCCGGGTCCACAAGACCACTGCCCCCAACTTCACCTATATATCACAGGAAATTTTGGACCACTTCCTTGAATTAGTCTCACACATTGTGACTCACCACCACATCACAAGTGTCTGTGGGGGAGCTAGGTGCGGTTGGGGGACAGCGGTTGGGGGACAAAGACCGCTAGTCCCACCCGACCCCCAACCACACCAGCTAGTTTGCTATGTGATGCCTCCCTCTTCGATGCTGGTCATGATGTTAAGCAATGTACAAAATATAGTGAGAAAGAGTCCATTTTCCTATATGTGACAATGTAAACGGGGGAATGTCAAGAACCTCCTTTGTGGTATAACATCTCCAGGGAAGTCTGAAATTGTAGTCCATATAACATCTCCACGGAAGTCTGAAATTGTAAACTTCTTGTCTTGACAGAGTTGGCAAGCTATGGACATATTTCGAGGCGTTGTGATGTGTACAGCTATGGGATTGTTTTGATGGAGTTGATAACAGGACGTAAGCCCTCTGAGGCGGTGCAAGTAAGTACTGATGAAGAAGATCAAGGCAGTAATATAACGCTGGTTCAATGGGTCACCTCTAAACTTGAGGGTCATGAAATAAGCGACATTGTGGACAAGCAAATGCAAGAAAGCTTACCCACAGAGAATGAAAGCAATCAGATGAAGGAGCTGCTGAACCTTGCAGTGAAATGTACAGATAAAATCCAAGGCATCGACCGACGATGCGGCAAGTGGTGCGGGCATTGTCTTCTACAACTTTCATCGATGCATCTTCCACCACAGGACCCAAGAGCTTTTCATCCATGCTTGGACAAATCCATAAGGAAAATGAGAAGCAGGTTTCTTATGCATGAAAATGGAAGCATTACTGTAATTTGTCTAAAACATCCTGTGAACTAAGCAAATATTGCCCAATGTTGATCATGTATATCACAAGAACTTCGTAACATATATATATATACAAGAAGTTTTGGATAAATTCTCACAATAATTCCCACATTGCGACATACCTCAACATCATGAACTTCTGCGAAGGAGGTACCGCGTATATACCTAGCTAGGTACGATTGGAGGCAGGGGACCGCCGGTCCGGTGGGGGGGCTGGTCCCCAATCGTACCTAGCTAGGTATATACGCGGTACTTCCTTCGCAGAAGTTCATGATGTTATGCATTGTATGAAAAACTTTGAAAAAACTATGTTTTCCTACATGAGAAAATTTCTAAATCTTGTTCTAAAATTCCTTGGTGGAATTTCTACATCGAGAAAATATTATCTTCTAAAAGAAAACCAAATCATCATATAATACTTGTCTTTCTTAGTTAGGAAAACTTATTGTTGTATGTTTGTTCCATTTGGAAAAATAAATCTCCATGTGATAATGTATATTTTAACTAGAAATGTATTTTTTCAATATGGAATTTTGTTCATTTTTGAAAAGAAATAAGAAAATCTCCATTTCTATATGGAAATTTTATCCCACCATTTTAAAAAGAAAAATCACATAGAAAATTAGGTTAAACATTAATTATTTCATGTGGAGACACATGTTTTCTACATGGAAATGTAGGATACGAGGGCATTTTTTCGACATGAAATTCTTATGCAAAAAATGAGAAATATAGGACAATATATATTCTTAGCTTTTGATATTTAATGTTTTCAACTAACGTATCACATTCTATCCTTTCCATGATAACTTATAGAAGACTTCAAAATGTGAGTATTGTACATTATATTATTTAACTCAAATAAGGCCAAATCCAAGATCTTACTTAGGCTGGGAAACTCTCTCTCTCTCTCTCTCTCACAATAATTAAATGAAGAAAACATTGTTTTGACATAATTTTTGTTAGGAAATAAAACGTAGCTAAATAGATAATTGAGTAGATTACTTAATGGAGAGAGAAAGATTTACATACACGAGATTATAGAGTAGAGAGAGAGAGAGAGAGAGTACACGCGATATACGTGGTTCACCCAACGTGGGCTATGTCAACGGGACAACAGCCACTTAATGGCTTTAGTACTTCAAAACAAGAAGTAGTTTACAAAGGGATTATACCCTTAATGGAGCTCCCGTCTTGCTTCACTCTCACCACCTCACACTCACCTTGTTGCATCAACTTCACACTATGAAATGTGTGTAGAAATGGCCTTCTTTTATAGGCCAAAAGGGTTGCCTTCTCTTATGAGAGGCAGCCATGTGTAGCCGCCCTTCTGTGAATAAGTTCAAATCGGACCCTCCAATCCGCCCATGTGTGGCTGCCCTTGAGAAGACAAGTCCGCTTTTGAATTCGACCACCGGTCATTTGCATTGACTTCCGACCACCGGCCACCGGCCATTGACTACCGGCCACCGACCAACCGACGGTTGTTTTTCGACCACTTTCAGGTCGCCGTCCAGCCATAATATTCCGACGAAAAGGAATATTCCGACCCTTAAAGTTGCCCCTGATTTTTTACTGTGAAAATTTTGGTTCCCGGTTAGTGATTTTCCTTCACGCACGATGGCTTCTTCTCATAATGGGGGCCTTACAAATGTACACTTTTACCACAGAAAATTACAAGGATAAATCAGGCTCCATACTTAACAATCTCCCACTTAGAGACTCATCTCCAAACCAAACTTGTGACTGCTTTCCATTCTGGCTTCTTATCCTTGAATGCCGATTGAAGATGAACAAAAGCTCAACTTCTCCTTGTTGACCACCTTTGTAAACATGTCTGCAGGATTTTCACTTGTATGCACCTTTCCTAGCTTTAGCTGTCCCTCTTCCAAAAGAGTGCGTATGAAGTGATATCTCACCTCAATTTGCTTTGTCCTTGAATGAAAGACTGAGTTCTTCGCAAGATGGATAGCGCTTTGGCGATCACTGTACAAGACACAATTGTCTTGTTTGAATCCAAGCTCTTCTAAGAATCTGTGAAGCCACATAATTTCTTTGCTTGCCTCCTTCATTGCTTCATACTCTGCTTCCGTGGTAGAAAGTGAAACCACTTTCTGCAGCTTTGAAGCCCAGCTTACTGCTGTGCCTCCAACCGTGAACACATAGCTAGTAGTGCTCCTTTGAGTATCTTTGTCACCTGCCATATCTGCATCAGCATACCCTTCTAGAAAAATATCAGTTTCTCCAAAATACAAAGCATTTGTTGTTGTCCCTTTTAGATACCTAAGTATCCACTTCACAGCTTGCCAATGCTCTTTACCTGGGTTGTCCATGAACCTACTCACAACTCCCACTGCATGTGCAATGTCTGGCCTTGTCCAGACCATAGCATACATTAGAGAACCTACCGCTGCAGCATATGGAACTTTAGACATATAGGCTATCTCCTCTTGTGTCTTTGGACACATATCCTTTGTTAGTTTAAAGTGACCAGTCAAAGGTGTAGAAACTGGTTTTGCATTTTGCATTGCAAACCTTTCTAGTACCTTTTTGATGTAATCTTCTTTAGATAGCTTTATTGTCTTCTTCGTCCTGTCCCTTGATATTTTCATACCACGTATCCTCTTTGCAGCACCTAAATCTTTCATTGAAAAAGATTTAGATAGTTCCTCTTTTAGGTCTTTGATGTCCTGCATGTTAGCACTTGCAATCAACATGTCATCAACATACAACATTAGGATGATAAATTTCCCATCTCCCAAATTCTTCGTGTAGACGCAATGATCCGAGTTGCATCTTGTGAATCCATGATCCAACATCCATCGATCAAACTTCAAGTACCATTGTCTTGATGCTTGCTTTAAACCATACAAGCTCTTCTTTAATCTGCAAACCATTTTCTCCTTACCTTTTACTTCATACCCCTTTGCTTGAAGCATGTAGAAGTTTCCTCCTCTAATTCACCGTGAGGGAATGCCATATTTACATCCATTTTCTCGAGATTTAGATCATGAGCAGCCACAAGGCTTAACACAAGCGTAATTGAGTTCATTTTTACAACAGGAGAAAATATTTCATTAAAGTCAATATCTTTCTTTTGAGAAAAACCTTTTACCACAAGCCTAGACTTGTACCTTTTCTTCCCACCTTCTTCTTCCTTCACCTTGTACACCCATTTGTTTTGAAGTGCCCGCTTACCTTTAGGCAACTCAACCAATTCCCATGTTTGGTCGCGATGTAGTGAGTCCATCTCCAATTGCATGCTCTTTGTCCATTCTTCTTTGGATTCATGTTGCATAGCTTCTTCATATGATTCCGGCTCTCCGGTATTTGAGATCAAGAGATGGTTGAAGGAAGGAACAAACCTTTATGGAGGTCTACTTGCTCTTGTAGATCTTCGGGGAATAGGTTGAGGCTCCTCATTTGGTTGACGTTGTTGCACATTGTCACCGTTTGCAGTCCTTGAGTCTTCACCGTCCTCAAGCTCCATGTACTCATCACCCGTTTCTTTTGTTTGATTTCTTTCCAAGTAATCTTTGTACATATTTTGTTCGTTAAAAATTACATCCCTACTGCTTAAGATTTTACCATCTTCAAGATTCCATAGGCGATACCCAAAGTCACCTTCTCCATAGCCAATGAAGAAACACTTTTTGGACTTTGCATCTAGCTTTGATCTTAGGCTCCTATCTATGTGCATGAAAGCCTCACACCCAAAGACTTTGAGAAATGCATAATTCACCGGTTTACCTATCCATGCCTCTTCTGAAACTCCCCCATCCAATGCCGTTGAGGGTGACCGATTGATTAAGTACACAGACGTACTTACAACTTCCGCCCAAAGCTCAAGCGGTAGGCCTACATGTAGCCACATGCTTCGTGCTCGCTCCATGATTGTCTTGTTCATCCTTTCCGAAATACCATTTTACTGAGGTGTCCTTGGGGTTGTCCTTTGCCTCCTAATGCCATTGCTAGCACAAAAGCTTTCAAAAGCTTGGCTGCAATATTCATCTCCATTGTCGGATCTGAGGCATTTAACCTTGGTACCTGTTTCATTCTCCACAAAGGCTTTCCACCTTTGAAATATGAAAAACATATCGGACTTATTCTTCATGACATAAACCCATGTTTTTCTAGTCGCATCGTCTATGAATGTTACATAGTACAATGAGCCACCAAGTGATGGTGTACTTGCAGGACCCCAAACATCAGAATGAACCAACTCAAGTTTTTTATTTTTTCTTTCATTTCCTGATTTTTGAAATTTCACCCTCTTTTGTTTACCATAAACACAATCTTCACAGAACTGTAAGTCCACTTCTTTCAAACCTGGTAGAAGCTTCTTTGTTTGAAGGATTTGCATTCCTTTGGCACTCACATGCCCAAGCCGGTAGTGCCACACCGCACTGTCAACTTCTGTAGTTGCTGCACAAGCTGAAGGTTGTGTGCTAATAGTACACAAGTAAAGTGTACCGACCTTTTCTCCCTTGGAAACCACCAAAGATCCCTTTGAGATCTTCCACCTTTTGTTTTCGAATGCAATGTTGTGACCTTCATCGTCCAATTGTCCTGTAGAGATCAAATTTTTCCGAAGAGAAGGAACATGCCTAACATCTTTAAGCTTCCATTCATTTCCGTTGGCAGTTTTGACAGAAATTGTACCTTTGCCGACAATCTCACAAGCTTCATCATCTCCCAAGTATACATACCCAAAATTACCTTTGGTGTAATCTTGGAAATGTTGCTTGTGTGGTGTCGCATGTAATGAAGCCCCGGAATCTACTATCCATGAATTAGATACATTGTCTAATGAGAGAATTAGAGCATCTTGCTCTACTTTACCTGCCACATTGGCCTCCGATGTTGGCTTGTTGTCTTGAGACTCAATCTCCTTCTTCTTCTTGGACCAGCAATCCTTCTTGACGTGGCCCTTCTTGCCGCAGTTCCAACATTCAAGAACTGACTTTGTGCGTGACTTGCTTCGTCTTGTCAACAATCACGACCCTTTTGGTTTTTGAACCTCTCCTCAAGCCTTCCTCTTGTTTCCACTGACAGTGCAGCACTTGATGATTCTCCTATGCTTCTCCTTCGTATTTCCTCGCTTAGGAGAACACCCACAACATCATCAAACTTAAGAGTATTTGTGCCAGAAATAGAATTACTTACAGCCATCACAAGGCTGTCCCAACTATCCGGTAGAGATGATAGTATAAGGAGAGCTCGCACTTCATCATCGAAATTGATTTTCACCGATCGAAGTTGACTTATGTTTGTGTTAAAGTCATTTAGGTGTTCTGCAACTGAACCATTCTCTGTCATCTTTAGATTGAACAAGCACTTCATAAGAAATACCTTATTGGATGCCGATGGTTTCTCGTAGAAGTCGTCAAGTGATTTCATCAAGTCCTCGGTGGTCTTCATCTTCGAAACATTGAAGGCCACCGTTGACGCCAAGCTTAACCGGATTGTTCCTAGTGCCTTTCGATCAAGGACAATCCATGCTTCATCTACCATTGTTGCGGGCTTCTTCGCAAGACCGCCTAGTGGCAAATAGAGGTCCTTCTGGTAGAGATCATAGTTTTCAATCTGCATCTTCCAATGTTGGTAGTTTTTGCCGTTGAACTTCTCAATCTTGAGCTTCCCTTCCTCCGCCATAACTCCCACTCAATTCAAGGAATCCTTTCCTTGAGATAATTTAGCTACGAGCAAACCTTGCTCTGATACCAGTTGTTAGGAAATAAGACGTAGCTAAATAGATAATTGAGTAGATTTCTTAATGGAGAGAGAAAGATTTACATACACGAGATTATAGAGTAGAGAGAGAGAGAGAGAGAGAGAGAGAGAGAGTGCACACGATATACGTGGTTCACCCAATGTGGGCTACGTCCACGGGAAAGCAGCCACTCAATGGCTTTAGTACTTCACAACAAGAAGTAGTTTACAAAGGGATTATACCCTTAATGGAGCTCCCGCCTTGCTTCACTCTCACCACCTCACATTCACCTTGTTGCATCAAATTCACACTATGAAATGTGTGTAGAAATGGCCTTCTTTTATAGGCCAAAAGGGTTGCCCTCTCTTATGAGAGGCAGCCATGTGTAGCCGCCCTTGTGTGAATAAGTCCAAATCGGACCCTCCAATCCGCCCATGTGTGGCCGCCCTTGAGAAGACAAGTCCGCTTTTGAATTCGGCCACCGGCCACCGAGCATTGACTTCCGACCACCGGCCACCGGCCATTGACTACCGGCCACTGGCCAACCGACGGTTGTTTTTCGATCACTTTCCGGCAGCCGACCGGCCATAATATTTCGATGAAAAGGAATATTCCGGCCCCTAAAGTTGCCCCTGATTTTTTACTGTGAAAATTTTGGTTTCCGGTGAGTGATTTTCCTTCACGCATGATGGCTTCTCCTCATAATGGGGGCCTTACAAATGTGCGTTTTTACCACAGAAAATTACAAATGGTAAATCAGGCTCCATACTTAACAATTTTGGCAATTGTGCTATAATCTTTTATTTTAACTCCAAGATATGATTCCATCTCATAATTTTTTGTTTTTTGTTTTGGTTTAGAAAAACATCCTTTCTTTAGTTAATAAATCTGCTCATGGATAGGGTTACAAACCACCTCTACTAAAAAGAGCTATATCACAAACATGGGGAGACTCTCCCACTGAGGAAACAAAGTATGTCCAATGAGGGCTAGATCACGAGATGGGAGGAGGAAATAACCACACTGGTGGCCGATAGTGCCATCTAGACACATCCTGGACCATGGTGAAGAAAGGCCTTGGATGCCAAAGTCACAAGAAAGACTCTCGACGCTCCCGCATGCGGTCGCAGCTGCCTTGAAGTCTCTCTAAGTGACTCCTGAGTGTATGGATCAGCTCCAATCAAAAGTCATGAATAGTCTCTGCCGGTGGGACAGGGTGAGCCTCAAAGATGTAGAGGAAGAGGGCTTGCCAGATGAGCCAAAGTGTCAAGCCACAGAGCTCCCAACACCACTCTCTATCATTGCAGGTCACTCCTGGGGGGTGAGCTTTGTGGCAAGCTGCAGTGTAGGTCGACCCCCCCTGAATAGCTATCATCCTGTTGGAAGTGAACTCTAAATGGAGCGCAGGGCCCGTGAGAGTCGATCAGGTGGTAGCGTCCCAAGTGTATTGTCGGATTGTGAAAAGGGTTGACATCAGCCTAAGAACCCGAAGCCAAACCTGTTGTGCCATGAGAAAGTCCCACAAACAGTGACGCTGAGTCTCCAAAGGATGGCCATGAGATGCACAAGTTGCCGAGAAGTCATAGTGTATCAACCAACTCCCAACCGTTGTAGCTCTATGTGCAACTAGCCACTGAAACATAGTAACTCTCCTCGGTTGTCTGTTGTCTCATAACAACCGCTCCCAGAATCTTGACAAGAACTCGGCTGTGAGACCCTCCTCCTGCTAGTGAAGTGTTGCAGGAGCAGGATGAGGCTCGCTCCGTGCTGCCAGTATGTGACACCCCAATCGGAGTTGTGTACTGGAAAAAGGGAGTCCCTGGTGATTGATTGAAGAGAAAGGATCTCGCCAGAACCACTCTCCTGGGTCCCACTGCACTCATTCCAGAGGGAGTCTCTCCCAATCCCAGTGCCGTCAGTGTCCTGTCTCAAGATCTTCTTGGTCAGGATCTATGAGAAGTCCTCCCACATATGCCCACAACTTTGGTCCTCTGAAAAATAACACTTTGCAACCTGTGGTGCCTACTGAGACTTTATGGAGACAACCCTCTCCCTGAACCTCGAAAAACATATGGGGTACTGACTCCAAGAAAGTTCTAACTGCAATGAGGACCTCTAAACTCATGAAGGCCCCCATCCATCTAGGAACTGCTGCCTCAAGATGGGTATGCCACTCAGCTGGTATAACCTTTGTAATGTCCTGACACATGCTATGCACCCCCCTCATGCCTCGTAAGTGAATGCTCTGAATCTCCTCGAGAGTGCGGATTGGACCCTCTGCCATTGGATCCCAAGAAACATGAGGCCCACTACCACCCAAGTGACCTCTGTGTGTGCTAACCATGGGGTTTCAAACAAGAGGCTGCCTCAAGCGCTCCTCCATGCAAGTGGGATGGTGTTGCTCCATGCCATTCCCAGGACCTAAGCAGGCTCGCAACAAAGAGATTTTCCCACCTTTTGCGCAGGCCAACTCGATGCATCTCTGTAAAAATCCATCTGATAGACAGGCTCCATAAACTACTGGCATGAGGGATGCGAGCACGAATCCGATATAGTAACAACTCCTTCCAGGGCTCCTCCCCTGGAAGAATTCCTCTGACCACAAGTTCCCCAAGCAGCACTCTGCTCTAGGTCAATGATCCCCATCCCTCTTTGAGGACATGGTAGGGTGATGACCTCCGAGGACACTTTGTCCTAGGCTGACTGGATGTCACAGCTTGACCACAAAAAAACCATGATCAGCCTCTCTAGTTGGCTATTGCAGAATCTTGAAAAGATCCAACAAGACATAATGTACCCCATAGTAGCCACAAGCAATTGGCTGGCCACTACAACTCTGCCAGCCAAAGAGAGATGTCTCAAGCTCTAATGAAGCAGTTTCCTTCAAATGGAAATAAGAATAGCAGAAATCTGCTGCTCTGGGATCAAATCCAAGCCATCCTGACAACCTAGGTAATGTAAAAAATTTCTTGGGGAGATCCACCTGAAACCCTCCCCTGGCGACCAATCAGGCGTAGGCGCAGTGCCAACCCAAAAAACCACAGTCTTCCTCAAGTTGACCGGTGCTCTTGATGCACACAACAAAACAACTCAAGAGCCTTCTCACTCCAGTGCGGATTGGCCTCATGGACCTCCAACTACATGCTTGAGTCGTCGGCAAACTCAGCATCAAGCAGCTCGTCTCTCCTAGTAGGGAGCTCTAAACCATGCAAACCAACCTCCTGTGAAGTCAAAAATCTTCTCATCGCCTCAAGCATAGAAGAGAAAGAGGAAGGGGTCAAGAGGGAAACCCTATATAACCAAACACGTGAGCATGAAGCTCCCCTCTTCCCCTTGTCAAGAGCACTCGCAAGAGCACCTGGTTGTGTGCACATCTGTAAAGAGTTGACACTCCTCTAATCCACAATTCTATAAATCCCATCCTGAACAGAGTGCCCTCAAGGAAATCCAAGTCAACTCTATCATGGGCCTTCTCAAATTTGATAAGGAGTATCACAAGATCCTCTCCTTGAAGACGTGCGAGGGTAGATGCCTCCCAAAAGGTAAAGATGTTGTCAAGGATATTGCACTCCTTGACAAAGCCTATTTGAGTCTATGTATCATGCTCTCAAATAGTGGTTTGATCCACAAACTCAGAGCCTTTGCTAAGATTTTGCAGGTTGAGTTGAGAAGGGTGATGGGCCACCACTACTGAATCTCATCCAAAGAGCCTCCCTCCTTGGGATTAAGGTAAATCAGGTCCTCACTCATGCTGTCAAGCATCTCACCAGTGTGAAAAATGTGATGTAGGCACTACATAAATACAAACCAAGCAGCTCTTAGACTCCAAGAAGAAGCTAGGATTCAACCATCCTTCCCTAGGCATCTACCTCGAGGGAGTTCCATGAGGGCCTCATGGACCTCCTCTAGCTTGAGAGGCATCTCTAGCCTCTGACGCTTCTCCTCGGTAACCAGGTAGGGTATCTATGCCCAAACCTTCTCTGTGCATGCGCCCTGGCACTCTGACTATGGCTCATCTAAAAGCAACTCATGGTAAAATTAAGTAGCAACTGTATGCATATCCTCAGACTCTAAAGAAACTAACCCATTAGGTCTCCCTAGCTAATTGACACTGGTGCATGCATGGCGAGGCTCCACTGTCTCAAAAAACTCCCCAGTAACTCTACCACCCACCTACGTCCACTTTTTGGGATGCATGTCGATGAAAGGCAAACTCATGTCACCGTTCCTCAATGGTCGTCATCGCAAGCGTGCTGTATCTACTCCTCCAGCCAAGGATTGTCATGGTGGTTCTCCTCCATCCGCTGTAAGGAAACAATGCCTCATCAGAGACGCTTCTCCTCCTCCTTGGCTGTAGTCAATTGGCTGTAGTCAAGCTAGCTGCACACTCCTGGAGGAAGAAGCAACTAAGCTCACCAATTCCAGTGGCCACTCTAATAGCACGGTGCCCTGGGTGCCCAAACTCTCTATCCACCACAAGGGCCTCTACCCACTCTCTGAGCTCTGTATCTATCTCCTCTCAAGGATGCATAGCATCACACTCCCACTCCTCTGTCAAAAAGAATCACCGGTGCATGATCTAAAAAAGTAGTCCCTGGCAGAATGCAAATAGTTCCTCCCATGTCGCAGATTCAATCACTGGCATAGAAGCAATCTATTCTAGATAGATTCACTCCTCCTACTCTACAATCAGAGTGAGAGAAAGATAAGCTGGTAGCAGCCACACAAAGCCTGCATGCTGCCAAAAATCTGACTCATACAGTGCCTATTATTTCCACTTTTCTTTGGTTTGTTTGTTTGACTAGTCAGAGGTTAGTCCGACTACTCAAATTTTGCGCAAGGGGGACACGTATTACAAGTTTGTAAAAAAGAGTGAGTGTCCTCCTTGCGCAAAAATTGAGTAGTTGGAGGCTAGTCCAAGTAGGTTTTTTTTTGCATAAGGTGGGCTCATGTCTTAGAAATTGATTAAAAGAAGTTGATAATGAAAATAATATATATCGAGCTAAATAACAACAGTTGTGGGTAGTTGAGCCAATGTCAAAACTTGACACAATTCGAGGTTGTGAGAGTAAGTAGAACTATATTTAGTGTTTAGGATATGAAGTATTCAAAGCATAGAAGAAATAAATTGGAGCGGAACAGATGCTCAAAAAGAAATTGAAGCAAAATGAGTAGAAAATGTTGTTTGGGTGTGCTCTCCTCTTTATATAGTAGTGCACAAATATTGAAACGATCTTTGATTTTTCACAAATTACGATACAAAAAATAGTCGTTTTGCATGGATTTGACCATTATGCACAAATTTCAAGGCTCATAATTGACATGCTATATATACCCCAAAATTCCTCTAAATCTCATTTTTCCTTAATCTTCTCAATTTTGCCTGAATGTTGAACGGGACCTTCAATTCAAAATGATTCTTAGAGGACATAAAGGTACATTTTTTTTCCTTAAATAATTCTTTATTGTGACAAGATTCATTTTCTCCGTTGAATTGCGTCCTCCCTACGCGAATTCAATATACTTGGATGCCTATCTAGACCTACTAAAATTGTGTAGGAAATCACTTCTTGGAGTGTAAGATTTTTTTTGAGTTTTTTCAACATGTGTCCTCCTTGCGCAAAAACTTTGTATACGGGTGTCTCTCCATGCATTGTATTTTCGCATAGAGAGGACACATTTTTCAATTAATCTATTGGTAGCAATGTGTATCTTCCATTGAACTTGTGTCCTCCTTACGTGAAAACTACGTATATGGGTGGCTCTCCAGGCATTGTATTTTCACGTAGGGAGGACATGTGTATTAAATATCAAATCTCTTAAGCTGGACAACTTCCATATGTATTGATTTGTGGAAATGGTGTGATGTATATGGTTGAGTGGTCTTAATGCATGACTTTCATTGCTTTTCTCTTTTTACAGAAAAGGCTTCTAGCAAGAAGAGTTTAAAAGGCATGGAGATTGAAGAGATCGAAGAGATAAGTGATGATAGATGATGGACCTACTCTACCAAGTGAAGCAATTATCAAAGTTTTCCTATGTCAAAGAAATTTGTAATTGGAGTAATTTCTTGAAGACTAAATTCAACAATGAAATTTTAAACTTTCAATTTGTCTTTATCGACTTTACAAAGGAGCACAAGGTTGGAAACTTTGTATACTTCTATGATATTTCCAAAGTGTTTGTATCAAATCTGCCATCCCCAGGTCCCCTATGTGGTGAAAACTTTAGAGCATGGACCTAGAGCCAGTCAAGAACTGTGTGCAAGGTCCACTTTGTGTGATCCCTACCACACAAAGGAAAGGAGAAGCCTGTCGCTATATCCAAATACTTAGTGCCTCTGGCTACCAGAAATAGGATGTTAACTCAGAAGCAAGTAGCATCAGGTCGAGAGGTGGGTTGTCGAGGAATTGCGTGAAGCTGTAGTCAATGAAATCCCACCGTCGATAAATGTCAAAATTGGTTAGCCCCTGAGGGACTGATGCAAAAAGGAGAGACATGTGCCATCAATTGCATTCTCAAGTAGGGTTGTCCCTCCTAAGACATTTGGATTGTAGGAAAAGCACTACCAAGAGAGTGTCATGCCACATATGAGTGTCCAGTCCCTTGTGCCAAGAGGAGGAGTATGGGATGGATTGGGTGATGAGGCTAGGGGCCCAACGGAAGAGAGGGAAGCAACAAGAGGTGGGGGTGGAGGAGGTTGGGGGGGGGGTGCAAGGTAGAGGAGTCGAAAGGTGGAGGAGAGGTTGTTGTGGAGGGGGGCTCCCCAGTGGATTCCTGTTGCAAAGGGTCGAAGTGGTTCTCGACAATGCTACTGGGCTGCAAGAGGTCAGCCACCAGAGGGGGTGTGTGGCAAGGTCTTCCTTGTTGACAATGATTGTGCATCTGCTATCCGCCATCGGCTAGCTGGTCGCTGTCCTCTGTCAAAGTGCCAGCATGTGTACATCCTGGCTGATGGGCATGTAATTTAGCCTTGGGGGGCTGAGCATGTGGTGTGGGTCAAGATCTCCTACGAGGATAGGACTTCCCTAGGCGGCCCATCTCTCTGCAAATGAAGCACTAGTTTGGGAGTCTTGAGTACTCCACCCTCTGGCGTAGCCACCCCCACTCACCCTAGGAAGAAAGGCTACCTTCGAGATGGTGTGAGTATCACACACCAGAACGCGTATACTCTGGAAATACATGCATCTTTGGAAGCTGTCATGTGTGAGGTCTCTAAGACTATCCCGATCTTGGAACCAATTCTAGAAAGAAGCGATAGGTACTTTCTCCTTAGGCTACTATGGAAGCAGATCAAAGTGGGCAAATCTGCTTCCTTGACAAGAATATTTGAAGCTGGTCAAAACCATGGTGCCATATTGAAAATGAACCTTGACTGCTCAAATGGCCAACGAGCTCATCAAGATGTCCTTTGTAGCCATTGCAAGAGTCTCAAACTCAATCTAGTAGCATCCTCGCTTGAGAAGCTGCATGTCAATGATCTTTCCCACCTTTGTTAAGAGACGGGTATGAAGGAGGTCACGTACCTCACCTCTACTGAGTCGACTGCCAATAATCTTGCAAATGACAGAGGAGGCCTGAAGGCTGTCCACCTCCGTTGCAAGGCTCACTTGATTTGCTGGGGATATAGCAAGTTGGAAGGTGGGGGCGATGGGGTCAGGCGAGGAGGCTTCATCTGAGTCCCTTTGAGGCGGAGCTCAAGCTTCCATATGTGTTTGTTTCTACAAGTGGGGGCGAGAAATGTTCCTCTTGGTGGGGAAAAGTTTGTCATCAAAACCAAAGAGTCACTGACAAAGAGCATCCAAGGCATAAGCAAATGCAATAGGATCTGGCACGAGGGAGGGAGGGGGATCAGCGAGCAAGTATAGATATCCAAGGTAGCCCAAAATCACCTCATTTCCACTAGTCACTCTTGGGGGAGAAAGATTTCTGCCTTCTTCCCGTGCTATTTCCGGAGTCTACAGCCGTCCATTTATAGCGCCGTCTCACACGAGACATGAGGGGTAAGTTCTAAGCTTATCAATGAACAATTCTATATGGCCGAGTAGCAAGTTTAGGCTTAGAAAAGAACCCTAGAAACCCAATTGTGCACAAAGTTCTACAACAAAAAATTGACCATAGCGGCCTGTCAGCTCAACCAAATTGGATGAGAGTTGAATTGTAGCATGCCCCCATATAATAGAACACTTCTATATCACCAAATGATCTTTTGGCAGGGGTCAAGGGGGATCCCAAGTAAATAATCTAGGTTTTGGCCATATGCTAGAATTGGATTCTGACTCCACAGACATCTTATAGACTGGGTCTATATACAATGTACCTAGATGGTTTCATGAAAACAGTCAAGGCAAGCTCTCAAACAGCAAAAAATAGCTTGAAGGCTACAAAACGTCAAATTTGACATATGAAGTCAAACTGACTCCAAATGGGCCAAAGCTAGATGGGTAGCATCAAGACTATGTAGCGGACAAGTTCATAGCTTCAAAAGTGACTAACTAACTCCACATGAATTCTAGTCACAAAAATCGGTGATTTCAGAGTCGACAAGAGCACGAAGTGATGCCGACACGACCGAGCTTTACCAAATTCATATTAGGACTTGTTTTAAATGTATTATGTTTAGGTCATCAAATTGTCAATTCTTGCAAAAAAAGTGACTCCTATAAATAATCATGATTATTTACTTCTGTGCTTGTTTGGCTTGAAATTGATCTTTTCACTTCACCTATCACTTGTACACATCTATTACAGGCCACATGTCAAGTATGAGCCAAAATGATCAAGAAAAACTTTGAAATTGTCAAAAAAATGCACCAAAGTCTTTTCAATCCAATGTTTGAGTTAACTGTCACATTTTTTGATCCAAATCACCCCATATCTCATACACAGGCTCTACATCATGCCTAGAACCAAGTTGCAACAAAAAAATGTACAATTTATTGGAAAAGTTAATAATTGCGATATTATACTTTTTTGTCAAAATGGATGCAATCTGCAACTTTGACCTTATGGGACCAAAGAACATAATGTCCCAAGTCCACTGATCAAGTTTGAGCAAGTTAGGATCTCAAAAACTCAAAATCTCTTTATATCTACTGTTTCAGAGTCTAAAAGCCTAAATCTGGCATCATTTCCATCCAGTGCACTCAAATGAGCCCACACTTCACTCAGAGTACCTAAAATGCCATATGTTTGAAGCCTATGATGTCAAAAATGCAAAAAGTTGGAAAAAATCTCCAGATGTAAATAATCGCAATTATTTACTTTTGTTGTAATTTTTACCTGAACTGCATGATTTTGAGCTCTACATGTTTTTATGCATCTATGCATGCTCCAAAATTGATTTGAAGCAAAATGGACATTATTTGTCAGCAATTCACAATCAGGGCATTTCAGAGCGAAATTCACATAATTTTCTAGCTTTGACACTGTATTCCCTTAACAGGAGCAATGCAAGCTGCTGAGAAGGGGCAGCACAAGTAGGGGGGGGGTCCAAAACATGTTTACATGCACAAGGAGCTTCATCTCCATCTCGAGAGCTCCAATCTTCCTCTTCACAGAGATAATTGTAAGTGATTCATACAGTGCATATTATTTCCACTTTGCTTTGGGTTGTTTATTTGACTAGAGTCAGAGGTTAGTCCAACTACTCAATTTTCATGCAAGGGGGACACATGTATTACAAGTTCGTAAAAAAGAGTGAGTGTCCTCCTTGCGCAGGTAATTGAGTAGTTGGAGGCTAGTCCAAGTACTTTTTTTTTTTGCATAAGGGGGACTCATGTCTTAGAAATTGATTAAAAGAATTTGATGATGAAAATAGTATAAATTCATAGCGAGCTAAATAATAACAGTTGTAGTAGTTAGGAGCCAATGTCAAAACCTACTACAATTCGAGGTTGTGATAGATTATGTAGAATTATATTAAGTGTTTAGGATATGAAGTATTCAAAAACATAGAAGAAATAAATTGAAGCAGAGCAGGTGCTCAAAAAACATTTGAAGCAAAATGAGTACAAAATGTTGTTTGGGTGTGCTCTCCTCTTTCTATAGCAGTGCACTAATACTTAAAGAATATTTGATTTTTCACAAATTATGAGACAAAAAATAACCGTTTTGCATGGATTTGACCGTTGTGCACAAATTTCGGGGCTCATAATTGACATGCTATATATACCCCAAAACTCCTCTAAATTTTATTTTTTTTAATCTTCTCAATTTTGTTCAAATGTTTGAACATGACCTTCAATTCAAAATGATGCTTAAAGGTACATTTATTTTCTTAATAAATTCTTTAGTGTGAACAAAAGTCATTTTCTTTGTTGAACTTGTGTCCTCCCTACGCCAATTTAGTATACTTGGATGCCTATTTGTGGATACTAAAATTGCATAGGGAAGCACTTCTTGGAGTGTGAGATTTTTTTTGCGTTTTTTCAACATGTGTCCTCCTTCTGTAAAAACTTTGTATACGGGTGTCTCTCCGTGCATTGTATTTTCGCGTAGAGAGGACACATTTTTCAATTAATCTATTGGTAGCAATGTGTATCTTTCATTGAACTTGTGTCCTCCTCACCTAAAAACTATGTATATGGGTGGCTCTCCAGGCATTGTATTTTCACGTAGGGAGGACACATGTGTATTGAATATCAAATCTCTTAAGCCAGACAGCTTCCATATGTATTGATTTGTGGAATATGGTGTGATGTATATGGTTGAGTAGTCTTAATGCATGAATTTCATTAATTTTCTCTTTTTACAGAAAAGGCTTCTAGCAAAAAGAGTTTAAAAGGCATGGAGATTGAAGAGGTTGAAGAGATAAGTGATGAAAGATGTTGGACCTACTCTGCCAAGTCAAGCAATTATCAAAGTTTCCTATGTCAAAGAAATTTGTAATGTTTCTTTTTAGTTGGAGGAATTTCTTGAATCATGAACTCAACAATGAAATTTTAGACTTTCAATTTGTCTTTATTGACTTTACAAAGGAGCACAAGGTTGGAAACTTTGTATACTTCTATGATATTTTCAAAGCAAGAAACCTTAACAACAACACAGGGGCAAGAAGTTGGCATTACTCCAAGATGAATGGAAGAAGATTCATAGCTTGGAGTGAAAAAAATCCTACTTCTTGAAAAACATGAAGCCACTAGAGTTTTTTGGACTTGCTCTAGGATTTTTGGGCTCAAGAAGTGCATACTATGGAATTATGGCTAGTTTTTTCTTTGCCTCTTCTCATAAAAAATCATTCCAAGTTTGCATTACATCTCTCTTTTATTTGGTGAGCTTGTGATGGGTTAGCCAAACTACTCAAGATCGTGTTTATGAGTCCAAGTTAATCTATCTTGGAACCTAATTTGCTTGAGTAATAATCTAGCCTACACACACGACGTTTGTCTTTCATCTACCCTAGCTAGCGTGTTCCCATTTCCATCAAGTGGTATCAGAGCTCCAATTTATGCTAGCTAGGTTTGTTGTTACGCTTTTGTGTGTTAGTGATTAGCATCTCTATTAGAGTGACTAGTATTTCTTAATCATTATTACGGTCCATTAAAATTCCCCATAACTATTTGCGTTGCTCACTGATTAAGTCCTAATCCAGCTATGTGAAGGCATGTCCTTGGCACACCCAAGAGGCCACTACCCTCCATGGCTAGGTAGGCTTGATTAGGGAGAGGATTAGCACCCATTATTGCATTTCTAGTCATTTTTTGGTGTCAATTTACTAGGAATTTGCATCTCTAATTAATCTCTCCAATTTTGCAATTACCATGAATTGCTCACCTCATCCCAAAGTACACCTCACAAGCTTTCCATAGAGCCTTTGATTGCCCCATTCCGACATCGAGAACTCCCTTAAGCTCATCACCATTTTTTATGCTATAATTGAGCGTGTGTGCTCATTTTCTGTGTGAGCATCTCTCTGCAAAGCCGATTTGAAGAGCACACTTTGTGGAAGCTTCAAACAACAAAGAAATTGGGCCCACTTGGTTAGTTTGACTATCCAAAGGCTTTAGAGGGACCCTCGGATCTTGCGATCGATACCCTATACCATTTTTGGGGAGAGCGAGTGGATCGAAAATTGGTTTTCATTGCAACTTGGGTCTTGGACGGGTCCGCAGGGGCCTCTTCGCACGGCTTCTCTCGTGTGCTCATAATTGGGTGTCAAAGTGTCTTAAAAAAACACCTTATGCTCCTGGAGGGTCTGCAAGCGGTGGTTCTCAAGGCATTAAAAGCCTTAGCCATATGTAAAGGGCCTCCTCCAAGTTATTTTAAAAGGTGGCTTCAGGTTTGTTAGGACCAGTTCTTGGGAGCTCTGCCCTTAAGCCAAGGAGCCCCAACCTCTTGTGAGGAGGGCTATCCCGCAGCCTATTGCACCAAGGATCCCACTGACCTGTAGGAAAGCCAAAACCATACAAGTGCAACTTCCAAAGGTTCTAAAGCTTCAAATTTTTATAGTGAAGGGTGACTTCGCCCAAAAAGTTGAAGAGGTACTTCACATTGAAGGGATTTTTTAAATTACGCATTAAAATTGAAAATCTTGCAGCCAAGCACAATTTCTTGCAATGTATGTCACTATATCTATCATTAAGGAAAATGATGTCATTGTTCTCATGTACAGAGTTCCAAACACTGGCCTTGGAGAGGTATCCAAGTGCAAAGACCGCTCCAAGGAACCATGGAGAAATTCAAAAAATTCACTTTGAGGGGAGGGAATTTGGCAATAATAGCATTCGCATCCGCATTAGTAGTTTTTTGCATCAGTATTTTTACATTGCAAATCTTTTTTCGATAAATCTCAAGACAAACATATGGCAGCATTGACATCATTGGCACCAACAAGGTGCGGCTAGAAGACAAAGACCATGAAGCAGTTGAAGATAAAGCATTGAAGAAGATGAAGGTGCTCTTGGATTAGAGCAAAGCAAACATTTTTCAAGATTTTTATCTTGGATAAAAGCTTTTTTTTTGTCCTAGATTGGAGTGTGGCTCCTAGATTGGAGTGTTATGTTGTTTGTCTCCTAGATTGGGTATGTTGTTTGTGCTCCTGGATTGGAGAGTTGTCTTTCTTCATCACATTGTAGCCCAAATCCCAAGGTGAGGAATTTTTGTCATCCTTTGTGGATCTGTCATCCTTTGTGGATATGTATTGACATACTATGTGGATACTATGTGTCATCCTTAGTGGATCAAGAATCTTCAATAATGTATTATCCCAGTTCAAACCTCAAGGGGAGGATTGTAAGGTATGAGCTTTGTCCTCAAGTCACTAGAGTATGAGTCAAGGAGAGAGTAGGTGGAATTATCCCACATGTAGTGGTGCAAGGCTATAGGGCTACTTAAAGCTCATTTCACGAATAAACAAATCATTCCAAGTTTGCATTACATCTCTCTTGTTTTTATGAGCTTGTGATGGGTTAGCAAACTACTCAAGATCGTGTTTATGAGTCCAAGCTAATCTATCTTGGAACCTAATTCTCTTGAGTGATAATCTAGCATGCACACTCTCACATGTGCACACGATGTTTGTTTTTCATCCACCCTAGCTAGCATGATCCCATTCCCATCATATATTGCCAAATGGAAAAATAATGAGGCAATTGTGGAGGAAAATCATAGAAATGAGATTGGGGATGAAGGACTATCAAAAAGGGTTATGTGAAGTGGAGGAAGAAAGGATACAATGCCTTCTTGGGAGCCTTAACCACCACAAACTCTTCTCCATCAGAAGTGCCTATGGAGAAAGAAGTAGGAGCAAGCTAAAGGAAAAGAAAAGGGCCCTTCTTACAAGCTTCAGCTAGACATAAACCTCATGTCCAAGATCCTTTACAATAAATGGAAGTGGCCAATGGACGCAGACCATGGTTGGATGATTTGTGTAGCAAACGACTTATCAGGAGATCTTTATGTAGATTTTCCGAATGTAAAGATGACCATAGGTGATGTGAAAGATGATTAAAAAAAATTGTGCATGACATGTCTACCTATCCTCTTATCCTTGGGCAGATGGTAGTGCATATGGAAATAAAGGTGTTGGATGATGGTTCAATTGATGCAAGGATAATAATTAAGAATGGAAGATGTATTTTTCAATGTTTAATATTTTTTTGTGAATCATTAAAGGAATCGTGACACCCTTAGAGAGAAACCTCTTCCAAAGTCCAAATAAGAGTTTAAGAAATATAGGGAAATGAGAGGTTTTGGCCATGTACCATTGTATAGCAATATCACACTGGTATAAAAGTTAAAAGGTTCTTGCATGATCCAATAAATGAAGAATCTTTTCCAACAAGTTTCTTAGGATTGATAGAGTATGGATTAGTGTCTTTTGTGAAATGTGAGGACTTGAAAAGGAGTAATTGTCAACATGCACATAATGTACAAAAACATTTGAAGAGAATTCTTTTGCTAGAGGATAATGAAGGTATTATAGGTATTTTTTGAGGATTTTTCTTTCATGGGTACTATGGATGATGTCAATTCAATAATGGAAACATGTGAACAAGGTGGAAGGTAGGTTGTTGAAGTATGCTCTTTAGAGATGTATGATGTGATTAAGGCTTTTGAGGATGAAGAGGGTCTCAATGCTACTAGTTGTCTTGAAGTACAAGTGAACAACAAGTATGGGACTATTGCACAAAAGGTGAAATCAGTGGCCTTACCACCCCCTTACCATTACCTCCAAAGGGTAGGGAGAAGATAGAATAGCCTTCTTTGAAACCAAATCTAATGGATTCAAGTAGAGTTGGGCACAAATTCACTCAAGAATCCTTGAAATAGTCGAAGGTTGGATGTGAGGAATTCTTAGCACAAGTTGAGATAGATTGCTTCAAAGACATGCTTTTAAATCATGGTAAGGATTTTTCATTTGAACCGCATGAGATAGGATGTGTTGATCCTTTTTTTGTTTCCAAACGATCTTTTTTCAAAGCTAAAAGACTTATTAAATGGGAAGATTAGGATGCTTTGGAGCCTTCTTGTGCTCCATATTCAAGCAAGTGGTTCATAGTACCTAAGAAGAATGGATCCCTACGCTTCATCCAAGATATGAAACCAATGAACACGGTCACATTCAAAAATGTGGGTACATATTCAATTGTGGATGAGTTTCTAGAGTCATTTGCACGAAGGACAATATATTCGATGGGGGGTCTATACTCAGGGTATGATCAATTCCAACAAGATATGAAAACAGGGACTTTACTACCATGAGGAAACCTTTGGGTTTGGTAAGGATGTGTACCTTACCTCAAGGAGAAACCACTTGAGTTGCACATATAATGAATGGGAATAAGGTCTTACGTGACTTTATTCCGCAAATCACGATGCCTTTCCTGTGGATGATGTTCCTATTAAGGGATGTGAAGAAGAAGAAAATTATGAAGCTCTAGATTTGAGGAGGTGCCGCATGTTTGTGGAAAACCATATTGATGGTTGTGATAGGATGCTATCCATTTTAGAGGAAGTGAACCTTACATTATAAGGTCAAAAGACTCTCTTTGGAGTCAAAGAATTGGTGATCATGGGACATATGTGCGGACCTAATGGCAAAATACCTTGTCCATCAAAGGTGGATGCAATTCAAAGGATGAAAGAGACATGTACTAGTACCATTGAGGTTAGAATATTTTTGGGTGCATGTGTCTTTTATGTTAGTTGGATTCAACACTATGTGCATGTAGCTGATCCACTTTATGAGTTGTTGAGGAAGAATCAAAAACTTGACTGGGGCGATGCACATGTAAAAGTTATGAGGAAGCTAGAGGGGTTGCTACAATCAGCTACAACTTTGAGAAAAATGAATTATGAGTGTGAAAGAATAATGATTGTGACAATTGACACGAGGCCCACATGGATTGGATGGAAATAGGGCAAGATGATAAAGAAGATCATAGGTATGTAGTCAAATTTGGAGCTAAGGTTCTAAGTGTGTGCAAAAGAAACTACTCACATGTAAAGAGAGAGTTAGGGAGTAGTTACATCATTGAAGAGCGATAAAGAGTATTAGATTTGGACATTTGAAGTTGTGGAAACAAATTGTTTTCCACTTCTTGGGATGATTACAAGTTGTTCAATTCCGTAAATTGCTACGTTATGATGGATTGCATACACAAAGTCTCTGAATCTAGATTTTAAGCATATTGCAAAAAAAAGATAATCGAATGGCAGATATGCCTTCAAGGGCAAGGTATGAAGGTGACAAAGAGATGATTGTGAGGTTGATGATGTGTCCACAAAGATCTTTTCTATTTCCAATGTCAAGGGTGATTATGTTTGTATGTCAAATGGACTAGAATCCTTTTTAGAGGAGTTCTATGAAGGTGATTGGCTACTTATTGGACACTATTTGAGTACTTTGACTAGATAGGATGACTTGTCCAAACAAGAATTGAAGAGGGTATGCAAAAATGGATATGGATTTTTGAAAGATGGATACTTGTGGAAGCATCCAAAACAAAGGGCTACTACATTACAAAGGCTAATATGTGACAAAGAGACTCATATGAAGCTCATGTGGGAGTTTCATGAAAGTCTATCAGCTAGACACCAAGGTGTGCGCGCAACTTTTTCCAAGGTAAAAGAAAGGTAGGATATAGCTCATCACGATGCTTTACATTTGAATACATTTGACAAGTAACACAAGATTCCACAAAGTCGTTGTTCATGCATTACAAATGGGTAGTAGATTATTGTGGAAAATGAGTTTCTTGGTGGTTACGAGAGAAGACTTGACTAACCAAGTGGAAGGTTGTGCATTATGTACAAAGAGCAAAAAAGTTGTATGCAAGTTTCTCTTGGATGATTTAATTTGCCGCTATGGTTGTGTTGCAAAAATAGTTGCAGAGAGGGATGAATTAGATGTTGAGGATGCAAGAAAATTTTTCTCTCGATGGGGCATTAAACCTGGACTTACTACTGTATATAATTGTGAAGGTAATGGGAAGAGTGAAAGAGGGCATCCTCCCATCATCAAAGCTTTGGCTAAGGCATGCAAGGGTAGAGCTCATGAATGACCAAGTTTGTTGCCTTATGCTTTGTGGACTGGTCATACTAAACATAGCTCAGTTAATAGCTATATGCCTTTTGAATTGATGTATGGTCAGAAACCTATTATGCCAATTGAGAATGTGATTCCTACTTGGAATATATTTCCTCGGAAAGATGTTATTTCTAGGGAGGCCCTCCTTGCATTGCACATACAACAATTGGAAAGAAGGCTTGAAGACATTGAAATTGTCAAAACTCATTTGAAAGATGCAAGGTTGAAGAACAAAGAAAGGTTTGACAAGAGACATAGGCTTAGACCAAAGCCTATTGAAGAAGATGATTAGGGGTTAATGTTAGTAGCCTTGACAACCAACATAGCACAATGAGAAAATTTGCAAAATAGTGGTTTGGTCCTTATGTTGTAAAGCACATGCATAGATATGCTAGCTACACATTATGTGAGCTTGATAATACAGAGATAAAGATACCAATTGTAGGAAAAAGGATCGAGTCGTTCAATAGAAGAGGTGATAAGGATCCATTTGATGCACAAGGATATCAAGAAGAAGGTCTTGAAAGTGTCTAGTGTAATGTACCCAACATTTATCCATATAAGTCATTTCAGTTATTTTGCAAAGTAATTGAGATTCTCAATTTTGTGAGTCATTGTGAGTTTATCAGAGCAATCGGATTGAAATCGGGTTCAGAATCTATTTATTTATGATCTTTCTTTATGTGGAACAATAGGTTTATGTGGGAACCTAATCTATGTGTGAAGAAGAAGCTTAGAGATAGTATTTTAAGGAAAGAAAGAGAGGTGAGTCAAAATTACGATACTTCTTTCTTTCTCTCTCTCAAGATAGAATGGGAACTTGTAAGTATAGAGATTTTTAAAAATCGCACATAAGATTCGCGAACGTCAAATATATATATATATATATATATATATATATATATATATATATATATATATATATATATATATATATATATATATATATATATATATATATATAGAGAGAGAGAGAGAGAGAGAGAGAGAGAGAGCCGCGACGAAGCGCGAGCTTTTCCTTCTCCTATTTTTGAAACCCTCTCAGTATTCTTAGCACCCCCCTAGGGCCTATATAAAGGACCCTTCTCCTCTCACTTTGAACACACATATATATCTACAAAAGCGGAAGCTCTCTTGCAACGACGCACCGGAGGGAGCCTCTCTCCCTTAACCTCTCACCTTCAATCTATCTCCATCTTCAATCGTCAACGTACCATCTCCCGGTTTGTGAATACACACTTTCTCTCTCTCTACAACAACACGCTTTTCTTTTCTCTATTCCGAAGCTATGGCTCCGAAGCGTGTAACGTGAAGTTCTAAGGACGCCCATGCCGTTGCACCACCAAGGAAGGTGGAAAGGAAGGTGTCTACTCCGAACGTATCTCATGCGGAAGCATCAACCGAAGAAGAAGTCGAAGCCGTCCAGCCTCCAGCACAGGAGTTAACCGCACGCGCTCCAAATCCAGTAAGACAAATTTATAATTCTGCATTGCTATTCATGTTTGACTTGGGAAACTAATCATAGGGAACCCCTTAAACTGTCAGAAAAAAACGTGATTCTATAACAAGAAACAAGCATATGTTTTCATAGATTAGTGAAAGAACTGTTTGATAAATTATCATTGTTTGTTGAATTGTTATTGCTTAATAAATTGTTATTGTTTGATAAGTGGTTACTCATTGATATCAAGGATTGGTTGATCATGGTTGATGGATCATTTAAAGAGAAGAATTGTTGAAAGAATATATTTTGTTCCTCGCGGGTAGCGAGATGATTCCGCGGTTAGCCGAGATTAAGCTGAGGTTATCGGCTCTCTTTTGTTCCTCGTGGTTAATGGGATGCCTCGCGGGTAGCGGGATGCCTGGAGGTTAGCAAGATGCCTCACGGTTAGCAAGATGCCTCGCAGGTAGCGGGATGCCTCAAGGTTAGCAAGATGCCTCGCGGTTAGCGAGATGGGAAGGTTGTGCAATTCGCGGTTAGCGAATAAATCCTTTGCAAAAGCTCTGTTGGTTAGACAGAGGAAGTCCGCGGGTAGCGGAAACTCATGAGAAATTGGAAAAGTTATTTTTGTTGAATAATAGGGATGTCTTCATTAGGCCTTGTTTGAATTGTTTTGGTATTGTTTGAAGGGCTGCATAAAAGAACCTGTGTTTGAAATTAATTAAGGAACATTGTTTGTATATGTAAAACAGTGTGGTAAAAAGTGTGCGTGTGGGGTGGAAAGTGGGGACTGGCTCAGGTTGCCAGTCAAGGATGGGTAATCTGGATTAGTCGAGAAACTCTCCACTCTCTCTTATTAAGAGAAGTGAAATTAAAGACTCATTGTGCCATGAGACGAGATGGCCCAAATCTACGTGACACAAGATTACTATTTAGTTTAGACTAAGTCTTATATCATATTTATGGTTTATGGATGACGGTTGTGCTTCTTAAACGTGAGGAAAAAGGCGTCATTTATGGATTCTAGATATGTCAATGAGATTTCATCTTTATGTTAGGAAACAACTTCATTAGAATCCTAGATTTATCAACCTGGCTTGTGGCGTATGACCCTTATAACCACGTAAACGATGGATAGAGGACTTCCTCTCTTCTATTGCTCGTATCTCTACTTTGTGGAAATGGAGTAGGGTGTCATCATCAGAGAAAGGAGAATAAATGAAGGCCATCTATCAAGTCGCCCCAATTTTCTCGGGGCTAGGGACCTCACATCTAGAATCTCTCTCTCTCTCTCTCTCTCTCTCTCTCTCTCTCTCTCTCTCTCTCTCTCTCTACCTTAAAAAATACAATCACCCTCTCTCTACCTATTTTTTAGCAATTGAAGTCAACAGTTGAAGTTAACAATTAAAAGTCAATGGTTGACTTTTAAAAAGTCGACAGCCTTATAAAAACCTAATGTTCACCTAAAGTCAATTGTTTTTTGAGTTTTTGTCACTTTTAGACAGCAAAGAAAAGCAACCCTACTAGGTGCCTTTATAAGCAAAGGGGAGGCACCATTGCCAAACATAGTGCCAGAAAACCACACTCAAATTCACACATACATTTGGCATCCTCTTGCACATTGTGAGAGCAAGAGAAAGCAAGGACTATTGTTGCATAACAAGTCAAAGAGAAAAAGAGAGAAGGACGCGCCGGACAAGGACAAGCAGGACTTATGCTTTTTATGCACTAAATATTCCCCACATAAGGGATTATGGAGCCTACGTGCTCTATGTATTATGGAGTCTTGAGTACTTTGTGGATTTGTAGATATATGCTTATCGAGGAGATAAAGGGTATATCTAAATAATTTCTCTTCAAAGAAGGATACCAAATTAGGATAGAGGATTAGGATTTGTTCTCCACTCTCTGTGTTTATGTGCATGTAAAGGATTTTCCTTAGTAATAAAGATTCTTCTTTAGGGGAGGGATTGGCCCCTCTAGTCCCCAACGTTGTGTTAACTATTTTCTCTCTATCTCTCTCTTATTTCAAATTAACTACTTATTGTGGAAGGATACGCTTCCGATCTTGTGACACCAACCCACAACCAAGGGCCATTGAGAAGCATATAAGCTGTGTGCGAAGTATGTGAAAGGTGTATTCTCTAACAAGTCTCTAAACCAAAACATCTCAAACTATAGGGAGATTGTGCTCAAGTTTAAGGAAATCAATGAGTTCCAGACGTTGGAAGGCTTCAAGAGAGGCCTTACATATGGCTACCTTGAGTACGTGGAGCCATTGCAGCCTAAGGATCTATCTAAGGTCATTACTTACCCGAAGATTTAGGATGACATTCATCTGTGGGGTGCATTTGACTTGAATGATAAGGTCACTGACAATGAAAATGGTTTAGGGGATTAAGAGAAAAGGATGTCGTAGTGACAAGGGTGGGGATAGCGGCGATAGGAAAGGCTGGGGTTGTCATTGGTCCAAAAAACTACAACCATCCAAGAAAAAGAGAGGTTTGGAAATCCAAAAGAAAGAGCATCATGAAAAAGTATGAAAGGAAAATCATTGCTTTAACTACAACGAAGTAGGACATACCAAAGGTGAGTTCCCAAAGATAAAGGCTAGCATGAGCAAAAGTAAGTCAAGAGAGAGTTTCATTAGCAGTGCATTACAACAATGCATGTTTGGACTTTCAAGTCATGCACTTGGCTAGAGCAGACGTGTATTTAGGCAAGGAGTGGTTGTATAGCTTGTGTCCTAGCCTTTATCGTAGCTATTTTCATGATCTTAGTGTCTCCAATACCTCTCTCATTTCTTTATTTGAGCTATTCCTTGCCATCGACGTCGACCGGGTTGTAGTGGTATATGCTTGTTACCCTCTTTTGAGTTTTTCTTTCGTAGATGAAATTGTTTTTGTAGGTAAAACACAATAAAAACATGACTTTAGAAGAGACCCATCCCGTTTGGAATGCATGTGATTCTAAAACTAAAAACTACAAAGCAAAGGAGACCCTTATAAAAAAGTATGTGGATGACGACAGGATTTCATGGATGTGTTCCCAAGAGACTTGCTAGATGGCTTGCCGCCACCTAGGGAAGTAAATCACGGCATCGATGTTACTTCAAGATCTAAGCCTATAAGCAAGATAGCTTATAGAGTAAGCCACTTTGAAGCTCAAGAGGTGGGAAAGAAACTAACTAAATACTCAAACAAGGCCTTTGTTAGGCCTATTTTATCGCCTTGGACATTGTCCATTCTTTTGGTAAAGAAGAAAGATGGTTCCATGTGAATGCGTATGGATTATAGAAGTGTTGATCAAATAATGATAAGGATAAGTTTCACATGTCTCGTATGGATGAGTTTTTTTATTCTTTCAATGTGAAAAAGTAATTCTCTAAGAAGAACCTGAGGTCTGACCGGCTATCATCGGGTTAATAATTAGGGAACAAGACGTTCCCAATATAATGTTCTAAACTCGTTTTGGCCATTAGTTCTTGATCATTCCGTTTGGTTTGACCAATGCACCGGCTATATTTATGATGCTAAAAGACATTATTTTACATCCATACTTAGGGAAATTAATAGTAGCTTCCCTACATGAAATACTATCATATAGTAAATCATGTAAGGAACACATGAATTGGGTTGCATGATTCGTTATTCGACATTCATTTTGTTCGTGAATAATGGTCGATTAATACGTTCTAAAGATTTATTCGTGCGTATTATTCGCTGCCACGTCAGCCTTTTTCAAAAAAATGTTTTATTGCTTACATATCGATTGATAAACTATCGATCGATTAAATATCGAGACCGATAGGCTTTCAATCGATAGTATAAATCGATCTATATGTTTTCGATCGATATAGTAGTAGTATATAAAGCTCAATTTGTATGTTTTAGCTACAATTCCCTTCACCAAAGTGTCAGGTTATCTCCGGCATAGAAAGGTTGAGTTGTCAACTTAAAAAATCTTTGATTTTTTAAGAAAATACTATTTTTAATGTTTATACATTAAAAATAAAATAATGATATAGATTTGAATCACTTATAATTCTTAACAATAGAAGTTATTCTTTAACTCTATTGATAAGATTAAATAAATTACTCTAAGCAATAGAGACTATACTTTAGCTCTACTTGTTTAAGAATAGATAAATAAATAATTGTATGCATTAGAGGCTACTTTTCTAGATATAGTGCGAATGTATAATTCTAAACATTAGAAGCTATACTCTTAGCTCTATTTGTTTTAGAATAGATACAAAAAGTGATATTTGATGGTTAAAATCTATCATAGCTATAATATGTGCACAAATAATAGTGTTAGTTCATACATTTTGGAACATATACACATACATGTAAGGTCTTTTGATTGTCATGAACAAATGTTCTTACCTCCATATAGACATAGAATAGGTCCGCTTAGTGCCTCTTGGTTGTTTTGAGATGATTCTCTTACTTCCAAGTGAGGTTTAAGGTATGAAGTAGGATTCACTTGGTTGCATAGAATAGGTCCACTTAGTGCCTCTTGGTTGTTATGAGATGATTCTCTTACTTCCAAGTGAGGTTTAAGGTATGAAGTACGATTCACTTGGTTGCATAGAATAGATCCACTTAGTGCCTCTTGGTTGTTATGAGATGATTCTCTTACTTCCAAGTGAGGTTTAAGGTATGAAGTACGATTCACTTGGTTGTTATCAAGCTTATGCTCTTACCTGTAAGTGAATACGGTGGATTACCTATAGAATTCACTAGGTTGTGATCGAGCGAAAGCTCTTACCTCCTAGTGAATATTAGTCATGCGTAGTACTTGGGAGTCACATGGATGTTATCGATCTCATGCTCTTACCTCTATGCTGATATAGAAATTAGACACCTTAGTTATTTTAGGGTCGATTGGTTGTGTTTGAGCAGTAGCTCCTACCTCCAAGAGACATAGATAGTGGAATGTGAGATGAATCCATCGCTCATCTAGGTTGTCTTGAGCAAACGCTCTTTACCACCTAGTAGCCAAGAATGATATATCCATTGGTGATCTTCCCTAAAATATTATCTTAACACTATTCATTCATCATTTTAATTTAGCAAATCATATCTATAACCTTTTATCTTTCTCATTGCACTATTATGGTGAAAATTTATAATCATAGTGTACCTATTGATTGCAGGATATATTTTGTTGAAGTTAGAAAGCATGGTGCGAGGAAAAGAGTGGTCGTATGTGGAGGAAAAAGAGAGAGGCAAAATAGTTTCGTTTTTGGAATGCAAACATTGTGGGCATAAGTGGCACGGCAATGCAACTCGCATCAAAGAATATTTATTCGGCACTAGTCCCAATGTGAAAGAATGTGGAGCACCACCTAACGACATATGGGTCCATTTTGCAGGGTATGTAAAGAAATGCAAACAGGCAGGACTTCTTCCTAAGAGACAGAAGGGCATGACAGGTGCGTCATCTGTCAACATAGAAGAAGTGAGTGTGGATCAAGAAGACATGCGAGCTAACCAAGGACCTTCAATGGGAACAACCCGAACACCTCAAAGTCCTTACACTTTTTCAAATGGTGCCATGGGAGGGATAGATGCTAGTCCCTGGACATCCAGCAGAGCCGATACGCCTGGGACTCTACAGACAGCATTCACTCAACAGGACATGCTCGAATTGCATCTAAAGTGGACAGAAGCCTTCATGGCTTGTGGAATCCCATTTAATGTCATAAGAAATCCTATTTTCAAAGATGCGCTAATGTCAACTGCAAAAAAAGGATTCATCTATCCTGATTATAATAAAATGCGAGCAGAGTATGTTGACAAAGTCAAGAGCAGTAGAGAAGCGATTCTCAAGTGAACAGCGCTTGACTTTGTTCCAACGTTTGGCTGTACCATAGCCCTCGATGGGTGGACCAACTGTCAAAAAAAAACATTGATTAATGTCATGGTAATTTGTCCCAAAGGTGCAATGTTTTTGGAGGCCATTGATACCTCATTGAAAGAGAAGGCATCCCTCTACTTGACAAAGGTATATGAGCGAGATATTGCTCGACTGGGTGGACCGAAGAATGTGACAGCTATTGTTACAGATAATGATTCAAACTACAAAGGAGCGGGTTTAGCCATCATGGAAAAGTACTCAGGAATTACATGGATTGGATGTGCAACTCACACCTTGAATTTACTTCTAAAGGATATGGGCAAATTATCATTCATAAAACAGGTTCTTATTGACGCCAATCACATAGTCAAGTTTATACAGGAACATCAGTTTACATATGCTTTATTTCGCTCCAAGTCTTCAAAAAAAGCACTTCAAATCTTCTATGCCACACGGTTCGCTACATCATACTATGTTTTGAATAATCTTATTGAAGTATGAGCGGCTCTTACAGAAACTATTGCAGATTGTCGTTGGGAGGCTTGATTCAGCAAGTATCCAAGCCATTGCGAAGCAGCTCAAAAATGTGTGTCCTTGGTACAATCTCCTCTCTTTTGGCGAAACGTTGACAAACTTCTTGGGGTTAGTAAGCCCTTTGTGGAACTACTAAGGGTTGTCGACACAGATAAGTTTGTCATTGGTAAGGTTTATTGGATCATGTCTGAGGTGTTGCGTCAAACCAAAGAATACAACCACTACATTGCAAGAGAGGGATCACAAATCCTGCATCTTGTGGAAAACACCATTGCATGGTGCTGCATTTGTAGGTGATGAGAGACTTTAGAAACGTCTGCTCGCAGTTGTTGCCAGGCGACGATGGCATGGATGCGTTCCAGCAGAGGATGGATTAGCCAATAGGGAAGGAACTTTCGGAGATCCCTGGGTTCTTAATAGCGTAAAAAAGATTTCAGGCCCAGTATGGTGGAAAGAATATGGAGGAGATGTAGTTGAGTTACAACCCGTGGCAACCAGGGTGCTTTCGATCGTGGCATCTAGTGGTAGTTGGGAGCGCAATTGGTCTTCTTATGACTTTGTGCACTCAAAGCGCAGACTCGCTTAAGTCCTGCTTGTGCTGCAGACCTTGTGTGCATATTTTGTAACATGCGTCTCCTTCATGCACCCACAAAGATAGCCACACGTGCGACCGAAGTACACTTTGGAGTGCTTCAAACTCAAGAAACTGTGACGGAACAGAGATGTAGCGACGATGAGATGGAGTGGGAAGTGGCTACAGAATGTTCAGATAATGAAGAGGTTGATGACCTGGTGCCTGTGATAGAAGGCGAAATGTAAATATCTTTTCATGATAATGTATCTCACTTTTTCTCATTGTAGCTCCCTATTGAGTTATATATCTCACTTTTTTTATTTAGTAGCAACAAAGTAAAGTATTGAAGAGAATTCACATAAACATAAGTATTGAGGACATTGCTTGGCATTCAAATAAAAAGACATTGCTTGACTCTCAACAAAGTCATCAATTAGCAACTCGAGAACAAATTGATTGCCATAAACATAGAGATAATGCAATGCATCTTGAGAGTATGAGGTAGAGAGTGTGAGCTGTGTGACAACTAGAAAGCTCCAAAATTGAAATCGATTGAAAACGTATCGAACAACGAAGCGCATTTTTCTATATAAATCTAGCGTATCGATCGATACTATACCGATCAATAAACTATTGATCAATAAAGTATCGATCGATAGTTTATAAATTATTCAAAAATACCATGTATTTTACGATAATATGCGAATAGTGACGAGTTATTCGATATAAATTGCATTATTTGGTCGAATAAATGCAACGCAACACATGAGATAGTATTTGAGCAATTGCAAAAGCACACACTTCGCTAAGGAAAGAAAATGTGATTTCTTTGAGACTGAGATTCACTATCTTGGTCCTCACGTTATATATACCGAGGGTATGCGGATGAAGCCTAACAAAGTGGAAGCTTTTCTCAAATGGCCAGCACCAAGAAACCTTAAAGAACTACACATTTTCTTGGTATGTACAATTTTTATGTGAAGCCCATTTTAGATGCAAAATACTCTAGCATTCACGCTTTTGGTCAATAGAATTTTTCTAATCTGTTGTTTTTCGCGAAAAATTGATATGGCTGCTTTGTTGTCCCCTCTTGAGACACCATTGAATTATGTATGTAAAAGGCTATGTTTTGGGCAAAATACAATGTTTTGAGTTTCCTAAGGAGGCTATTGTGCCGGTTACTCACAAATTGCATCTTGTCCATATAGTGATGGTTGTGGTCCTAAGCATGCTCCATCTTTTGGCTAACACTTATACTTTGTTAATTTTATTGATGTTGATTACTCCAAGCATTCATGGGTGTATCCACTGCAAAGTCCTAAGTGTTTATGTGCTTCAAGAAATTTTTATGTATAGCAATGTATCAAATTGTACTATAGGCACCCTCCGTTCTCATTGAGGAGGAAAGTATATGTATAAATAATTCAATGCATAGCTAGTGAATCATGGGATAAAATTGCAATGTATAGTGCCATATATCCCTTAACAAAATGGTGTGTTGAGAGGAAAAACGAGTCACTTATGGGGATGACACAATGTATGGTCAAGAAAAAGTTTTGCCACATGTGTTTTGGCTTGAAGCTATCATGTGTGTTGCATATGTACTAAATAGTTGTCCCACTAAAGCATTACAATCTATCACTCCATATGAGGCTTGGCACAGCAAGAAGCCATCTATATTGAGTTTGTTTGGTTGCTTGGATTATGTTAATCAACAACGCTTAAAATTGAATGTCAAGCCAATAAAATGTGTTTTGGACGGTTACAACATGTGTAGATTTGACAAGTTAAATGTGACACTGAAAATAACTATATCCACTTGGCCAAAAAAATTATTTTTTCATAGACTCTATGTGTAACAAGATAATAGATAACCCAAGAATAAAGGAGTAATTTTCCATGCCGCCATCTACATATGAGAGAATAAATAGTAAATATTTTAAAGAATAAAGGAGAAATCATAAGCGCCACCACGTGCATATGAACACGCTCAAAAGCATCACCCACCCTTCATGTCCATCACGCTTCTTTAATCAACAATAAACACCCTAATAGGATCATAACAATAGTATCAATATATCGTATTATAAATCAATTCTAGTCTCCAATATACATTTCCATAACATAATTTATTTTCTCAATTGTGTACAAAATCAAACCAGTAGTTGTGGTGGCCAACCAACATGCAAAATGGTTTTGTGAGTGGTCAAAATTGGCAATTCGACATTGGAAAGATATGATAGATCGAGACGTTTAAAGGATGTATTGACTAAACTGGAAAATTGGTACTAAACAAGATTCACGGCTTGAATTGTGAATCTATGACAGTAGATCACTTGTAAGTGAGTAAAGCAATGATAGTCCGGATTGAACGATGCTCTTGAAAATTTATTAAATTTCTTCAATCAAACTACTTTTGTATTTAGCTGAATATGCAAGGTATTGGTTGCTTGTGCATGTAGTGGTGAAGTTATGGTCAAGTATAGTTTCAAGAATTAGAATCTTCTCATTTTCCATCTATAATGGGGATATAACCTTTGTGTGGTTTTGATAAGCTAACTAAGGGGCTAGTTTGACTTTAAAGTAGTTCTTTTTCTTTGAAAGGGATGTAGAAGCTATGTATGTAAGTGTCTATACTAAGAAATTTAACATATAAGATCATTTGGGTATTATTTTACATGCATACTATATTTTTTAGTGACATTAGAATTACTAGTAGATTCATGACTACTAACACCAGTAGGTGCCCAAAACAACTTTTTCAAAACCCATTAATTAGTTTGGGGGGGGGGAGAAAGGAAAAGGGAAGGGTGGGGGAAAAAAAGGGAAAAGAGAAGGGGGGGGCTGGGGGGGGGGGGGGGGGGGGGGATTGTTTTTTTTTAATGCTTAAAGGGACCTTAGAAGCCAACGCAGGCATATAGCCTAGTGGTAAGGTTGAGTTTCATGCTATGTACGTAATGAGTTCAAATCCTACTCAGTAAGATTAGTTTTAAATGGTGACCAACATGGACATGCTAATTGGAGATGGTAAAGTATCTTGGGGAGATTCTATGTAATGAAAAATAAAAGTAGAGCCAATAGTGGTCATGTTGTTAGTTGGTATTACTTGAGCTTGGAAGGTCTTCTCAAGTGAGAGGGTGAAGATGTTTGTCTCCTATCATGGCCGAATGAATGATTTATCATGTTGAATAAAATGAACCTACTTATGTGTTTAGAAGGTCTTATCAAGTATGAGGTCAAAGATGTATGCCTCCAATTGTGGTCGATTGTATCATATATTGAGTTGAAGAAAGAAACCTACATAGATAGATAAAGTAAATCTTCTACTAGTAGCACAAACATGAGTATTAGGTCTTACCAAGTACTAGGTCAAAGATGTATGCCTCCACTTATGGCCGATTGTATCACATATCGAGTTGAAGAAAGAAACCTGCATAGGTACATAAAGTAAATCCTCTACTATCGAGTTGAAGAAAGAAACCTGCATAGGTACATAAAGTAAAGCCAACAAACTACGTATTTTTCGGCTCCCTAACTCAGCTAAATATCGTTGCTTGAACTATCTTAAATTTTTATTGTGCAAAAACTCTTGAAAATTTTGAGTCTTCCACACAATAACATTGAAACTAAGGTTTTAGGTGTCCCAATTTGAGCTTGTACCACATACTTTGACACATTTAGTTGATCTACGTGGAAAGTCTGAAGTTAGTTGAGGTTTTGAATGCTCATGTCTCAAGAATTAATATTCGAACTTTTCTCATGTGTAATTTTGGATATTTGAAATGATCCAATAGCTGTTGCTTACCAAAGCACTTCTACTTGCCACCTTGAGTCCTCAATGGAGAGGGTAAGCAAATACATCAAAAACATATTTTTTTCCTTTTATACAACGATATGCTTGAAATGGCCATATCAAACATGTAGAACTTCCCATTACTTTATATACTCTCAAGTAAATTTTTTGGCACATGAAACTTGCAATTATCTATAGCACAATTGTAGAAAAGTCACATACATTTTTTCTACAAAGTCTTCTCATTTTTCCTTGAGCTTACAAAGTCGGTTTTTTTAAAGCATCAATCGCAATCTTACGGGGGGTCCACTTGATATTATTCTTGATCATGATAGCTTCTAAAATGCAAGGTTATATTTTTTAAAGACCCTCTAGCTAACATATTTAAGCATATCAAGAGGATTTTCTTAAATACACCGTCTAATGCAAATAACATTTAATCTAAATTTGTCAAAGTGTTTTGTTTTGGTACCAAACTAGTGTTAAAGAGTGGACTTCATCTCTCTACTTGAACATCCAAACTTGTGCTATAACTTTCCATCTATCATTCCCACCAAGTCTAGGAGGCTGGAGCAGCGCTTTGCGGTCTCAAACTACACTGATCCCTACACTATCACCATGTAGCATGGCTAGAATGTAATCGTGTATATAGCCTAAAGATGTACATTCAATCATGTTGTAAACTAAAAGAGCACGGTTTAGTTTGTCTTACATATTGCGTGGTGCAATCACTCTAATATAGGCTTGATATAAGACTAAGGAAGAAGTTGCACGAGGCTCTCAAAAGTGAAATCTTACGAGGGCCTCCAAACCCAGCAAACAGAGGCATCTCGAGAGTCTCTTTTCAGCATAGCTGGGCTAAAAGAAGTGTATACGTTGGAAGAATCAGAAGGCCGCCCTCCCCTTCTTACCCCATCCAAAGACAGGTGGAATGCCCAAATAGCCTCGAAAGGCCAGGCCATTAAACTGGCTCGAGATAAAATCTTGGCGTGGTTGGGTTCCCTGAATTGGCTGCCCATCTTATGCTACATGAGTCACCACCCGAGTGATGACTCTTGCAACTCTTTTATAGGCAAAGTTTTACTCAAAGCAACAATTGCCTCCTCCATGTAAAATGTACTTATGCTAAGTTCTTTCAAATCTAAAGCTATATATATATATATATGTGTGTGTGTGTGTGTGTGTGTGTGTGTGTGTGTGTGTATTCAAAACTATCAAGTCTAAAATCTACAACATAATGAAAGTGGAGAGAATCACAGAAAGCATCAAGCACCAGTAAAAAATTGATCAAGAAAGTAACTTCAAACTTCAAACATCAAACATTATCAAAGAAAAAAAAAACCTCTTTAAGACTGGCTTGTAGGAAAAACTAAGTTTGCTTTCAGGCTCCAGTTCGATCCCCAGCATTCACGTGAATACAGCTTTAACCAATGACCGAGTAGGAACCGCTTCCTTCCACATCTGAAACAGAACATGTCAAAGCCCAGAGACTTTGCTCACCCTATGCGCTCTTGAATACACCAGATAAAGCCTTGAGATTATCCAAAGAACTCGCCTTGCATTTACATTGTGAAGTCCATGTGTAGCCAAATACCAAGACATTCCTTGATGTTACATTATGACAAACAGATAACAAGTCTTCCCTCTTGACATGCTAACGTCAATTTACACTTGTCTCCTGCACACTAGCGTCTATCACAACACAGCTATGTGCCATGCAATTATGGAGACAAAGATGGGACCCCAGGTAATGCATTGAGCCAGTGCATTACTCCGTTTCCTGGAATGGACAGAACCCGTGCTACATAGGTCAGCGCTCGAACATCTGCCTTACCTGCTGTCTCATTGCCGCCAGCTCTGCCTCCTTAAAATCAAGCTGGGCTCTCAAACTGTCGTTCTCGGCAAGAAATTCAGCTACTTCAGCCTCTTTTCTTCGCTTGCCAGCCTCAAGATTCATTATATGGGCACTCATCCTGTCACCAATAATCAGATCAAAAATGAGTATTAGAACCACAGGCTACAAGCAGTGAAGCAGTTTGGACAAAGGTCAAAACTGTCCGCATACGAGAACATACACCCAAGTATTACAGGCAGTCTTCCTAGCTTTCAGTTTATTTATTATTCAATAATCGACCCCATTCCAACACACATTTGACAAAAGATGCCGAACTGTAAAGGTGTTGGAAATTAACTTAGTGGAAAACCAAATTAGACAACAGATGCCGAAGTGTAATGGTATTGGAAGTTACACTTAGTGGAAGGTGTCTTAAAGTTTTGAAGTCCTTGGCAACCATCACCGATCAAATCTCCATTCCCATCTCTACGAGACCCTTCCTCTCTCTCCTGCGCTTTATGCAGGCAGTTTTGCTCAAGAGCAGGATTGTCAGCATAAATTATAAATCAGAGCTCAAGACTCCGGTGCATGCGCTGTCGAATTTCATGCAAGAGGCATTCAATGGTCAAGGAGAAAGTGAGCTCGCCAGGTGGCAAGGTGAAAAGCGCCTACGTTGGCAGCACTCCATGACAGAGCCTTCTTGATGAGAGCGAGCAGGAATGGCTGCATCAATTCGCAATCGAGGAGGGGAGATTTCCGAGTAGCTAACCGGATGTGAAGCTGCAGGAGAAGAGGAGGATGCAGGTGGATATGAACAAGAGGTCACCATCAATTCGAGAGGAGGTTGATGTTTGAGAAAATTTTGCCTGCATGCGAAAGCCATTTTAATGGCTTTCGCAGCCATTTTAATGGTTGTGAAAAACACCCTACATTACAAATTTAGGAGTATGTTAAGGTGTTACAACCTTTCTCATCTGGCATCTGCTTTTCCGAAAGCTGCTTCTATGACGAGTAGTGTAAACTCTGATGATCAGTAAAGACTGTAAAATCGGCTCCAAGTAAATAGTGTCACCACTACGTAAGAGCATGGATAACTGTCAATAGCTCTTTCTCATAGATCTGTGCTACATCTCTAGACGTGAAAACATCCTACTCTCATAAGCAATGATAGTAAACTTCAAATGATTTTTTAAGTCTGGGAAGGCCAACACTAGTCATGTTGTTAGCTTTTCCTTGAGGGTCTGAAAGACCGTAATTTCTTTTGGTCCCCAAGCAAAAGGAACTCTTTTCTAAATCAGGATATGCAAGGGAGAAGCAATCTCTACAAATTTTCGAATGAACCGTCGATAATAAGAGCACAAGCCCAGAAAACTTCGAACTTCATGACCGTTTTTCAGGTTAGGCCAGTCACAGATAGTCTCTACTTTGGCTAAGTCCATCATTACACCTTCCGTTGAGACAATGTGTCCCAAAAAGTGTATTTCTGGCAAGAAAAACTCGCTCTTCTTTGCATTGATAACCAATCTACGTGCTCGCAGTGCTTGAAAAACCTATAGCAAATGTTGTCGATGTTTTGCCTCGTTCTTAAAGAAGACGATAATGTCATTAAAGAAAGTATACCTAGATGAATCCAGGATAAGCCCAAATTCACCCATAAAGGAAAGTGCAAGGTATAGACCCATGGTAGTCACCCACAAGACAATATAACCATCAGCTCCATCATGCAAAGTATTGACTAAATACAACGACATCCCCAGGAACGTCGTCAGTGCCCAATAGTGGGTGTAGAACTAGGTACTAACATATGCTCCCAAACACAACACCACACACACACACGAGCATACATCAACACGAAGTTCAACGCACTGAGTTTCTGTCATGACTCCGGAGATCAAGGGCAGACTCGGCCATAATGAAGCCTAGCACTAAAAGAAGCATTAAAGTGCCCACAAATGATCGGTATTATCTAACAATCTTATCCATCATGCGGTTGAATGTCACAGGAGCGTTTGTGAGACCAAATGGCATCACCAAATATTCGTACAAGCCAAAATTTGTCCTGAAAGCTGTCTTGTAGACGTTCCCAAGAGCAATTCGAATGTGATGATATCCACACTTCATATCAATTCTACTAAAACAAGTGGACCCCTGAAGTCTGTTGAGTATATCATCGATCCTAGGAATAGGGAATCTGTTCTTGATGATGATTTTATTGAGAGTCCTATAGTCGATGCACATTCTCCAAGATCCATCTTTCTTTTAACACTCGAAGCATTGGAGAACAGAATGGTGGAGTGCTAGGTTGCATAAGACCATTTTCTAGAGGTACTTTTACCTGATTCATTATTTCTTCATATTGGGCTCAGCTAACACGATAAAGTGGCCGGTTCGGTGGTGTACTTCCTCAAATCAAATCGATCGTATGATCTTCAGGACGAGAAGGAGGTACCTCACCTGGTAGGCCTTAAGAGAAATAGTCAGCTTGTGCATGTAGAAAGTCTTGCCGTTCCTTTTCCAATTTAGACATGTTTGATTGTTCTTCATCATTCAGTTCTTTCAAGTAGATCGAGTAAACAAAAAAAACTGAATGTCATTAATTTGGAAATGACCAAAGCCAATACAAGTGGGATGGACTTGCCCTTCAATTTTACATTTTTCTTGCCCTTCTCATTCTTCAAATTAGCTTTCCTGGCCCAATAATCAACCACAACGTTGTTCCTGTGGAACCAAGGGATTCCTAGGAGGACGTCACACCCTTCCAAAGGCATGATGTAAAAGTCCTCGTGCCCTAAATACCCCTAACAATCCAAACGGAGTTTGCAAATGACAGGTGTAATGGTAACATCCTGTTCAGGTGCCGCTAGAACTACCTCCGCTTGTGGCCCCATTTTGGCGGGCATAGTTCCAAGTCGAGCCACCAATCCAGGTGTGATATATTTAGACTTGGCTCCTCCGTCAAAGAAGATGAGGGCTTCTTGATCTCGTACTTTGCCCCATGCACGGCAAAGTTCTATGCTTTCATCCATCCGATCGAGGTCGGTCCCCACACAATCTGGTACTAGTCCAGCTTTCATCTTTCCTTTTTTGCCACATTCTTCCGCTGCTCTGGAACTCTCTGGCCTATCTTCTGATTGTCCTCTCTGTGCCTTTTTGGGGCACCTTGCAGATATGTGTCCTTGTTCTCCACAGTCAAAGCACTTCCCTTCCTTGAGGTAGTTTGATTTCTGTTCCTTGGTCAGTCGGGGTCGTGAGTCCTTATTTTTCTGAAACTTCTTCTTCTGTTATCATTTGTCGAATTTTGTCTGGTCCTTGGTATCAAAACTTGATTAGTGGGGTAAGTCAAGTTACCCGAATCCATAGCACTTGCTCAGCATGTCCCATCAGTTGTTGAATGGACTCGGACTTCTGCTGAAGGCAGTAATCTCGAATCTCTTTGGGAAGACCACAGCAAAATCGCTCGATTTGTTGCTTATAAGTGACCTTCTTAAAAGAAGAGGTAGGTAGAAAAGCATCTCAAAATCTCTCACACTAAGTATCCAAAGTGTCGGCCTTGAACATCCGGAGATGGTTCCAAGCGGTAATCACATCTCGTTCGTACTCTTGAGTCACCAACAGGAAATAAAGAGTCGCTTGAACTTTAACCACTTTGTCAGGGCTTCTTTCCTTAAGAGAAAAGTGGACCACCATGTTTGTGCATTTCCTTTTAAATATGATGCTGCCCTCCTCATTTTGGAATTTTCTGAGTAGCGCCCTCTAGAGAAAGCTATGTCAAATTGTTGAATAGAGGCTAAAGCCTTGGGAGCATCTCGAAACCCTGAAAAGGTATCAAACTTTACTGTCTGTCCACCCTCCTTGAATTCCTTCGTCTTCTTGCCCTTATCCTCCAGAAAATCATATTGGTTGGCTCTCTAAAAGTGCTTCTTCTTTGAATAAAACATATGGTCATCGGAGTCCGAACTCTTAGAAGAGGATGAAACTCGTCAAAACTGTAGGAAAAATGTCGAGATCTACGGTATGGTCTGATTTTCTTGGCCTTCTTCTTGTTCTTATTGAATTTCTGGTTCTTTCTTCGTTTCTTGCCCTTTCTATCCTCATCACTCAAATCAGAAGAGGAAGAGCTATCCGAACTGTAACAGACTTGGGCACCCCAAGTCGAGAATCTGGCACCACACACAAGAGAGAATTACTTTAAAATACTTCACACTTAAATCACAGTTCAATTGAGTCGACAAGGCCCGATGTAGTTCCGTGCCCAGAGAGATTGGCCCCAAAGACTGGCGTCCCTTTCGGTATTTCTTTTTATATTAATGCTTGAGCAAAGTACAATTGCTTGCGGGTCCTCTCTGCTCGAAGGCTCGTCAGCAAACTGAACCAGAGAGTGGCCCAAGGGTCTTAGTTAAAGGCCCTTGGCCGCGGAAAAGCAGTTACATGAAAATCTTTCAAACTCAAAAGCAATGTCCCCCAAAAGATGTCGTTCATTTTTTCCCAACGGCATTTACGGAAATCCGTACGCTGCGACGTCAGCACTGTTAGCGCAAATTATGGCCGTCCGTACAGCCTGCAGCGCAATTCAAGTTGATCCGTACAGCCTACCGCACGTTCAAATAAAATCTGTGTCCCTAGGGCCCCATCAGATGGGACCCTATAAGTTGGAACAACTTATTAGTTTGGGTCTATCATTTGGCATGACACGTCATCAATGTGTGAAAACTTCCTTTGATCTAACCCGGATGGACAACCCGCACGCGCCAAGGTTGCTTGGTCCATCACCAATCTACCCACCTCTTAGGGAGAACTTGGACTCATTGATCCTGCACATCACAGCAAGGTACTATTGAGGAAGCTCATTGTTGGCGGTCTCTTCCCCTCGTGGTGAACCTTGGAAGGAAATTCTTTTGCCGACATGCATGTACAGTTCCTCAGCAGGTGGCCCTTGGCTTCATGATTTGAGCAAGGTTGAGAGGATAGATTTGCTTCATGGCAGCGGATCCAAGTCAGAGTCTTGGAGATTGAATTCAGTTTTGTGGCTTGCTAGACGATATATAGACAAACACATGGAGCCTTATACGAGGCACGCCTACTATGCAGCAAGAAATACAGGTCGTGATTCCAATGGATTGGCATAGCTTCAGCCCCCTGTAGGGATGAGTACTTTCACACGGCTAGAGGGTGTTAACTGTCATCAACGCATGCACACATGATAGAGTTTTAGATTTCTACTTTGAGGTGAAGGACGGACGTCAACGTAAGCCCTTGGTCTTGGAGTACACTTTGCAGCGCATTAGAGTTCTTGCAACTACACTTCAAAATGTGAGTGCACGAATGCGGTGCGTGTGCGGAGAGTGAGAAGAGGGGAGAGAGAGAGAGAGTGTACACAGGATGTGGGTGGAGCTTCGAAATCTCACTGTATAAGCACAGTGTGAGAATGTAAGTGAGAGCTCCATATTCTTTGTATGTATAAAGAATAAGGAGATAAATGTGGGCAGACATTGTCGTCCTCAAACGTATCAGACGCATCATAGAACAATGCATCAATCTCTGGCTCAACTGATGACTGACAAAGGTGTGCATCCCCAGAGATACCACTGTCTACGTGAGCGTCACCACAAGACAAATGCACAACCTGCTCTCCATGCAACACATATGCAAAAGAGACGCGCCTCGTCTCTCGCTCTAAACATGGATGCAAATACACAGAGACTACACCGCCTCGTGTGTCAGAAATATGCAAAGGGTATACCAGACCACTCCTAGCACCTCTTGCTATCACCAGTGATCCCCTATGCATCTGCAATGACTACTCTCCAAGCAATACACAATGTCCACTACTCTACAACTGACGCACTGAAATGAGACTCTGGTTGAGTCCTGGTACATAACGTACATCTCGTAGCGTAAGCAATGCACCGCTAGGTAAAGACATGCATACATCTCCAGCACCCTCTATGTCATATGCTGAACCATCAGCAAACTGCACACAACCAACTTTCCCACTAGAGAAAGAGCAAAACAAATCACGACGTGGCGTCACGTGAAAAACTACATGCTCGTCTAGTAGAAAACGCGTAGACAATGTGCTATCCCAAGACAAAAAGTAGTCTGAAGGCAAGCTACACTCAAAAGTGACATACCCGTCACATGCATACTCTCCAGCATCTGTCCTCATAGTAGCACCATGCATCTGCCTCTTCCGCTACCTCATACCCTTGAAGCAACGACGCCTAATATGCCCATCGTGGCCGCAGTGCCAACATGTCAATCGCAATCGTGAATGAGCACCGCTTCTTTTATGAAGCGTCTCCATATCCATGCCAAAACTATGGTAAACAATGCTCGAGATCACAAGACTCTCTCACCCGAGAGCAAACCCCTATCTCAAGCAAAGAAGGTGAGCAAACGATCAAGCTCACTAGCCTCCACAATAGGCATACATATCTGGCAAAATTTTGGCAGAGTCTCCTCTGTAACTGGAGCAAAACTCAACAGCAAATCGTAATGGAGACAACAACAAATGCCCAAATGGCCAATCCGGGAATGTACTCGTCCGGAATCACCTCACAAAGTCATACATAGAGCCAAACCGCTCTAGCCGGAGTATCACTCAATGGCACTACAAATGACATACATATGTGAGTGAAAAACTGCTGTCAAAATGTGTCAATGAATGAACAATGTTCCAGAAAACCGTAGTATACACAACTCCTCACTCCTGAGAGAGTGGGTACAAGAACACCAAACTGTGTCCAAGCTGACAAAACCTGTCAATATGAAAGCTAAGCTCGATCACAAACTATGGCAAAGTAAACTACAACCTCTATCCCACAAAAGCATACACAAAGCAAAAGCTCAAGACACCTGCTGTGTCGAAACTGGTATGCAAGCCAAAACACTGCAGAAGATGTCCTCAACTACAAATGGCAACACATGTGGGAGTACTAGACTCAACCTGTAGCTAGGAGTCAAAACCGGAAGCTCCAAATGGCCGAGCACTCACAGCTCAAGACCAAAAATGTAGAGCGAAACACGCTCGCGATGCACCACCCAAAAGGGAAAACACTGCACGCAAATCCTGAGTGCTACAAGCAAACGCAATATCGATCGCACCAACAATGTGCATAAAACTACTGAGAAATTTTCGCCAGAGTTTCGCCAGCAAAACAACTACAAAACCAGTAACCGATGTGACTGCACGCTCAAAACCATGAGCAACCAAAGCGCATCAAACCGCACTCCAAATGCATGCACCAATCTTCACACTTTGCATACATCATTGCAAACATCTATAAATCTAGTACACAAATACCTGCTCTACCTGTGACTGCCAAAAAACATGCTCGAGGCATACATTGCCGAGCTCAAACTGCAATCACATGACTCTACATGAGCATCAACCCACATAAGGCATACATCATATCCTCCCACCTGTGAGAAAACTTGTAACCAATACGACTCTCTCACATCCGAGAGCAAACCATGTGTAGAATCCTCGACACACAAAAAACAATTGCTGCTACAGAAATTTCAGAGGTCAAAATCAGTCCGAATGGACATCACCATTGCGTCCGGAGCGTGCCAAAACCCCATGTTACACCCTAACCTTGCATAAATCGCATTCCGTATGCAAAAGTTATGCAAATAACACTGTTTTGGAGCCCGAAAAATGACCTGCGGAAATGAAAATCTATATTCTTTCTGCAAGTATGGCTGTAAAAAAAACACTCTTGCAATACACCCTTCTCTCAATCTTGGGAATGTCCCTCAAGCTTCCGTGAGCACAGATCTAGTGGTTGCTCACCGATCTTAAGCTTCCACCGAAAGCGAGCTCACCATAGCCGAAGGCTCACTTCCCTATAGCACTCCATCTGTCGTGAAGCCAACGCTCTGATGCCAATTGTGAGTGCGCGAATGCGGTGCGTGTGCGGAGAGAGAGAGAGAGAGAGAGAGAGAGAGAGAGAGAGAGAGAGAGAGAGTGCACAGGATGTAGGTGGAGCTCCCAAATCTCACTGCATGAGCACAATTTGAGAATGTGAGTGAGAGCTCCTTATTCTTTGTATGTATAAAGAATAAGGAGATAAATGTGGGCGGCCGTACATTGGCCAGCGGACGTGGGCAAAGCACGGTGAGGCACACCGCCTTTACCTAACACAAAAGTGGATCAGAGACTACACCCCTAAAGAGGCAACTAGAGAGTGATGAAGGTTGTGGGCCGTTGGGAGTGCCTGAGAGGGATAATGATATAATACCCCACTCCCTGCTAGGGTACCTTTCTTTCAGTATACTGAACGACTGGATCGGCAGATCTTGATCGGCAAACATACCAGCAGCAGCAGAGCATTGGCAACAGCAATACCTTTAAGAGGGCTCCCTCTCTCTCTAATTTTTGCACGCGACTTTTGGCCAGTCATCAGTTTCGCACAGTTTCTGTGTTCCAATGGCTGGTTGCTCAGCAAAGGACAGCGGCAGGAGTTTGGCTTGACTATGGAGGACATTCGCAAGTCCGTTCGGGGTGTGGACATCCAGTGGAGACCCAGCAATGTTGCTTGTGGGACTGCCCACAGGCACAACAGGTCTGGCTCAGAATTCCTCATATGTTGGTTTCCATTTCAACAGAAGGAGACCTACAGTTGGGGGGTAGCAGCCTGGTCAGCCATATATAGCCCAGCACTTGGCTATGCTACGGACCTATTCGGCTTCAGGAGGGGTGGCCTCATCAGAGTACTAAGCAAGACTTTCAACAGGGACACAGACTCAGGAGAGAAACCCTCGATGAGAGCTGATCAGCAGTCTTGGTATCTGGTTCATCTGGAGGGCTAGTTGCTTCCAAGTAAGAATGGGGCAGCCAAAGACACCTGCAGCCGTTCGAGCCTTCTGGCTCGAATTGATTCATAAATTCAGAGGACCATATGACAGCAACCAGATAGGGCAGAGAGGGCAGCATCAGGATTTCATAGTTTGTGGCAGCCAGGACCAACTTTCACAGTGGAGCATGATCTTTGTTGGTAATATAGGCCTCCTGTTTGGTCTTCCCTCCTCCCATTTATGATGCAGCCTTAGTATATATTTAGATTTTTTTCTGTCTTGGAAGAGTCTCCCCTCTCTGTACATGTTTCCTTATACAAGGCATTGATATACCCCATTGAGGAGTGTGAGCATTGAACCTTACAAAAGATCTACAAATTGAATTTTGAATAGAAGCTCTGTGAATTGCACCTCAAAAAAAGATATGTACATTCGATCCCATAAGCTCGCCTTAAAAGATAATTGAAGTTTGTGCATACAGTGGTTAGTACTCATATACCTATCCCAGTGTTGCTATGAAAGTTGGCTTACAAAATCTACTCACAATGATCAAGCTAAGGCATTGTGTCTTCAGCATAACATATTACGACCTTGAAAATGAGCTGTAGAATGGATGGTGTTTTCAGATTCCTCAACAAGAGCCAATAACAGCCAGAAAAACCATACAAGCAAGGAAAGATAACGTCTTATTTTCATTATCTTGATTACTTGGGTTCTTGAACCATTGCTCAGACAGAGCAATATTTGAATATTGATTTAGGTAGTACCTTTCAGAAATGCCCTCCATCTCTTGAACGCGCTTTTCAAGTGTCATTATTGTCTCTCTTGAGGTGACCAGGCCCTCAATCCTGGATCTAAGAACTCCAAAGTCATTTCTCACTTTAGAGAGCTCCTGCTCGTTCTCAGCAGCACGTTGCCGTTGCCTACATGTTTCTTGTTCCATGTCCTCCAGCTTTGACTGCATCTCTTTCAAAACCCCACTAGTGCCAATAGCAACCTTTTCCATTTCTTGAACTCTATTCCACATGCCCTCCAGCTGGAGAGTCTTCTGCTTCACCTCATCTTGACTTGCTTTTGTCTTCTCTCTTTCTGCATCCATGTCTGATTCTGCCAGGATAGCCCGCTTTAATAAGACCTCCATCACATCTGTCACCTGCATGACAGCCCTTGCAATACGTTCAATGTATTCCCCTTCACCCAGATCCTGGGAATTCTGCTCAAAGACTTTAGAACCTAGTTGAGCCTCAGAGTCAAGGGTTTGTTGCTCAAGGAACGCAGGCTTCATATTGTTCTTCCACTGTGACATAGGCACTCCCCTCTTGTCCACAAGTCCCACATCTTCTTGCCTCCTTATCCCACAAGAGGTATGGGCAAACCTAGGAATAGCCATAATCCTTGCTTTAGATTTAAGATAAGAAAGAAGGGTGTCTGCTGTTTTGACTCTACGCCTAAGAAGATCCAGCTCACTTTTTCCATTGCTCTCAGCAGCCGAAAGAGATGCCTTCAACTCCAATAACTCAGACTTTAGCAACGTCTCTCTAGCCAGGCTCCTCAGCGCATCTTTTTGCCAAAGCCTCTCTAATTGCTCAACTTGAGCTCGTAATGCCTCTACCTCTTTGTCATCATTGCTGCCACCCTCCATAGAAAATTTCTAATAAAAAGCTTGAGTTCTGAAACACCTGAGAGACACAATGTATTTTTATGTGCTACATACCATGCATAGAAAAAAGGAGTCCAAAAAGAAATGCTTTTTACAGACCAGCATGGAGCACATAAATGCCAATGTAGGATCTTTTTAAACATAACTTAAAAGACAATGATATGAGGTATGAGCACTCTGTATGATGCTGGTGCAAAAAGTCCATTTGCTATGAGGTAAGTAGCTTGAGTACTCTAGAAGATGATGGCACAAGTTCATACTTTTCAATTGTACGACTATACAGCAGTGATTGTAAGTGCATTTGAACACTTTTTCGTTGCATGACTATAGAGCAATGATTGTAAGTACATTTCTTAAAGTCCAAAACAAATTGAAAAACTAAACTATGCATTGAGTATCACCCAAGCATATGTGACTCCCATAAACAATGACCCCACTGGGAGGAACATTTAATAATTCGTCAACAAGTCAATCCCAACATGTCTATCTACTAGTGAAAAGATTTGAATTTTGTACAGAATGCATGGTTTCCAAGAAACGCTGTCTTTGGGGAAACAACTTTGAAATGTGCTTCTCTTTGAAAACCAAAATGTTCACTTGAGTGATTTCTATCTATCATATTTGAAGCTTCAAGTTTCAAACAATCCATTCGTCCTCCAGCACAAAGTACACCTAATTCATGTCTAACTTTGACATGTTGAGCTATGTGCATAATTGTTTAGTGTCCATATAAATATCGCAAATTTCTTTTCTACAAAACCTTTTGGATGGCCTTTCAGACATGGACCAGAACCTTTGAAAACCATTTCAAAACTCCGTGGCTACCATGATAGAATGTCAAGTGAAGTTTGATAAGAAAAATCGTTAAATGCAGATAAGTTACTAAGGGCAAAACACCAAGAAGAATGATCACTTTGTATCTTAGAATGCACGTCAAAAATGTTGGACTACTTACACATGGGGGTGGGGTGCTAACCTCAAGAGTTATAACTGTTCAATACAATTTTTATGTGCAACCATGCACTCAATTTGAGTTTACATCTAGCACTAGCCCTGAATTTGTTAGGCCCTTTGGCCACTCAAAAAATCATCCCCTATAAACAAAGTGCTCAAGAATGACTTAAAAGCAATTGTAGCCCCAAAAGGTCAACATGCGTCAAAAACAGCCATGTCAACAGCAGCCATACATTCGACCTGCCACATCAGCCCTTTCCATCCAACGTTAGCACGATTTTATCATCCGCCATTCAATACATGATCGCCTAGTATGCCCAGCACGCATACCTTTCACATATCATGCCTTATGCAGTTTAACGTTACATGCTCGCCTAGCTTGCCCAGCACACATACCTTTCACATATCATGCCTTGAAACTGCTCAGGCCAAGCATATAAACGTTTTGTACACCTATGTTTGAGAGCGGGTTTTGGCAGGTGATCTTTCATAAGAGAACTATCCTACAATGGACAATGCAACAGACATCTTCACGAAGGGTATTCCTCATATCATTTTTGTCATCACACCTTCAGCTTCTATGTGTTCTTTCAACAACAGGTGTTGAGAGAGGGTGTTAAGAGTTTCATCCCCTACGACTTCATGGTTTTTGTGTCACGTGACACATCCCAACCCCATGTGTCCGTGGACAAGCTACACCACAGTAGGGTTCAGTCAGTCCAGTCAAGTCTAGATTAGCAGTGATCTGGCACTTTTGTGAGTCTATTCGTAGACCGTGCATGCCTAGTCACTTAGCATAGATGCATATCCTCCGGTTGCACACAGCATGATCATCGGAATTCCCATCAGAATCCATTAGCATCAGTTAGGGGAATTTTCCAGTGCATTTAGCCTATTTTCCTATTTATTGGTTATTTTCACTTATTATTTTTAAGTGACTTTCCAACAAAAGTAGGTAGGGCAATTTTGCTAAGTTGATATATAAGCAAACCCAAGTTAGCACTTTCTGGCAGAAGAGGCGGCAGCAGCTTCCCGCTCAACAGGCAACTTCTCAGCAGAACCCCCCTCGCAGTAGACCCTCGCCATCTACATCCCTCCCTTGGCATTTTCTCCACAGCATTCAGCCTCGCCGTCGATCTGTATTGCCTAGCGACTTCCTACAAGCATTCAGCCCAGCGTTTTCATCGCCAAGACACCCCACTTTCAGCCAGCGTTTTTGATGCAAAAACGCCAGCAAAACCTTCAGCTTCTCCAGCGTTTTCAGCCCCATCTACTAACGCTAGGGATCTGCAGATTTCAGCAGTGACAAAACGCAGTTTTCAGCCTAGACTCCTTAGCAGATCAGCCCCCCAAGAAGGTTGCAGATGCTCCCCCATTTTCAGCCATAAAAACGCAGCCAAAAACAGAGAATTTCAGCCACCAAACAGTCCCTAAAATCAGCAGATAAAGGATCTCAGATTTCAGCCATCAAGTCGCCGTCGTCATCACCGTCGTCGTCATCAGCATAGTCCCATTGCATCAGTCCATTGCATTCGCATTGTACACCTTTGTGCAATCAAGTTAGACCACTCTCGCCGACGAGAGTGGGGCCTTCGGAGGAGGGTTTTACAAACCTCTCGGTGTCGTATCTCTTCTCTCTCCTTCTCTCAATCTCATTCATTTGCACGCACAATATCCACTCACTTTGTTCGTGACCACAGCACTCTACAAGACGGAAAGCTCTCTCTTTCCCTAAGAACTAAAAGGAACCTTGAGCAATAAAGATCACTAATCATGAGAAAATACAACATTCATTCCGTTGCACCTAACATTGGTATCAGAGCTTTGGAAGTGTTCTGCATTACTCAAGGAAAGAACCACAAGAATTTTTTTTGCTTGTTGCGATCGCACGAACCCAAGTTTACTTGGGCGTGGCGATTCCTAATCGTGTTTTGTTGAAGAGTGACAGGAATCCCAAGAAAGAAAGGCTTGTCCAGCCTCCCCTTGTGTCTCTTTTCACTCATTGAGAGCGGACCGTGCACTTAGCGGCCGGCCAATCGACGTGAGGTGGGAAAAAGCAACCTTGGTGTGAGCGCAAGGCCGCCAAGGGGTGCGCCCGCAGAAAAGGGTAGAACTCGGGTGAAGAGAAGATCCTTCTCCAACGCGATTTACAAGCGAAAGAAAACCTCAAGAACCCCATGAACCCAAGACCCTCAAGAACCTCAAGAACCCAAGATTCTCACGAATCAAGGACCTCAAGAACCCAAGTTCCTCGCGAGCTTAAGACTCCAAGATCATAGTGCATGGTCGTCACCCGAAGCGGCATGGATACTTCGCATTCAGGTACTGAGCATGAGAGAGGCGACAAAGGATTTTCCCCACCAGGAGATTTTTCCAACCCTCCCCCTTCGCCATATACGCCAGACCCTATGGAGGCAATGATGAAGCAGATGATGGCCACGATGGATAAACAGGAAGACAAACGCCTTACTTTAGAACGCGAGCGCGACGAAAGAAAAGCAAGATTGGCCGCACAACAAGAAGAAAATCGACTTGCTCTCGAACGCGAGTGCGCTGAACGAATAGAACGCAAAGCAGAAAGGGACGCTGAGCCAGAAGCTCAAAGGGAGATTCGTAATCAAGAATTTATTTATCGTGTCCTAGCCTCGAAGACCGAACCACCCAAAGATCGTGGGAGTTCGTCAAGTGGCGCAAGCCACGATGCGGATTCACACAATCCAGTCGCAGAAAAGTTGATTTTCAGTAAGTATGACAGTAAGATGGATGCTACTGTTATTCATTCTTGGTTGCATCAATTTAATGCTTATTTTGCGACAACTAAGAAGACGAGCAATAGCAAAGTTTTGACGACAACTATGTACCTTGCCGGTGATGCCATTAATTGGTACCACGCATGGCAAGAGGCACAGCTAGCCGCGCACCCTAGAGGCAGTCGACGATTTCACGCCCCTCTTTTAGTTGGGTTGATTTCCAAGACAAGCTCAAGGCGCGGTTTATGCCACCTCGGTACCTTGCACGATTGAAGGACGATTGGCGCGCTCTCAAGCAAAATGGTATGCCGGTCATGTCTTTTTCTAATCGTGTTTTGCAGCTAGGTACCCAATTAGCATGTCGGATGAAGAGCGAAAAGAGGCTTTTCTTTTTGGATTGGACGAGTATATCAAGTACGATGTCGAGGTACTCGATCCAATCGATCTCAACAAGGCGGTAGCGATTGCTCTCGCACAGGAGATGAAGCACAACAAGGAAAAGCCTAAGGAGAACAAGACTTCCACAAGTACTCCTCAGAACGGTAAGAATGGTAAGAATGATAACTCTTCTAACCAATCTACCAACAGTATCTCATCAAAGAATTCTTCCAATGAATCTAAGGATAAGGCTAACACAATTGCTAAACCTAAGCTTACTCTAGATGAAAAGGTAGCACAAGGAATTGTAGGAGGTTACATCACTTCTGAGGAACAAAGCACTTATTCTAAGGAAGGTCGTTGTTTTCATTGTCACATTAAGGGTCACATAAAAACATGTCCTAAGCTTGAATCGAATGAATCTAAAGAACCCACAGCACCCACTACATCTGTCAATGCAATGAATGATAACACGGGTATGCCCAAAGTTTCTCAGGACCCTCCCATTGATGATTCTCTCATTAAATGTTATGGTCGTACGTCGGGGCACCGTTTTGTCATATTGTTTGACCCAAGTAGTATGCATGATGTAATCAGCCCCTCTCTTGTTGAGAGAGCCCGCCTCGAAGTTAGTCCGAGATCTTCTATCGAGGTCTCTGGCTTTCGTCCTGGTATGGACACTCTCATCACGAAGGAGTGCCTTGATGTGTTGTTTGCAATTCAACAGACTGCCTTCACTAGAAGATTTGTTGTTTCTCCTCTCTCAGGATGTGATATGATTCTACGCATGAAATGGTTTTGTGAACTGAACCCTCTCGTTGATTGGGAGGCTAGCACTATAACTCTCAATGCCAAAAGTGATTCTCCTACTGTCTTTCATGGAGTGGATACTTCTCCTTCTTCATCTCTCATTGCTAATATGCAGGACAAGGTTGAAAAGATTCGAGATAAGGAGATTCTCTCAATCTCTTTTTCTCCACAGCATGACACACAGGACTTGCATGAGTATGAGAAGCATGATGATTTGAATGATAATGATTTTCATGATGATTTGGATGAAAAAGACAAGCATGATGAATTTCATGAAGATGATGTGATTGTTCACAAAGATGATGTGTTAGTGGATGCTTTTTCTAGCGAAGCTTACCTCGTTGCAGATTCGATCAATCACCAAGAATCGATCTTGGCTTTCGAGTCGAGGTCCACAAATCCCCCCCGCAAGAAGATTTTCTAGATCCCGAAGAACCGATCTTGGCTCTCGAGCCTTGATCCAAAGAACCATCACAGGAAGTATTGTGTGTTCGCATGATTGATACGCATTGTTCGAGTGTTTCATTCGTGAAGGTTTCCTGAATTTTAGTCAGCATCGTTATGTGATCCCTTTTCCTAGGTATGACATATTGTATGTTGAGCACGTTTCTCTCATGGATGAGCACAAATGTATGCGGATTTTTCATGAAAAGTTGAAAAGTTTGTATGTAAGGAAGTCGCATTCCATGTCTCTTCCTTGGCATGACACAGTTTCCGAAAGAGCACATGATAGTATGAGCACCAAGCATGGGCATTTCCATTGTGATTTGCCACAGTTGATTGATTTCGATCAAACGGAAAAGATTCGACCTCATTGTTTGCATATGTTTGATGACCGGGTTGTCACTCCGTCTCTATGTTCATCTACATTGCATATACAGTCTTTAGCGAAGACAAGATTTTTTTCCTTCACTTTACATGGAATGGGTATGTTCATGGTTTTGTGTTGGAGATGGTTCCAGGAATTTTCAACCATGGAGATTCTTGAAGACAAAAGAAGCAGGACTCTAGACAAAGTTGAAGCAAGAAAGGAGATTCAGAAGACTTTGGGTCGCTTTCGGCGCGGCCCAAGGAAGCAAGCGTTGCAGACCTTTCTAAAGTTCAAGTACCGCTCGACCCACACCGCAGAGTGGGCTGGCGAAGAGTCCCTTCCAGGATTTCGGATGCTGTTGGCGATCTCCCTCGACGCCATACAGTTCGGTACCAGTACCTCACTTTGAAAAGGAGGGGATGTCACGTGACACATCCCAACCCCATGTGTCCGTGGACAAGCTACACCACAGCAGGGTTCAGTCAGTCCAGTCAAGTCTAGATTAGCAGTGATCTGGCACTTTTGTGAGTCTATTCGTAGACCGTGCATGCTGTAACTAAGTCAGACTTTGTAAATAATTAATTTATTTACGAGAAAAGAATTATCTAATTAGTTGTGTGCACACCAGAATAGACCTAGCAGTTCTAAGGCCTCAAGTGAGCCTAAATGCGGGCTGGAACACCTCAGAGGGACCTTAGCAAAAATTACCCTGAAGCCCTAGTGATTGGGAAATCGGGTCTTCAGAAAGGGGTAAGCAGTAGCCTCAAATTTTAGGCTCAGAAAAATACGCGCGTCAGTACAAGCACATGAATGAGATGGGGTCCTTAGAACAGTGACCCTAAGGCTAATAAAGCTAATAAAGCCTTAGGGTAAGTTTCGTGAAATTAAATTTAACGGTCCGTGCCCGGGCGGGCGGCTGGACAAGTGTGAACTGTTAAAGGCGGTGCAGTGCCCGTGCGGCATTGCGCCGGCAGACCTTTGGTGTTCTCATAAAAGAATCATTGGTAGCAGTTGTTAGTTAGTTGCACATTTTTTTTATGAGCTAGAAGTTTTTAAAGTCAAAAGTTGAATGGTTTTTAAGTTTTTCAAGTAAGTGTGCCAAGTGGCACACTTACCAATGCAAACTAATTCTCTCTCACTCTCACTCTTACCCTCTCTCTCTTCCTAGCGCCCCCTCTCCCTGATGGCTATTTAGGAGCCCCCCCTCCCCCATTTTCAGGGTTGGCAGTGCACCTACCCCCCCCTAATGTGAGCGTGCTCTACGCGGTGGAGCCCTCCATTGAAGCTTGAGAGCAGCCCCTTGCGACATATGTGGTAGCCTTGTGCTCCCATTGTCAAGAACAAGGGATCTCACAGTCATAGACACCTTCTGGTGAAGTTTCATCGCGAGAAGCTGCCGTAGACGCTCTCTTAGCAGAGTGCGGCTACTGTAATTCTCTGTTTTCAGCCCCTAATCACCTAGATTAGGGCTGTTTTTAGCAGATCAGCCATAGAAATTCTCTTCTCTCTCCTTATCCTAAGTCTACATCAAGTTTGGCGCGATTCCATCGCGAGAAGAAGACCTCTGTTTCGGCGTAGGGGTGTGCACAGGTAAGAATTTCAGGTTATGTGCAGAAAATTACAGCAAGCATGTGCGTGTGCATTTTGCTTGTTTCTCTTTTGTGTTCGATGCATGAATGAATGAGCATGAAGGCAACACATAACGGAAGATGGACTCTCCTCTGTGAGAGCTTCCGATGAGATGTTTCGGAAGATAGACTCTCTTTTCGAGAGCTTCCAACCAGTCTCGCAGAAGAGGGGAAATCCCCTAAGCAGTAAGAAAGTGGAAACACTTTCTCAGTCAGTAGTCAGAACAGAACAAAAGAAAGAATAGAGGACGGACGTATGCCCCATTCCTGTGCTTGTAAAGATTCTCCCTTAGTAATAAAGATATTCTCTTTATGGGGGGGGACCAACCCATCTTCTGGTCCCCAATGAAGTGTCAAGTTTTCTCGCTCCCTCTAATTCTCTTGAGTATTTGAAGTGCAATTAAACGTCAGTTTACGCTTCCGTATTTTTGTGACAGTGGTATCAGAGCAAGGTCCTCTCTCTCTTCCTGAAGGGATTGACGACTCTTGGCAGACTGCAGAAATGGGAGGACGCGAGATAGAGTTATCTCTCCTTCAACAGCAGGTGGAAGAGTTGCAGAAAGCTCTCTCCCATCCAGAAGTCCAAAAGATTCTCCATACTCTTGAAAAAGGGAAGGAGAAAATGCCGATGGGGTCGGGAGAAATCCCGCAGAACCCAAAGGCGCCACAACCAAGGAAAGATCCTTTGATTGGAACCTCCAGCATGCACGAGAGGCAGAAGAAACCTCCAAACGTCATGTGCGGTTTAATCCAAAAGTTCAAGAGCAGGATCCCCTTGATTCCCCTCAGTTCTCTTTTATGAAGGATCTGGAAGACATAGTTTCTCCGGAAGACATGTTTCTCGACGATCCGTCGCAGCAAGAAGTGCATTCAAGGGAAAGGACTCCTGTCCACAAGGAGTCTAAGCATAGAAAGAAGGAGCACCATAAGAAGAAACACCATAGGCAGAAAACATTCAAGTCGGGACAATGGACGGCGTGATAATGACAAAGCTTTGGCTTTCATCCGCCAATTTGAAGTTGCATTTGCAGAAGGGAATTTCAAGGAAAGATCCAAGCTTCGCCATGTCAGTTTGTACCTGAAAGGCACCGCCAGCAATTGGTGGTTAACCCTTATCCTGGAAGATCGCAAACCCCAAGATTGGATTGCCTTCAAGAAGGAGTTCTACGCACAGTTCCTTCCTCCAGACTATGAGGAAGAGGTAAAGAAAGAATGGGACCGACTTTCACAGTCAGAGAACGAAACTGTTCCACGCTATGTGGATAGGTTTTGGGACGTTCTCTTGAAAGTCACTCCATTCAAGAAGATTGACGATTCGGAGAAGATGCGCAAGTTTGAAGCAGGTTTGCATGAAGCCTTGCAAAAGGCTATGAAGCTTTACCCTCGAGGTAACTTGTAGATACTTATGGAATCAGCCCGCATAGCTGATGGAATACATGACAAGGGTACTCCCAGGAAGATGGAGCAAAGCACTTACCATGCTAAGCAGAAGGCTCTCCATGAGCAGCCTACCTCTTCTACTTCTTCTCAAAAGAAGAAAAGAACCACCTCCGAAGCAGAAGCAAAGCCAAATCAGCCCAAGAAAGGGAGATATCTCTCTCCTGCTGAGTTGCGAACATACATTAGTGAAGGAAGATGCTTCAAGTGCGGACAAGTTGGTCATATGAAGGGTGACTGTCCTACCAAACCTCCACAACCACCCTCTTCCAATGCAATCCCAGATGTACAGGGAAATACAACCAAGGATGGAAAAGAAAGAGCTCTTCTCAAAGCATAGGGTAGTATCAACAACCAGCGGGCTCTTATTTTGTTTGACCCTGGTAGCACAGACAACTTCATCTCTACCAAGCTAGCTGACGACCTGAACTTGCAGCCCAATCGTTTCGGAGTCTCTATTCAAGCGCAATCTGCTTTCAAAGGGCAGAACTCAAACTCTACTCCAATCATAGGGAAGTTGAATCTAAAGGTCGACGACTACAAGGATCAAGAGTCTTTCTTACTAGCTTCACTTGAAGGATGCGATGTTATCTTGGGAATGCCTTGGCACTACAAGATGCATCCCATTCCTGACTATGTTCAGAAAACCTTATCTTTTGCTCATAAAGGAAAGGAGTATCTTGTACTTGCAGATGCACGTGATTGGCGTATTCCTATCGCCAACCACATTGCCATCAAGAAAGAAATGAAAAAGTGTGTTTCAGCGTACTTGATTTTTGCAAGAGAGAGAGATGTGTCTGTTTCACAACTTTCTTCCTCTTTAGAGCAAAAAAGACTTAAGTTAATAGAAAGATATAAAGATTTTTTTGCAAATGAACTTCCAAATGAACTCCCACCTTCGCGACCTGAGGATCATACCATTGATTTGATCTTAGGAAGTTCTCCTCCAAATCAGCCCCCTTATCGAGTTAGTCTAATGCAGCAAGAGGAAATTCTCAAGCAGGTTAACGAACTTTTGGAGAAGGGCTTAATAAGGCCTAGTACTTCTCCATATTGTTCACCTGTCTTGCTAGTACAGAAAAAGGATGGCACATTCCGCATGTGCATAGACTATAGATCTCTAAACAAGATCACAATCAAGAATCGATTTCCAATCCCTCGGATTGACGACATTCTTGATAAGTTACAAGGAGCCAGTGTCTTTAGTCGTATAGACTTGAAGAGCGGTTATCATCAAATCCGCATAGCTCCTCAGGATGTGCATAAGACTTCATTTAGAACAACCTTCGGGTTGTATGAATTTCTAGTGATGCCTTTTGGGCTCAATAATGCACCAGCTACATTCAACAGAATGATGGATAGAATCTTCCGCTCATACAGAAGCTTTACAGGCGTTTTCTTTGATGACGTCTTAATCTTCTCAGAGACGGTAGACGAACACTATAAGCATCTCGCCTTAGTGTTTGAAGAATTACGCAAACACAAATTATTTGTGAATGCTAAGAAGAGTGAGTTCTTTCTAAAGAAATCCACTATTTGGGCCATATAGTATCTCACAACCAGGTGAGAATGGACCCTGATAAGATTCAAGCAGTTGTAGAATGGCCTACGCCAACTACAGTACATGATGTACGAAGTTTCCTTGGCCTCCGTTCTTATTATCGGCGTTTCATTCGAGCTTTTGCCGCGATAGCAGGTCCCCTCCATGACCTGACAAAGAAGCGGATTCCATTCCATTGGGGGTTTGGACAAAAACAAGCTTTCGAAAAGCTTAAGTATCTACTCAGTCACGGACCTGTTCTCACCGTCCCTGATCTTCGCAAACCTTTCAAGGTATACTGCGATGCATCTGGAGATTGTGTAGGAGCAGTTCTGAACCAAGAGGATCACGCGATAGCCTATGAAAGTCGGCGCCTTAAAGATGCAGAGTTGCATGCCTCCATATACGAAAAAGAGCTACTGGCAGTAATTCATGCTCTTTCCATTTGGAAACACTATCTATTAGGAGCTGATTTTATTATCAAGACAGATCATCAAAGTCTTCGCTACTTTCTCACACAGAGAAAGTTATCAGAAAAGCAGATGAGATGGGCCAACTTTCTTTCAATGTTTCATTTTCAGATTTTACACACTTCTGGAACAAAGAATGCAGTTGCAGATGCTCTCTCCAGGCAACCAAAGATCAATGCACTCACAACAATTTATCATGAGGAACTAGAATCTCTCAGCGAGATGTATCCTCAAGATCCAGACTTCGCCACAATTTGGGCAGATCTTCAAGCTGGTCACTCAAAGCCACCTTATTCTATCAGGGATAATACACTCTATCGTCAACAAGCAATATGCATAGCTCAGTCCTTACGACAAAAGTTGATGGATGAAGCACATAATTCTCCTTATGCCGGGCATCGGGGAATTGCTTCCACCACTAGTGCCCTCGAAAGGTATTTCTTTTGGCCAACACTCCGTGCGGACATTGAAAAACATGTACGTGAGTGTTTAGTATGCCAAAAAGTGAAATATGACAGACATAAAGTTTATGGCAAGCTTCAGCCGCTCCCTGTGCCTAACACGCCATGGGAAAGTATTGCCATGGATTTTATTACGGATCTTCCTCGATCCAAGAATGGAAATGATGCAATCTGGACTATCGTAGACAGATTCAGTAAGCAAGCCCATTTTCTTCCAGTAAAGAAGACCATCAAAGCTGATCACATGGCTAGAATATTTCTAGCTCAGATTTTTAAACACCATGGATTGCCAAAGACTATTGTCAGCGATAGAGATCCCCGCATGACTAGTCTATTTTGGCAGGCATTGTTTGAAAACTTGGGAACTAAGCTTGATTTTTCATCAGCTTATCATCCTCAAACAGATGGTCAAAGCGAAATCGCTAATGCCACTGTTTTAGATCTCCTCAAGTGCTATGTTTCAGAACAACAATCCGAATGGGAACAGTACTTACCAATAGTTGAGTTTGCGTATAATAATACCATACATTCCTCAACTGGTAAAGCCCCTTTCGAAATTATTTATGGGAAGCCACTCTTACTTCCTATTATGGTGACCAAAGAAAACATCTTCGCCGCAGATGAATTTGTGCGCAATATTGATATTGCCCATCAACAAGTAAAGCAAGCGATTCTTCGAACTCAAGAGCAACAGAAGAGAAAAGCAGACAAGCACAGAAGGAATCTCAATCTTGAAAAAGGACAATATGTCCTGCTTCGGTTTGAGAAAGCTAGATTGAAAAAGCGGGTCGGCAAAGGAAAAGTTGTCAAACTTTCCCATAGATTTTACGGCCCTTTCAAAATTACAGATAAAGTCAATGATGTCACTTTCAGATTGCATTTGCCTTCTCATTGGCGCATCCACAATGCTTTTCATGTCAGTCTCCTCCGACCATATTTTGGACCTCCTCCAGTGACGCCCGTACAAGAAGATCCTCCAGAAGTCGAAGAGACTGAGGAAATCCTTCAACCTGAACAGATAATACACCACTCGGAGAGACAACTCAAGTCGGGGAGTCTACATCGAAAGTATTTAGTCAAGTTCAAGAATTACACTCCTTTAGATGCAAAGTGGATGACTGAGTCCGATCTCAAGGACTACCCTGACATCTGGCACAGCTATGTTGACGCTCTACAGTTGAGGTCAACTGTTTAGAACCAAGAGGGATGTAACTAAGTCAGACTTTGTAAATAATTAATTTATTTACGAGAAAAGAATTATCTAATTAGTTGTGTGCACACCAGAATAGACCTAGCAGTTCTAAGGCCTCACGTGAGCCTAAATGCGAGCTGGAACACCTCAGAGGGACCTTAGCAGAAATTACCCTGAAGCCCTAGTGATTGGGAAATCGGGTCTTCAGAAAGGGGTAAGCAGTAGCCTCAAATTTTAGGCTCAGAAAAATACGCGCGTCAGTACAAGCACATGAATGAGATGGGGTCCTTAGAACAGTGACCCTAAGGCTAATAAAGCTAATAAAGCCTTAGGGTAAGTTTCGTGAAATTAAATTTAACGGTCCGTGCCCGGGCGGGCGGCTGGACAAGTGTGAACTGTTAAAGGCGGTGCAGTGCCCGTGCGGCATTGCGCCGGCAGACCTTTGGTGTTCTCATAAAAGAATCATTGGTAGCAGTTGTTAGTTAGTTGCACATTTTTTTTATGAGCTAGAAGTTTTTAAAGTCAAAAGTTGAATGGTTTTTAAGTTTTTCAAGTAAGTGTGCCAAGTGGCACACTTACCAATGCAAACTAATTCTCTCTCACTCTCACTCTTACCCTCTCTCTCTTCCTAGCGCCCCCTCTCCCTGATGGCTATTTAGGAGCCCCCCCTCCCCCATTTTCAGGGCTAGCAGTGCACCTACCCCCCCCTAATGTGAGCGTGCTCTACGCGGTGGAGCCCTCCATTGAAGCTTGAGAGCAGCCCCTTGCGACATATGTGGTAGCCTTGTGCTTCCATTGTCAAGAACAAGGGATCTCACAGTCATAGACACCTTCTGGTGAAGTTTCATCGCGAGAAGCTGCCGTAGACGCTCTCTTAGCAGAGTGCGGCTGCTGTAATTCTCTGTTTTCAGCCCCTAATCACCTAGATTAGGGCTGTTTTCAGCAGATCACCCATAGAAATTCTCTTCTCTCTCCTTATCCTAAGTCTACATCAAGTTTGGCGCGATTCCATCGCGAGAAGAAGACCTCTGTTTCGGCGTAGGGGTGTGCACAGGTAAGAATTTCAGGTTATGTGCAGAAAATTACAGCAAGCATGTGCGTGTGCATTTTGCTTGTTTCTCTTTTGTGTTCGATGCATGAATGAATGAGCATGAAGGCAACACATAACGGAAGATGGACTCTCCTCTGTGAGAGCTTCCGATGAGCTGTTTTGGAAGATAGACTCTCTTTTCGAGAGCTTCCAACCAGTCTCGCAGAAGAGGGGAAATCCCCTAAGCAGTAAGAAAGTGGAAACACTTTCTCAGTCAGTAGTCAGAACAGAACAAAAGAAAGAATAGAGGACGGGCGTATGCCCCGTTCCTGTGCTTGTAAAGATTCTCCCTTAGTAATAAAGATATTCTCTTTATGGGGGGGGACCAGCCCATCTTCTGGTCCCCAATGAAGTGTCAAGTTTTCTCGCTCCCTCTAATTCTCTTGAGTATTTGAAGTGCAATTAAACGTCAGTTTACGCTTCCGTATTTTTGTGACACATGCCTAGTCACTTAGCATAGATGCATATCCTCCAGTTGCACACAGCATGATCATCGGAATTCCCATCAGAATCCATTAGCATCAGTTAGGGGGATTTTCCAATGCATTTAGCCTATTTTCCTATTTATTGGTTATTTTCACTTATTATTTTTAAGTGACTTTCCAACAAAAGTAGGTAGGGCAATTTTGCTAAGTTAATATATAAGCAAACCCAAGTTAGCACTTTCTGGCAGAAGAGGCAGCAGGAGCTTCCCGCTCAACAGGCAACTTCTCAGCAAAACCTCCCCTCGCAGTAGACCCTCGCCATCTACATCCCTCCCTTGGCGTTTTCTCCACAGCATTCAGCCTCGCCGTCGATGGGCATTGCCTAGCGACTTCCTACAGGCATTCAACCCAGAGTTTTCATCGCCAAGACACCCCACTTTCAGCCAGCGTTTTTGATGCAAAAACGCAAGCACGACCTTCAGCTTCTCTAGCGTTTTCAGCCCCATCTACTAACGCTAGGGAATCTGCAGATTTCAGCAGTGACAAAATGCAGTTTTCAGCCTAGACTCCTTAGCAGATCAGTCCCCCAAGAAGGTTGCAGATGCTCCCCCATTTTCAGCCATAAAAACGCAGCCAAAAACAGAGAATTTCAGCCACCAAACAGTCCCTAAAATCAGCAGATAAAGGATCTCAAATTTCAGCCATCAAGTCGCCGTCGTCATTACCGTCGTCGTCATCGGCATTGTAGCTAATTGGACTATTTTCTTGTTTTTATGAATTAATTTCTTTTAATGAAATTAGGATATTTTAATATGCGCACTAGAACTATTATAAGTTGGAATACTGTAGCTACAGGAAAAGCCATCAGGAACGGACAACTCTGATGTGTCATTTGATGGGTGACAGGAAAACATCGTGAAGAAGTTTCCGTAAGTTCGGTGGAAGAGACCGGGATACGGGTGTCCCTGATGCGTCACATGATGGGTGACGGGTGCATCAGAAGGGGGCATTCCGTAGGTCAAGGAGGAAATCCGAGCTAGTAAAAAGAATACGCGTAAGAACGCAAGCACAAGAATAAAGATGGGTTCAAAGAAGCTTTTTACGAAAAGCAGGACATTCGTGGGAGGGTAGATGCTTTCCCGCGAGGAATCTGTGTTTGCATTGCATCTGTGCCCGTGTACTGCACCCGGGGACGCCTGGAATGTGTTTGTGTAGCATCAATTTTAACTCACTGAGTGGATTTTTAAGTTTGAACAGATTCACACTTTATTTTAAAGTTTGGCCGCCCACTTAAAAGTGGGCGGCCCTTTATTAATAAAATAAAGCAGAGGCCCTAAAATCCTACGCAAAAACATGGTACGGACAGGCTGAAAACAGCGATCTCTCTCTCCTCTCTCTAGAAGCGCCAAAGCTTTTGCTTTCGTGCCTTATTTCTGCCGGGTGCAAGGGCCTATAAAAAGGCAGCAAGCGTACAAGTTTTCATCATCGCAAGGAGTAGCAGAAGTGCCAGCGCTGAGGTTTTTGGAGCAAAGTGTGGCGACGGGAATTTGCGAGTGTTCGTGTGACGACGGAGTACGGAGGTCGCTTTTCCGAGCAAGGAGCGACAGATTTTCAAGTGCTCCTGTACGCTCCCGTTTTGTGACAGTGGTATCAGAGCTCGGACTCCTCTCTTTCTCTGCAAAGAAGGACGATTCCGGGAAGAACGGGAAGAACCATGTCGAGCCAAGGGAGAAGCGTTGAAGAGGAGCTTCAACAAGTGCGAGCTCAGCTTGCGGATTTGCAACAAGTTTTACTGTTGCCAGATGTCCAAAAGCTCTTGGACGGAATGAAGAAAACGAATGGAACCGATGCCACCGGGCATCAAGACCACACTGTTGGCGTGAGACCACAGGAGGAAAGAGAAGAAGAACGTGTCGATATGCACAAAGGATCTTCGGATCGGAATGAACGGCCTACTCCAAGGAAAGGCCAGGAAAAAGCGCTCTCTTTGCTAGACGAGAGCAAGGACATCTCTATCTCATCTCCATCTTACTCTCCTGATTATACTTTTACTTCTCAATCTTCTCGCAAGAAGAAGGAAGCCGCTACTACTACCACCCTACATCAATCTAAAGATAAGCCTCGATTCAAGAAGCATGGTCGCAAGTCTCATCATCGCATGAGAGTCTTCAAATTAGGCGACAAGGACATCAAGTTCGAAACCTACAACGGACGGAGAGATATCTCCAAAGCACTGTCCTTCATCAGGCAGTTTGAAGTCGCCTTTACCAATGGGTACTTCACAGAAAGATCCAAATTGCGCCATGTGGGGATGCACCTCAAGGAAACGGCAAGTAATTGGTGGTTAGCCAAGATTCTGGAAGGTTCTCAGGCCAAAACTTGGGAGAGATTCAAATCTGAATTTTATGAACAGTTTCTTCCGCCTGACTTCGAGCAGGACATACGGAAGGAATGGGACTGGCTCGCCCAGAAGGAACATGAGAGAGTCACGACCTATGTGGACAAGTATTGGTCGGTTCTTTTGAAGGTCACTCCCTTCATGAAGATTGCCGACGAGGAAAAGAAACGAAAGTTCGAAGCGGGTCTCCAACTGCAGCTTCGAAAGAGTATGAAAGTGTATCCGCATGACACTCTTCAGAGGATGATGGAGTCAGCAATCATTGCTGAGGATTTGCACTCAACTGGGACGCCCAGAAAAATGGAGCATAGCACTTACCATGCGAGACAAAGAGGGGTCTACGATGACCAAGGAGGCCAAGGAAGAAAACGTCCTCCATCTAGGGACTATGATTATTCTAAGAAGCCAGAGGGCAATGGCAAGCGAACTAAGTATCTCTCTCCTACTCAACTTCAAACCTTCAGAGAGGAAGGAAGATGCTTCTACTGTGGCGAGAAAGGACATATGAAACCGGATTGCCCGTTAAAGCAGCAACGGCAAGAACACGCCCCTACGAGGCAAGATAAAGCAAGGAAGGAACCCGCTCCACCAAGCTCGACTCTATTCCAGATGTTCAAGGAAACACAGAAACGGAGAAAGGGAAGCGTCAACTTCTGAAGGGCTGGGGTCTTTGAACAACCAACGAGTACTGATTCTTTATGATCCAGGATCCACGGATAACTTCATCTCCCCGGATATTGCAGAACGTTTGTGCCTCACAGTGACTCAGCTTGGCACACCGGTTACATCCGGATCGGCATTTGAGGGGTTGACAACCAATGCAACTCCCGTGCAAGGACAACTCAATCTTCGGATTGGCGAGTACAAGGACCGCGAATCATTTTTGATAGCACCCATCGAGGGATGTGATATCATCTTGGGTATGCCATGGCACTTCCACATGACACCTGTCCCCGATTATGTGGAAAAGACCCTCACTTTTGATCATGGGGATAAGAAAATAAAGATTCATGCTGAAGTAGGAGATTGGCAGTTCCCAATTGTGAGTCATATCTCCATTAAGAAAGAAATGAAGAAGTGTGTTTCTGCTTACTTGATTTTTGCACGTGAGAAGGATAAAACCAGTGGGGATTCACTCTCTAGTTTGAAAATTAAGTGTTTTCAATTTATTAAAAAGCACAAAGATTGTTTCAAGGAAACACTCCCTGATGAACTACCTCCGGTACGCCCAGAAGATCACCGCATAGATCTCATACCGGGTAGCTCGCCTCCCAATAAACCCCCTTATCGGGTGAGTCTTGCTCAGCAAGAGGAAATTTTGAAGCAAGTCAACGAGCTTCTAGAGAAAGGGTTAGTACGGCCAAGTGCTTCACCCTACTGCTCTCCAGTTCTACTGGTTCAGAAGAAAGATGGCACGTTTCGAATGTGCATTCTTTAAACAAGATCACGGTCAAGAATCGCTTTCCGATCCCTCGGATTGATGATATACTTGATAAGTTGCAAGGTGCAAGTGTCTTTAGTCGCATAGACTTGAAGAGTGGGTATCATCAGATACGGATCGCCCCTGAGGATTGTGGGGTAGCAGGAGAGAGAGCCCACTTGCTATCCTATGCAATGAGAGTGAAGGAGAAGAGGAGAGTGGCGCAGAAGAAGCTCACGCAGAGAGAAAACGTGAGAGAGAGAGAGAGAGAGAGAGAGAGAGAGAGAGAGAGAGAGAGAGAGAGAGAACGCTCGTAGAAGTTTGGGAAAAGTCACAATTTTCTTTATTTTGGGCTTGACCTTTGAGTATATGAGTAAGTGACTAGGGGGCCATTCACACTTGGGCCCCCTCACTTATAAGACTTTTAACTTAAAAGTTAATAAGTACAAAGCACTTCGGCCTTTATTCCCTAACAACCTCCCACCTAAAGGCAATGTACCTTGGGAGATCAAAGAATCAACTAACTATGATACATCAGCTGATCATGCACTTACTCATCCAACACCCATCATCTGTCGGCAATATGCAAACCGCTCTGCTGGAAGACTCTTGGTCAAAAGATCTGCAGGATTGTCATCTGTGTGCACCTTGACAAGTGTAATGCTCTTGTCATCAAGCACACTTCTGATAAAATGATACTTCACCTCTATGTGCTTTGTCTTGGCATGAAAAACAGGATTCCTTGCAAGCATAATAGCACTCTGACTATCACAGTGTAGCACAGGAACCGGTGACTTAATGCCAAGCTCTTCTACCAAACGCATGAGCCACAAAGCTTCTTTGCATGCCTCAGTGGCAGCCACATACTCAGCCTCAGTGGTAGACAAAGCAATACATTTTTGCAGTCTAGAAATCCAAGAAACTGCACCTCCTGTGAATGTAAACACATATCCAGAGGTAGACTTCCTGCAATCTGGATGTCCAGCAAAATCTGCATCTGTAAAGCCATGCACAGATGGCTCACTCTTCCCAAAACAAATGCACAAGTCTTTAGTGCCTTTCAAGTATCTCAAGATACACTTCACTGCTTCCCAATGCTTTTTGCCAGGATTGCTCATGTACCTGCTTACCACTCCCACCGCAAATGCAATGTCCGGACGTGTAGCAACCATAGCATACATCAAACTGCCAACGGCTGATGCATAAGGAATCTTGGCCATTTCAGCCCGCATATCATCTGTGTTTGGGCAGTCATGTGCAGTCAGTTTTACATATGGAGGCAGCGGAGTACCAAGTGCCTTTCCCCCATCCATATGAAAACGATGTAGCACCTTATTAACATAATCTCGTTGAGATAGATACAGACGCCTGTTGGGTCTATCTCGAGAGATACGCATGCCCAAAATATGATTAGCATCACCAAGATCCTTCATGTCAAAGCGATTCTTTAAGCTTTGCTGTAATGCATCCAACTCCGTGACATTTTTACCCGCAATAAGCATGTCATCAACATACAAAATCAGCAATAGAAGAGATCCATCACTTGCCGTTTTGATATACAAACAGTGATCAGAATTACTTCTTTTGTATCCTTGAGACCTCATGAATGTATCAAACTTGTGATACCATGCACGGGGAGACTGTTTCAAACCATACAAGCTCTTCAAGAGTCTACATACTTTCTTCTCTTGCCCCTTTGACACAAAACCTTCTGGCTGCATCATATAGATCATCTCAAGCAAATCGCCATGCAAAAACGCTGTTTTGACATCCATTTGCTTTAACTCCATATCTTCAGAAGCAACCAGGCCTAAAACAAGACGTAATGTGGCAAGCTTTACAACAGGAGAAAAAATCTCATCAAAATCAACACCATGCTTTTGCTTGTACCCTTTAGCAACCAAACGTGCCTTGTACTTAGAAGAAGCATCAGATGTGACCTTGGTCTTGTAAACCCATTTACATGGCAGAGCCTTATGCCCTTTAGGCAAATCAACCAAGTCCCATGTATGGTTTTTCTCCAAAGACTGCATTTCCGAAACCATTGCTTTGAACCATTTCTTACTGTCTTCCCGTTGCATAGCCTCTTTATAGCAAGACGGCTCACCACAATCAGTAAGCATGACATAGTCCAAAGACGGTTCATATCTATCGGGGAGCCTTGTCACCCGAGTAGACCTACGCACCCAATGATCCATAACAGGTGGATTTTCAACCTGTAAACCATCAAAAACAGCAGGCTGTTCAGCCGGTTGCATCGCAACAACGGGCGGTCTAGGAGCATCAACCTGTTCCCCTACCGGTGGTGCATCAATGGCAACTTGTTGGGGCTGATTTTCAGCAGCTAATGGCTGATTTTCAGCACCATTTTCAGCATGTAAAGGCTGCTGAACATTGGGCCTTCTTGGCTGTCCATATGTAACATCTTCACGAAAAACAACCCGGCGCACTTCCTCGACCTTTGTGGGCTGTTTGTGCATGCAATTCTCATTGAAGATGACATCATTGCTGCGTATGATTTTCCGTAATGCGGGATCCCATAATCTATACCCCATTTCACCATCCTCACCATATCCTAGGAAAATGCATTTATGAGACTTTGGTTCTAGTTTGGTGCGGAGTTCACTCCGGATGTGAACATAGGCCTCACAACCAAACACTCTTAAATGTGCATATGAGGGTGGCTTGCCAGACCACACCTCCTCAGGCACCTTTCCACCCAAAGCCTTGCTAGGTGAGCGATTAATCAAGTGAATAGCTGTTTGCACAGCTTCTGCCCAAAAACCATGAGGTAATGCACCATGTGATAGCATACTCCGAACTTTCTCTTGGATAGTCCGGTTCAATCTCTCTGCAACTCCATTCTGAGAGGGATTAAAAGGAGCCGTGAGCTCTCTTTTAATACCTTTAGTAGCACAAAAGTCAATAAATGCTTTTGATACATACTCCCCCCCATTGTCTGAGCGCAAAGACCTAAGCTTCTTGTCAGTTTGATTCTCAACAAACGCAAGAAACTTCTTGAAAGTATCCAAAACATCGCTTTTAGCACGTATTGGATACACCCACACCTTACGTGTAGCATCATCGATAAACGAGACAAAATATTTCTTTCCCCCTAAGGACAACTGTGGCATTTCACATACATCGGAATGCACTAAGTCCAACCTGTCAGACTTCAAAGAAAGAGACCTTTTGTGCGGTGTTTGACTGTGCTTACCATAAATACAGTGCTCACAATGAGAAAAATCAGCATACCTCAAACACGGCAAATAACCACAACGAGACAGAGTTTCCATTCCTCGTTTACTCATGTGTCCCAACCGGCCATGCCACAAAGAAACACTTGGCTGCTCGGTTACGGCGACAACATGGTCACGCACACTAGATACATGCAAAGGATACAAAGTGTCCGATTTACAACCCTTGGCTACAATCCGGGCCCCTTTACAAATTTTCCACTTGCTATCACCAAAAGTGGTGTGATAGCCTGCATCATCTAGCTGCCCTGTACTAATCAAACTCTTCTTGAGTTGTGGCACATGGCGCACTTTGTGCAAAACAAAAGTCATACCATCAGCAAAGGAAAACTGGACACTGCCAATACCTGCAATGTCACATGCATAGTTGTCTCCCAAATAAACAGTGCCCTGCACCTCACCTGAGTACTGTGTAAACCAATCCCTATGAGGTGTTACATGAAAGGAGGCACCTGAATCAAGAATCCAAGTATACATGTCCACATCAGAACCCATAGCAAGGGTATGTGCATCCACAGAAGAGGCATTGAGTACATCAGTGCTGCTGTCACTGTCACAACTACTAGCAACATTGATTTCCTCAATCAACACAGTGCTCTTCTTGGCATGTCCCTTGTCCTTTGCATCAGTTTCAGCACCCTTGTTCTTCTCTTTCTTCCACTCATAGCATTCCCGTTTATAATGCCCTTTCTTTCCACAATGATGACACACAACATCTTTCCTACGAGATTTGCTGCGTGCCCTGTCCTTACTGTCAGATTTCTCCCTCTGTTGAGACCTGCCTCTCAAGTGCAATGCATTAGAAGACCCACCTGTGGTGTTCTTCCTGTTCATCTCTTCCATCAAGAGAGAACTCTCTACATCTGCATACTTAAGTGACGCACTTGAGTTACTAAGAGCTGTCCGGAATACATCCCAACTCTCGGGCAATGTGCATAGCAGAAAAGTAGCTTTGAACTCCTCATCAATCGTGAATTTCAGCTCTGTCAGTTGGCTGAAAATAGAATTGAATTCATTGAGGTGCACTGACATGTGCGTGCCCTCCTTCATGCGGAGATCCATAAGCTTCTTAAGCCAATACACTTTACTGGCAGCACTCTGCTGTGCATACAACTCGTCTAAACGCTTCCACATGCCCCATGCTGTCTGCTCATTCTCTACATTGAAGAGTAAATTGTCAGACACCGAAAGCATGATCGTGGAGCGAGCCAACTCGTCCACTTCTTCCCATTCTTCAACCTCCATATCATCCGGTTTCACACCCTGTAACTTAATAGGTTTCGCCTATTTCTTCTGCAACATCACATTATAACATTGCTTCTTCCATATAGCAAAGTTATGGGCCCCTTCAAGCTTGCGAATGTGCAACAAATTGCCACTTTCACTGCTAGAAGCCATTCTGAGTGATTGCAAGCATTGAAACCCTGTTTTGCCGACCTAAACACGCCCAAATGTGCGCAATCGGGCAAAAACAGCTTGCTGTTACAGAAAAACAGCGAGCAAATTTCACGCGAAATCACCCCAAAAACGGCGTACATTCACTGCCAAACCCTTACCAAAGGTTTCCACAAGGTGTATACATCATTTGCTTGCTGAAATTCCCTGTTTTAGGGCAAAAACAGACCTGTAAACACCTGTTTTGCTGAATTTTCAGAACCTCGTTGGTGGAAACACCTGTAAGATTGACCTGTGAGACTTGCCCTAATGAAATTGCATCAAACTGACCCCGAAATTGGTCAATTTCAGCAGAAATAGGCTGTTGTTCGCCAGTTTTTGAAACCCTAATTTTGGGGAAACTGACACCGGAGGTCGATTCTACACGGTGAGAGGATCCCTTCGCGACAGAGTTGATCGAAAACGGTTGAATATCCTTCCCGCAGCGAGCAAGAACAGAATTCTGATCTGTGTTGCGAAAATGGCTCTCTTGGAAACCCTAAAGCTCTAATACCATGTGTAGGGTAGCAGGAGAGAGAGCCCACTTGCTATCCTATGCAATGAGAGTGAAGGAGAAGAGGAGAGTGGCGCAGAAGAAGCTCACGCAGAGAGAAAACGTGAGAGAGAGAGAGAGAACGCTCGTAGAAGTTTGGGAAAAGTCACAATTTTCTTTATTTTGGGCTTGACCTTTGAGTATATGAGTAAGTGACTAGGGGGCCATTCACACTTGGGCCCCCTCACTTATAAGACTTTTAACTTATAAGTTAATAAGTACAAGGCACTTAGGCCTTTATTCCCTAACAAGGATGTCCATAAGACTCCTTTCCGCACAACCTTTGGACTATATGAATTCTTGGTAATGCCTTTCGGCTTGACCAATGCTCCTGCGACGTTCAATCGCATGATGGACCGCATTTTCAGCCCGTATCGAGCCTTTACGGGAGTATTCTTTAACGACATACTCATCTTCTCTAAGTCAGAAGAGGAACATCGGAAGCACTTGGACCTAGTGTTTCAAGAATTGCGAAAGCATGAGTTGCATGTGAATGCAAAGAAGAGCGAGTTCTTTCTCTCAGAGATACAGTATCTCGGCCATATAGTCTCTCACAATCAAGTGAGTATGGATCCTGCCAAGATCCGAGTGGTAGAAGATTGGCCTATTCCCACTACGGTACATGATGTACATAGCTTCCTAGGATTATGTTCGTATTATCGAAGGTTTGTCCGAGGATTTGCCCATGTAGCAGGACCACTTCATGATTTGACAAAGAAGAAGATTCCTTTTAGATGGGGATCGAGACAACAAGGAGCTTTCGATCGGCTCAAGTACTTGCTAAGCCATGGACCTATTTTGATAGTGTCTGACTTAAGGAAACCATTTCAGGTTCACTGCGATGCTTCAGGCGATTGCATCGGAGCAGTGCTAAACCAAGAAGGCCATGTAGTGGCCTACGAAAGCAGACACCTTAAGGATGCAGAGTTGCATGCATCAATCTACGAAAAGGAACTTACGGCTGTGATTCACGCCTTATCCAACTGGAAGCACTATCTTCTAGGAGCGGATTTTGTGATCAAGACTGACCACCAGAGTTTGCGGTATTTTCTTACGCAAAGGAAACTATCCGAGAAGCAGATGAGATGGGCAAACTTTTTGTCTATGTTTCACTTCCAGATCCTTCACACAGCTGGGAGTAAGAATGTGGTTGCGGACGCATTGTCTAGGCGACCAAGGGTGAACGCTATCACTTCGGTGTATCACCAAGAATTAGAAGCACTACCGAATTTGTATCCGAATGATCCAGACTTCTCCACCGTTTGGGGAAAGCTACATCGTGGAGAGAATTGAGTTTCCCCATTCCATTCGGGATGGTTATCTCTATCACCATCAAGCCATATGTCTGGCGGAACCATTAAGAAAGAAGATCATGGATGAAACACACGCTCCGCCTTATGCGGGTCATCGGGGTATTCTCCCTACGACCTTAGCAATGGAAAGATATTTCTTTTGGCTTAGCCTTAAAGCAGACATTGATAAGTATGTCAGGGAATGTTTGGTTTGCCAAAAAGTGAAGTACGATCGGCATAAGACGCCTGGGTTGCTACAACCTTTGCCTGTGCCTAATGAACCTTGGGAAAGTATTGCCATGGACTTCATCATGGACCTCCCTAGAACTCAGACTGGAAATGACGCGATCTGGACCATTGTGGACAGGTTTAGCAGGCAAGCACACTTTATACCAGTCAAGAAAACGATCAAAGCAGATCATATGGCTAGGGTCTTTCTAGCACAGATCTTTAAGCATCATGGAATGCCTAAGTCTATTGTGAGTGATCGAGATCCTCGCATGACAGGAAATTTTTGGCGTGCCTTGATGGATAATCTTGGTACGAAGTTGAATTTTTCGTCTACCTACCATCCTCAAACGGACGGGCAAAGTGAGATAGCCAATTCCACAATATTGGATATGTTAAAAGCTTATGTGTCAGATCGGCAATATGACTGGGAGAAATATTTGCCCCTTGTCGAGTATGCGTATAACAATACCATACACTCATCGACGAGGAAAGCACCTTTTGAGATTCTCTATGGTAAGCCTTTGCTTCCACCGATCCTTTTAACTAAGGATAAGATCTTTGCAGCAGATGAATTTGTCCGGGATTTGGGCACAGCCTACGGGCAAGTTAGGAGAGCTATTCTACGCTCTCAGAGAAAAGCATAAGAAAGCTGCAGACAAGCACAGGAGGAATCTAGACTTAACAGTCGGAGAGTTAGTCTTACTCAAGTTTGAGAAGGCAAGACTTAAGAAACAAGCGTCTCATAAGGGGAAGGTGGTAAAACTTTCTACCCGTTATTATGGGCCGTTTAAGATCACTAAGCAAGTGAATGATGTCACATTCCGATTAGAGCTACCGCGTAATTGGAGGATCCATAATGCTTTCCATGTCAGTTTACTCCGGCCGTATGTGGGACCGCCTCCGAGTCAGCCTAGTGCTGAGGAACCTCCTGAGGTTAAGGAAACAGAAGAAATACTCCAACCAGAGCAGATAGTAAGTTATCAAGAGCGGCCCCTCAAGTCCAAAAAGATAACACGGAAGTATTTGGTTAAGTTTAAGAATTATTCGAACTTAGATGCTCAGTGGATGACTGAGCAGGAATTAGCAGCTTATCTCGAGATACTGGAGGTATATATACAAGCACTACAGTTGAGGACAACTGTTTAGAAGCCAGAGGGATGTAGCTAACTGGACTATTTTCTTGTTTTCATGAATTAATTTCATTTAATGAAATTAGGATATTTTAATATGCGCACTAGAACTATTATAAGTTGGAATATTGTAGCTACAGGAAAAGCCATCAAGAACGGACAACTCTGGTGTGTCATTTGATGGGTGACGGGAAAACATCGTGAAGGAGTTTCCGTAAGTTCGGTGGAAGAGACCGGGATATGGGTGTCCCTGATGCGTCACATGATGGGTGACGGGTGCATCAAAAGGGGGCATTCCGTAGGTCAAGGAGGAAATCCGAGCTAGTAAAAAGAATACACGTAAGAACGCAAGCACAAGAAGAAAGATGAGTTCAAAGAAGCTTTTTACGAAAAGCAGGACATTCGCGGGAGGGTAGACGCTTTCCCACGAGGAATCTGTGTTTGCATTGCATCTGTGCCTGTGTACTGCACCCGGGGACGCCTGGAATGTGTTTGTGTAGCATCGATTTTAACTCGCTGAGTGGATTTTTAAGTTTGAACAGGTTCACACTTTATTTTAAAGTTTGGCCGCCCACTTTTGGCCGCCCACTTTTAAGTGGGCAGCCCTTTATTAATAAAATAAAGCAGAGGCCCCAAAATCCTACGCAAAAACATGGTACGGACAGGCTGAAAACAGCGATCTCTCTCTCTCCTCTCTCTAGAAGCGCCAGAGCTTTTGCTTTCGGGCCTTATTTCTGCCGGGTGCAAGGGTCTATAAAAAGGCAGCAAGCGTACAAGTTTTCATCATCGCAAGGAGTAGCAGAAGTGCCAGCGCTGAGGTTTTTGGAGCAAAGTGTGGCGACGGGAATTTGCGAGTGTTCGTGTGACGACGGAGTACGGAGGTCGCTTTTCCGAGCAAGGAGCGACAGATTTTCAAGTGCTCGTGTACGCTCCCGTTTTGTGACAGGCATAGTCCCATTGCATCAGTCCATTGCATTCGCATTGTACACCTTTGTGCAATCAAGTTAGACCACTCTCACCGACGAGGGTGGGGCCTTCGGAGGAGGGTTTTACAAACCTCTCGGTGTCGTATCTCTTCTCTCTCCTTCTCTCAGTCTCATTCATTTGCACGCACAATATCCACTCACTTTGTTCGTGACCACAGCACTCTACAAGACGGAAAGCTCTCTCTTTCCCTAAGAACTAAAAGGAACCTTGAGCAATAAAGATCACTAATCATGAGAGAATACAACATTCATTCCGCTGCACCTAACATTTTGGCATTCTTGTATGGCCAGTGGTAGTTCCAAGCTAGGCGCCCAATGCATTGTATGTAGAGTGCATGGCTGAATCCTTTTAGGTGGCTCCGTTTGGTCATTTTGGGCCAAATAGTGGAGTTTCACATATTTATGGGATTGTAAGGTTTCTCCCCCATTTGTATGTTTGTTTGGTGATTGCCCTACCTTCCCCTAGTACATTTCATATGTGACTGTCCCTTAACTTTTCCTTCCTTATGTGCCAAAACCTGCTCAGGTACCAACATCTCATCAAGTTCCTCAGCTTCTGGTTGATCCCTCATCAGGTATATCTTCTGGCACATCACCCACGAAGGTTCTCAGAAGACTCACGTGAAAAGCATTAGATTCTTCCAAGTATAAGGCAATTTCAGCCTATAAGCAGCATCGCTGATCTTCTCAAGTACTTGAAAAGGTCCATAGTAGCACATGCTGAGCTTCGCAAACAACCTTTCCTTGCTCGTCATCTTCTTTACCTTGCCTTTTCAAACGGTAAGAGTACCCAATCACCAAGTGAAAACAACAATTCACAACGGTGACTATCAGCAACCCTTTTCTGCTTTGCATGAGTCTTCTCCAAGGCAAGCTTGATCTTCTTATACATTCCATCCATATTCTCAAATAACGATCTCCTAGAAAATTTTGTCTTTTGTGTGCAAAATAAGAGGAACCTTTTTGCCACCCTCAACAATCTCAAAAGATGCCTTGCTTGTTGACGAATGCACCGTATCGTTGTATGCATACTCAAGCATAGGTAGATATTGTTCCACTTGCCCTTATTATCTGACACATAACATTTCAGTAGATCTAAGACAATAGAATTAGCTTCTTCTGACTGCCCATCAGTTTGTGGATAAAATGAGGATAAAAACTTGAGCGTGGTGCCCATGTTTTCAAACAAGCCTCTCCAAAATAGGCTCGTCATACGAGGATCACGATCACTGACAATAGACTGTGGCAGACCATGGTACTTGAAAACATTGTACATAAACAACCGTGCCATTAGGTCAGATTTTATCTTCTTCCTAACAGGAATAAAATGGGCATGCTTGTTGAACCTGCAAATAATGGTATCATTCCCTGTCGGTGTTCTTGGAAGATCCAAGATAAAATCCATAGCAAGGCTTTCCCATCGCTTATCTGAAATAGGCAGTGGCTGTAATAACCCTGGTGCCTTTTGCTTGTCAAACTTGACCTTTTGGCAAATCACGCATGCGGGCACAAAGGCATCCACCTCTCTCCTCAAAGTAGGCCAATAAAAGAATGTCTCAACCACTTTCACTGTCGCATCTATACCACGATGCCCTGCATACGGTGGGACATGGCTTTCTACCATAACCTTATGTAGCAATGGCCTAGTGACACATAGTCTGCCATGCATCATCATAAAACCATCCTTGAGGAGGTAGTGCTCATGGCGCTGCCCATCTTGCAACTGTTCAAACATCCTTGCAAAATCTTCATCAATAGCATATTGTTCCTTCATGTCATCAAGCTCATAATGATAAGCAATTGACACAGCTGAAATTTGTGGCTTTCTGGATAACGCATGAGCCACAACATTCTTCTTGCCTTCCACACGCGGAATCTGAAAGTGAAACATAGAGAGAATGTTTGCCCATCCCATGTGCTTTTTGGATAACTTTGATTGTGTCAAGAAGTATCGCAAGGTTTGATGATCTGTCTGGAAAACCAAATCAGCACCTGATAGGTAGTGCTTCCAGCTAGAGAGCGCATGAATCACGGCCAATAGATGTTTCTCATAGATTTGCATACTCTTATCCGGCCAATAGATGTTTCTCATAGATTTGCATAGTCTTATCTGGCCTTGCAAGATTCTAGTCTCGTAAGCTACTACCCGACCATCTTGCATTAACACTGCCCCAATACTCTTGCCAAACGCATCACACTGGACCACAAATGACTTCCTGAGGTCTGGTAACACAATTACTGGATACGATGTCATCTTTTCCTTTAAGAGATTGAAAGCTGAAATCTCTTTTTGTGTCCACTTGAACGTGACCTCTTTCTTTTGCAAAGCATGTATTGAAGCAATCTCCGTAAAGTTCCTGATAAACCTTCTACAGTAAGAGCATAAGCCCAAGAAGCTACGGACATCATGCACAGTCTTCAAATCTGGCCATGTCCTAATTGCTTCAACCTTGGCATGATCCATTCAAACACCATCCTTTGACACTATGTGGCCAAGAAAGTGAATCTCTTCCAAGAACTCACTTTTCTTAGGATTAACAAGCAATATGTGACTGCGTAGCTCTTCAAAGACAATGGTCAAGTGATGCCTATGCTCCTCTTTATTCTTTGAATAGACTATTATGTCATCAAAGAATGTGCCGACAAACTTTTGATGTGGGCAGAAGATCCAATCCATCAGCATATCGAACGTTGCAAGAGCATTTGTAAGACCGAACAGCATCACTGGAACTCATACATACCAAATGTCGTCCTAAACGCAGTCTTGTGCACATCCTCTAGCCTGATATGAATCTGATGGTACCCACTCTTAAGGTCTATCTTGCTGAAAATAGCAACACCCTTTAGTTTGTCAAGAATATCGTCAATCCTAGGAATAGGAGACCTGTTCTTGATGGTATTCTTATTCAACGCACAGTATTCAATACACATGCGCCAAGAGCCATCCTTCTTCTGCACTAGAAGCCCTTTCTCTAGCAGCTCCTTTACTTGAACATAGTCTCAATCTGTTGAGCCACACTAACCCTATAGGGAGGTCTATTTGGTGTGCTACAACTTGGCACCAACTCCAAAACTACTCTCCAGGATCCCACTGCACTCGTGCCAGTGGACAGCTCTACAGCGACCAGTGGCCTGCCACAAAAGCTGCTAGGGTCGGGATCTATGACACAAGTCCTCCCACAGATGCCCACAACTCCGATCCTCTAAAAACGACACTCTGCAACTTGTGGTGCCTCTACTGAGACTCTGTGTGATCGACCCTCTCCCTGAAGCTCGAAACACATGGAGGGTACAGTCTCTGAGCAAGCCCGAACTGCGATGAGGACCTCCAGTTGCGTGAAGGCCCCCATCCATCTGGGCGCTGCTGACTCGAGAGGTGTAAGCCACTCAGCTGGTACTGCCTTTGTGATGTCTTGACACATGCTCTGCACCCCTCTCATGCCCTATAGCTGAATGCTCTGAAGCTCCTCTGATAAACCTGAGAATTGTAGCCAGTCACTTAAAGTGCGTATTGGACCCTCTACCATGGGACCCCAAGAACATGAGGCCTAGTACCAACCAAGTGGCCTCTCTGAGTGCTAACCATGGGGTTCCAAACAAGGGGCTGTCTCAGGCGCTCCTCCGTGTAAGTGGGTTGGTGATGCTTCAGGCTTCTCCGCAGCTGCTCCCAAGAGCGAAGCAGGCTCACAGCAAAACGATCCTCTAGTCTCTTGCTCAGCCCAACTCTGCACATCTTTGTGAAAATCCATATGATGGAAGGTCTCCAAGGGCCTCCTGCCTAAGGCACTCTAGCTCTAAGCCGCTGAAGCAAAAACTCCTTCCAGGGCTCCTCCCGTAGAAGCAATCCTCTGACAACAAGCTTCCCAAGAAGGGCTCTGCTCTGCTGTGCAGGGTCTATGATCCCCAACCCCCCCGAGAACAAGGTAGAGTGATGATCTGCCATGCCACTTTGGCCCTGGCTATCTGAGTGTCGCGCCCTAACCAAAGGAGGTTCCTGATCAGCCTCTCTACCTGGCTGATGCAGGAGCTCGAAAAAACCCAACAAGATGTAATGTACCACATAGTAGCCAACAACACTTGGTTGGCCACTACAACTCTGCCTACCAAAGAAAGTCGTGCCGAGCTCCAATGTAACAGCTTCCTCCTGATGGACAGGAGGAGGGGAGCAATTTGTTGCTCATGAGACAAGTCCGAGCCAACCTGACAGCCCAAGTATCGAACTACAGTCCCTGAGCGGATCCATCTTAAACCCTCACCTTGCAGCCAATCAAGCACAGGAGCACTACCAACCGAGAAAGCCATTGTCTTCCTCCAGTTGATCAATGCGCCTGACGCACAACAAAACGTCTCAAGAGCCTGCTCACACCTGTGTAGGTTGGCCTCCTGGCACTTCAAGTACAAAGCTGAGTCGTCTGCAAACTCGGCATCCAGTAGCTCGTCACCCCGAATAGAGAGCGCTAAGCCACATAGACCAACCTGCTGTGAAACCAAAAATCTGCTCATCGCCTCAACATAGAACAGAAAGAGGAAGGGGGCAAGAGGGCAGCCCTGTCTAACCGAGTGTGTGAGCATGCAACGGTCTCCTCTACCTCCTGCCAAAAGCAACTGACTGTGTGCACGCCTGTAGAGAGCTGACATACGTCTAATCCAAGCATCTGAGAAGCCCATCCTACGTAGAGTGCCCTCCAAAAAGTCCCAGTCAATTCTATCGTCAGCCTTCTCAAAATCGAGAAGAAGAATCACCAAATCCTCACCACGGAGCCGCGTGAGGGCAGAAGCCTCCCAAAAAGTAAAGAAGTTGTCAAGGATACTGCGCTCCTTGACAAAACCTGTCTGGATCCCATGTATAATGCTCTTTAGAACTGGTTAAATCCTCAAACTCAGAGCCTTGGCAAGAATTTTGTAGGCTGAGTTGAGGATGGTGATGGGTCACCACTGCAGAATCTCATCCAAGGAGCCACCCTCCTTGGGAATGAGGTAGATCAAGCCCTCACTCATGCTGTCAAGCATCTCTGTACTGGAAAGCGCTACATAGGTCCAAGCCAAGCAAGTCCCACTACTCTAAGAAAAAACTGGGAGTCGGACCATCCTCGCCGAGACAGCTACCACGGGGAAGTTCTCTGAGGACCGCATGGAGCTCCTCTAGCTGAAGAGGCAGCTCAAGCCTCTAGTGCATCTCCTCAGTCACAAGACAAGGCATATGTGCTCAAACCTGCTCTCTGCATGCATCCCGACGCTATGATTGAGGCTTTGATGACAACAGGTCACAGTAAAAGTCAGTAGCAACTGCACGCATGTCCTCTGGCTCTGAGGCAACTTCCCGTCAGGCCTCCTCAACTGGCTGACACTGGCGTGCGCATGCCGGGGTCCCACGGTCTCAAAGAACGCCCCCGTCACTCTGTCACCCACCTGGGTCCACTGAAACATCACGTGCAAAAATCAAGTGCACAAAAAGATGATTTTAATCACAGAAGTGACAGTTGAAGCAGATACAATAAGGACAGACTCCCCTTTAAGCTTTACATCAAGGATGTGAGTTTTTCCCCTATGGTGAAGGGTGATCTTTTTGTTGAAGACATCCAGCACTCCATGTATACAGAACATCCATGGGATTCCCAACAGCGCATGGCACCCTTCCAATGGAATGATGTAAAATTCTTATGTGTCCACATATGACTGAATATGCACAGGCAGCTTTCCAAATATAGGCGTAACACACTCTGCCTCTGCTGTGTACCCCATCTCTTCAGCTTTGATGCCCAGCTTGATGGCCAACTTTGGTGAGATAAAGTTTGCTTTAGCACCTGGATCAAAGAAGATAAATGATGTCTAGTCCCTAACTTTACCCCACGCTTTGCATAACTCACTGGCATCTGAACTTGGCCTATCACCCATCATATCTGGCACTAGACCTGTCGTGGGTTTAGGCTTCTTGCCTTTCTTGTCCTCTTTGTCATCCAAATCAACTGGTCTTCTTCTTTGTGGACAATTTGTAGCAAAGTGACCATGTAACAAACTTGGACACCCCAAATCTAGAATCTGTCACGACACGAGAGACATTCACTTAAAACACTTCACAGAATCAAATCACAGTTAAATTGAGTCGACACGGCCCGGCGTAGTTCTATGCCAAGAGAGATTGGCCCCAAAGACCGGCGTCCCTTTCGGTATTTCTTTTCGTATTAAACTTTGAGCACAATACAACTCCCGCGGGTCCTTAGCTCTCAATCTCTGCATCCAGATCTCTGCAAAGTGAGGACCCTAGGTTCCTTTTATTCTTACAAACGGATGCCAAAAGCAGAGCCCTAAGAGAAGTTACATAAAAAGCTTCTAACTCAAAAGCAGAAGGCCCAAAAGCGGCTAGCGTTGTTTGCGGAAATCAGTACAGTTGTGCCATGTCAACACTGTCAGCGCAATATGCGAAAATCCGTACATTTTACCACGTCAGCAGCCAACACAACCTGCGGTGTCCGTACAGTCAACCACGTCATCAACACTTACGCAGGCTAATTTCTTTGTGTGCCTTTTGTCCCCTCGACAATGTCCCATAAGTTAGGAACAACTTATTGTCAGTAGGTTATGCCACGTTAGCAGTTTGTGACATACCCCCTCTTGAAAGAATGGTAATCGTCCTCGATTACGCCTGCAAAACAGATACATGCCATAAACCAGTTCAATAGACGCTGACTCTAAGTACCGATGCTGAAACCGGTCCATAGGGTGGTAGACTTTGGCTTTCACCCAAAACTTTACTCTAGACTTTAGGACACAGAAAAACTTGCAAATAAAACCTGTAATGGGAATTGACACTTCAACATACACAGCTTGGAAGCTAGAGTGCTACCAAGCAGACGCCGACAACTGTTGGCCCCAAAGACTGCCACCCCTTTCGGTATTTCTTTATTGTATTCAAAGAGGGAATAAAGCCTGTGATTTCCTACGAGCTGCCCCGCATAATCTGGGTTGAATAAGGACCTGTTCTGGCCCGATTTCAGCAACATAATTGTACTAGGACGCTTCACAGACAATATCCCCACGTAAAAAATGACTTTCCCGACGCATATGGACCATAGTCACAGGGGACGCCCTTTTTCGGGCTTCCCATCCCCGCTTTTCTGTCCCCACTTGCCGTCCCGCAACACTAAAAATCCATTTGAGCCCCGTCCCCCGTTCCCCGTCCTGGAATGCGTCCCTTGTGACTATGATACGGACAATTTGCAAAACCTGGTGAGAATCTGCAGCACGATGAATTCTCTGTTTTCTGCCCTGAAAATGCACCAGATCACCCGCACAGTGGTCCCTTCGTGTCCCCAGACCTCCTGGGGGTATTAGGGACCATTTATAGCCAAAACCCTAAACCTGCAAAAATACACAGCAGGCTGTATTTCCCTGTTTTTGGCTCCGTTTTGCGAGCCGGTCGCATCTGTAGCAAGTCCTCAAGCTCCCGCACCTATAGGGCTACTTGCCCTTTGAATCAATCGAGATTTCTCGTGTGAAATCTCTCTGAATTCACCTGTACCTACGGGGGATTAGCAACTAGCTAATCCAGTACCTATGCAAGAGGCTCTTGCCTCGGCAATCGCGCATGAACCCACACAACTGTACATAGGTCAAATGAAGAGCCCTCTTGTGGGGCATCACATACCTGCACGGAGGGGAGAGAGACAGTGAATGTTGTGGGGTAGGCAAGCACACAGTAGCTTTGGTACCTGCAACAATCCACCATACGCCTGAAAAAAGCAATCCACGTTTTATTTTAATGCTTCTCTCTCTCTTAAGCTGGGAAATGCCCAAAAATGTGCCAAGTGGTACTTATGCATTAATTCCCCGCTTTGGACCTTCTGGTCTAAAAATATCTCAACCGGTTGCTCAGTTGACTTAGCAGCAGAGTAATGAAATGTTCCTCTTGTCCTTCCGGAGCTAATAATGCCAACAGATTTCATGGCCCGTAATAGCAGTTCCCTAAATTTAGGAGATGCTTCCATTGGACTCTCACGGGTCATCTGACCATCTTTCACCATTGGGGCCACGTCCAAAAATGCAATGTAGCCCAGTTCTCGGGTGATTTTCTCTAGGTGGCCCCACCTTGTCACTGTCCCTCTATGGAGTTATTTTCCTATTATCCACCAACTTATTAAGTGCAGTGAGGGGACCTAGATGACTTTAAACTGAGCCTAGACACCTTTTTACTACTAGAATTCTAGTGCTGACCAACTTCCCATTTGCAGGTGAAACTACTATTTCACACTAGCCATACAATGTCCGGCCATTTGCAAATTCAAAAAGAGGGTCTTAAAAATTAAACGAAAATAATTGGAAAGAAACCAACAACTAAGGAGGAAACTCTCGCTGCTGCTGCACGCTCCCCCCCCCCCTGCGCCATCGTTGCCCCTCACCCCCCCTCTCTCTCTCGCCCTCGCGCTGCCTCCATTGCCCCCCCCTCTCGCCCTCGCACTGTCTCCCTCGCCCAGCCCAGCCCGCCACCGCTGCCCCCAGCTGCCCGCCGCTCTCGCCCCTAGCTGCCCTTTAACCCACCCGCTGCCCCCCCATTCCCCGGCTGTTTTCTCTCCCCCCCGCCCCCGCAGCCTTTTGTTCCTTCGCTCGCCACTGTATCCTTCCCTCCATCCCCCCCCTGTCCGCATTGCCCCCGAAGGTTTTCTGCACCTGGCTATGCATCGCTTTTTCTTCGGACTAGTGTTCGGCGCACTCGGTTGCAGTTCTTCTTCACCATCCGCTTCTTCGACTCAGCAGTAGACACAGATGGAGGCTCCAGCTCCGCCACAGAGGGACTCTCCTGAAGCCCCCTCGCCCGACCCCGCTGAGCCCACCATTCGACTTGCTCTTTCGCCGACAGAGCAAGCGAGCCTTGCCGCAGAGGTAGAGCGCTTACAGGCGACTTCTGTCATCTGCAAGGTTCTCGGCACCCGTCCTAGCAGAGGAGAGCTGCGAGACCTTCTCCAGGCCCGCCTTCTCGCAGAGGTGGGCAAGATTTTGGATGTCCAGATCCTCGGACGGGGGTACTACCAGATCGAGTTCGAGACTTCCGAGATGGCCTCCAAGGTCATAGCTATGAATCCACTGGCCATCCGAGCATCACGCACCCACTTTCGACAGTGGTGACATGGTTTTGACCCGACTTCGGATGTGCTAGTAGAGGAGGCAAACATCCCCATCTCAGTCTGCTTTTCGGGTTTACGGAGGGAGTACCTTCCACTTCTCTCCAGGATTGGCTCCGCCGTCGGGACTGTCCTGGAGACACCTCGTACGGCAGCTTCAGTAGCTGCCAAGGCGGCTGGCATTCCTTGAGTTCGAGTTTTGGTCAGAGATACCCACACGCTCCCGAAGGTCATCCTTCTGCCTCGGGTGAGTGGGGGTTGGTTTAGACAAAGTGTGGAGTACGCGGGTCTCCCGAACCAGTGCTTCATTTGCAGACAGATGGGCCATCTAGCGAAGGCCTGTCCACGGAGGAGGCCACTACCTGCACCTCAGCCTCAGCCTCAGCCTCAGCCCCAGCCCCAGCCTGCCAAGGCTAGGCCGCAGCCACAGCCAGCGGCACAGCGCACAGATTCTGAGCCACCCTCCGAGCCTGGGGCTCCAACGGAGGAGGGATGGCAGCAGGCCCGTGGCCGTCGACGCCAGGGGCCACACCGGCAGCCTGGCACTCAGAGTGGCCCTCAGGTGCCTACTCAGCAGCAGTGGGTTCCCACGGGGAACCGCTTTGGTCCTCTTGAGCAGGAGGAGCCCCCTACACCAGCCTCCACTTCCGCTTCACCCTCGCCAGCCACCCCACCTTCAGATTTCCCCTCTTCCTCCTCATCCCCTCCCCCGCCCTCTGCTCCCATCCACTCCCCACCTCGCCCCCCTGTCTTTGTCGCCCCACCCCGCTTCTCTTCTCCTCCGCCCCCCCCCCCCCCCCCCCCCCCAGCTCCTTCTCCCCCTCCTCCTGCTTCAGTACCACAGTCGACTCAGGAGACTGGTCCCTCGCAGGCGGCTAGTAGATCTCTTGGCAGTGCCTTTGCCACGAGTCGCCTAGCGAGAGAGGGTCAGCCCTTCTTGCGGCCCCCTCTGCAGATTCAGACATCTTCCCTTGCAGCTATCCCTCGTGGTCTGACAAGCATTGACCTCCGACGCCACTGGGATTTCTTCGATTACGGATTCACTCGCTTTCTCGGCGATTCCGCAGCAGACCACGAGGCAGCCTGCTTCAAGGTCCACGCTCTGTTCCTCACCGCTAGGGGGACAGAGGCCTTGGGCTCAGTAGTTGGTTTCTCCTTTCCCCTCTCTGGTCGGACCAAGACAGAGTGGTCCCTAGACTCAGTGGTGGGATGCTTGCATACACAAGTTCTCGAGTTCTCTCACCACGTGGGAGAACTTGGAGTTACAGATTTGCTGCAAACTTTGTGGCCACTGGCCAAGTTTGCGGTGACACCCCCAGACTCAGCAGGATGTAGGCACATTGTGGTGTACTTTTTTGCTGATACGCAATGTTTGCCTTGCTATGTATACATTCATGAGGACTCCTGGACAGAGGAGGTTGCTTTGCGCACGGCTCGCTCTGCTTGGGTTTGGGCCAGGCACTCACTAAAGGCTCGCCTATCTAGAGGACGCTCGGATATGGATTACTCCCCATCCAAGCCTGCCTCGAAGATAGCCCGTCTTGTTGCTGCGGCAGCATCTGTTCTCTCTCGCTCCCCATGAGGATCGTCTCGTGGAACGTGCAGGGATTAGGTGGGCCCCAGTTTCAGCGACAGCGAGGCCGATTGCGTCAGGAGCTTCAGCGTTGCCTTGTGGGAGGAGAGATTGATCTCCTTATGCTTCAGGAGCACCATTTGTCTGAGAGCCGCATTCGGCGATGTGGTCAGATTTTGCGAGGACGTTATGATACCTTTTGGTAGGCTGCTTTTGGACCTGGAGGCATCCAGGGTGGGGTATGTATGACTATTGCGGACTCATTGCAGCAGGCCATTGTGGGCAGAGGGATTATTGTGCCAGGCAGGGCTCAGTGGATTACTTTGCAGGTTCAGGGTGGCCTTGTGGGCTTCCTGAACATCTATGCGCCCAATGTCGCGAGTGCTCGTGCAAAGTTTTGGTCACAGATTGTTGAGTCTTTGCCACAGGTTCACCATTGGTGTGTAGGAGGGGACTTCAACATGTTGGAGGACCCCTCTTACAGGATCGGAGGCAGCCATGCTACTGTACATGGAGTCGAGTTAGCAGCTTGGGAGAGGTTGTGTATGACTTTGAGGGTCTCGGATACATGGCAGCATTCTGGCTTTGTGAGGCCTCCAGAGAGTCTTGCCTTCTCTAGATCGGACCGCAGAGTGGGAGGAGTGAATCTATCGCGGATAGATCGCTTCTACACTAGTGACCACTTCAGTGACTTGGGGGGATCAGTGGGCATCCTGGCAGGGACATCCTTCTCGGACCATGCTCCAGTGATCCTCACAGTGGCAGACAGGCAGAGGAGTGGGAGCACGATGCTTCGCATCCCAGAGCGGGTCTTGTTGGACTCAGCACTCAGAGAGAGGGTAGAGGCTCTCTGGACAGAGGGCATGGACAGCCAAGCTCTACCTGCAGACAGAGTGGCCTTAGGCCTAGCTCAGCTTAGCCACTTTTTTCTCCAGGAGTCTTTGGCTCGACGGGCTGCAGCGAGAGAGGAGGAGCAACGTCTCAGACGAGGCATTGCTTCACTACAGAGGATGCAGGAGCAGCATCTAGACAGTCCATGGTTGGAGGAGCAATTACAACAGGCTCGACAGGAGCTTGCTTGCACAGAGGAGAGGCGCCATGAGTTTGCCTTTCACCGACAGGCATCTCAGTGGACTCAGGTGGGTGACAGAGTGACAGGTGCTTTTTTTGAGACAGTGGGACCTCGGCACTCGCATGCCAAGGTCAATCAGCTGAGGAGACCCGATGGGTCAATTGTTTGTGATCCTGAGGATATGCGTGCAGTTGCTACTAACTTTTACCATGAGCTATTGTCGGCTGAGCCCCAGTCGGAGAGACAGGATGCATGCAGGGAGAAGGTTTGGGCGCAGATGCCTTGTCTTGTGACTGAGGAGATGCGCCAGAGGCTAGAGATACCTCTTCAGCTTGAGGAGCTGCACACGGCTCTTAGGGCCCTCCCTCGTGGTAGCTGTCCAGGTGAGGATGGGCTGACTCCCAGCTTCTTCTTGGAGTACTGGGACCTGCTTGGCCCAGATCTTTGTAGTGCCTTTCAGTACATTCTGCACACAGGAGTGATGCCGGATAGCATGAGTGAGGGCCTGATTTACCTCATTCCGAAGGAGGGTGGCTCCTTGGATGAGATTCGACAGTGGCGCCCCATCACCATCCTCAACTCAGCCTACAAAATTCTTGCCAAGGCTCTGAGTTTGAGGATTCAGCCACTTTTGGAGAGCCTTATACATGGGACTCAGACAGGTTTTGTCAAGGAACGCAGTATCCTTGACAACATCTTCACTTTCTGGGAGGCTTCTGCCCTGGCACGTCTCCGTGGGGAGGACCTTGTGATTCTTCTTCTCGATTTTGAGAAGGCATACGACAGAGTTGACTGGGACTTTCTAGAGGGCACGCTTCGCAGGATGGGCTTCTCAAATGCTTGGATCAGCGGGGTGTCAGCTTTATACAGACAGGCTCACAGTCAGGTGCTTTTGGCAGGAGGTAGAGGTGAGCGCTTCATGCTCACACGATCGGTCAGACAGGGTTGTCCTCTTGCCCCCTTTCTCTTTCTGTTCTATGCGGAGGCGATGAGCAGATTTTTGGTGTCACGGCAGGTTGGTTTGAGGGGCTTAGCACTCCCTATACGCGGAGATGAGCTTCTGGACGCTAAGTTTGCAGACGACTCAGCCTTGTACTTAGAGGGCCAGGAGGCCAATTTACACAGATGTGGGCAGGCTTTGGAGACCTTCTGCTGTGCATCGGGCGCATTGATCAACTAGAGAAAGACAGTGGCTTTCTCGGTTGGTAGTGCTCCTGTGCCAGATTGGATGCCAGGAGAGGGTTTCAGGTGGATTCCTCCAGGGACTACAGTTCGGTACTTGGGTTGTCAGGTTGGTTTGGACTTGTCCCCCGAGCAGCAGATTGCTCCTCTTCTCCTGTCCATCAGGAGAAAGCTGTTACATTGGAGCTCAGCACGACTTTCGCTGGCTGGTAGAGTAGTAGTTGCCAACCAGGTGTTGTTGGCGACTATGTGGTACATCACTTCTTGCTGGATCCTCTCGAGTTCTTGTATCAGCCAGGTAGAGAGGCTGATCAAGAACTTCCTTTGGTCAGGTCGCGACACTCAGATTGCCCGAGCCAAGGTGGCTTGGTCGGTCATCACACTTCCTTGTTCGCAGGGAGGGCTTGGGATCATTGATCCAGCACAGCAGAGCAGAGCAGAGCCCTTCTTGGGAAGTTCGTCGTCAGAGGACTTCTTCCAGGCGAGGAGCCCTGGAAGGAGTTCTTGCTGCAGAGGCTTCGTGCCAGGGTGCCTCAGTCAGGAGGCCCTTGGCAACCTTCGACTAGATGGATCTTTACAGAGTTGCGCCGAGTTGGTTTGAGCAGGAGACTGGAGGACCGATTCGCTGTGAGGTTGCTGCGTTCTTGGGAGCTATTACGGCGTGGCCTAGAGCAGAGACAGCCGACGTGCATGGAGGAGCGCCTACGGCAGCCCCTCGTCTGGAACCCCATGGTTAGCACTCAGAGAGGCCACTTGGTTGGGAGTAGGCCTCATGTTTCTTGGGGTCCCATGGCAGCAGGTCCAGCGCGCTCTCTAGGTGACTGGCTAGAGTTCACATGTTTGTCAGAGGATGTGCAGGCTGTCCAGCTACAGGGCATGAGAGGGATTCAGAGCATGTGTCAGGACATCTCAGAGTCAGTTCCAGCTGAGTGGCTCACGCCTCTTGAGCCAATAGCACCCCGGTGGATGGGAGCCTTCACACGACTGGAGGTTCTCATTTCAGTCAGGGCTTACTCAGAGACTGTCCCAGCCCTGTTCTTCGAGCTTCAGGGTGGGGGACGATTACAGCGAGTTGCAGTAGAGGCCTCGCAGGTAGCAGAGTGCTGTTTCCAGAGGATCCGAGTTGTGGGCATCTGTGGGAGGACTTGCGTCATAGACCCTGACCCAGCAGCTCTTGAGACAGGACACTGGAGGCTATGGGCTTGGGAGTGTTGTCCACTAGCACGAGTACAGTGGGATCCTAGTGAGTGGCTTTGGAGGGACCCCTTCTCTTCTGCAGACCGCCCAGGTGTCCCTTTCTTTCAGTACACTGTTCGGCTTGGACGTCATATACTTGCAGCACAGAGAGAGGCCCGCCCCGCTGCAGCACGTCATTGGCAGGAGGAGGGCCTCACAGTTGAGTTCTTGGCAGCTTTTTGGCAGAGGCTATGGGACTCCATACAGCCGAGGCGCGTCACTTTGTTCCAGTGGTTGGTTGCACACAGAGCCACAGCAGTAGGGAGCTGGCTTGTGCATAGTGGTCTCTCGGCCGCATGTACAGCATGTGACTAGTTGGTGGAGAGTCAGCGACACTGTCTTTGGGACTGCCCCTCGGCCCAGCAGGTGTGGCTACGAGTTCTTCGGCTGATGCCTGCCCTCTCCACGGCTCGACAGTACACTTGGGGGGCAGCGGCTTGGTCCACCCTCACGGGCCCGGCACTTCAGTTTGAGCTATCTTCCACCAGCAGGATGATAGTGATACAGGGGGGGCGACCTACACTCCAGCCTGCTACAGACCTTACTCCACAGGAGTAGTGCAGTGAGAGAGAGCAATGTTGGGAGCTCATCAGCGGCCTAGCTCTCTGGTTCATCTGGCGGGCCCGTTGTTTCCGCATCTCTGAGGCTCGCCCTGTGCCACCAGCAGAGATTGTTCATGACTTTTGGCTAGAGCTGCTCCATACTCTCAGAGGAGAGCTTGAGGGACTACAGGGCAGCTCCGACTGCATGCGGGAGCGCCGCGAGGCTTTCCTTCGACTCTGGCGCCCTGGGCCTTTCTACACCATGGTCCAGGGGGTGCTCAGATGGCACTACTGTCCACCTGTGTGGCTCTTCCCTCCTCCCATCTCTTGATTTAGCCCCATTGTATATATGCTGTTTTTTCATTGGGAGAGTCTCCCCATCATGCTTGTTGTAGCCCTCTCTTGCAGAGGTGGATGTAGCCCTATGGGCAGTTTTCATTAACTAATAGAAGGATCTTTTTCTCGGAAAAAAAAAAAACCAACAACTAAGGCTAGCAATTGCCACGTCCTTGTGACATACCCCCCCTCTTGAAATCGCAAACGTCCTCGATTGCATACCATAAATACATGCCATTGATGATCTTGTGTTGTTAGCACTTTTTTATCATCGCATGTATCCGCAAGAAAGATGATAAGACATAGATACAAATGACTTGATGAGACCTTCATACTTGTCATTTCCATCTATGATAGAAGTGAACATTATACGTTTAACACTTAAAGAGCAATGCACACTTCTATTACACTGAACCCATATGTATATTTGATGTACTAGCTCTGTCATTACCCCTCCTTTGCACACGTTGTGTTGGGGCATACGTAGGCCGTAACCCAAAGGCCTCAAGGTAAAGCTGCAATACATTTGGTGACTAACAGTTCATGCTCTTCCATCCACTTTGCATTCATAAATGAATAGTTCTTGAACTTCACCAACTTGCAACCTGTCCCTTGACTTTTCTTTCCTTATGTGCCAAAATCTACTCAGGAAACAAAATTTCATTAAGTTCCTCAACTTTTGGTTGGTTCTCATCTGGCATATCTTCTGGCACATCACCCACGAAGGGTCTTAGAAGACTCACGTGAAACGCATTATGAATCTTCCAAGTGTCACGCAATTTCAATCTATAAGCAACATCGTTGATCTTATCAAGCACTTGAAAAGGCCCATAGTAACGCAAGCTGAGCTTCAAAAATAACCTTTCCTTGCCCTTCATCTTCTTTAACCTTCCGTAAAAGTACCCAATCACCAAGTGAAAGCAATAATTCATGACGGTGACGATCAACCCCTTTTCTGCTTTGCCCGAGTCTTCACCAACGCAACATTGATTTTCTTATACATTTCATCCATGTTCTCAACATATCGATCTGCTTCAAAGATCTTGTCCTTTGCATGCAAAATGGGAGGAACCTTTTTGCCACCTTCAACAATCTCAAAAGGTGCCTTGCCTGTGCACGAATGCACCGTATTGTTGTACGCATAGGCAAATATTGTTCCCACTTGCCTTTATTATCTAACACATAGCATTTCAGTAGATCCAAGACAGTAGAATTAGCCTCTTCTGACTGTCCATCAGTTTGTGGATAAAACGAAGACGAGAACTTGAGCGTACTGCCTATGTTCTCAAACAATCTTCTCCAAAACAAACTTGTCATGCGAGGATCACGATCATTGACAATCGATTGTGGCATACCATGGTACTTAAAACACATTGTACATGAACAACCGTGCCATCTGATCAGATTTTATCTTCTTCTTGACAGGGATAAAATGGGCCCGCTTGCTCAACCTACAAATATTGGTCCATATACCATCATTCCCTGTTGGCGTTCTTGGAAGATCAAAGATAAAGTCCATAGCAATGCTTTCCCATGGCTTATCCGGAATCGGTAGTGGTTGTGACAACCCAGGTGCCTTTTGCCTGTCAAACTTGACCTTTTGGCAAATCACGCATGCTCGCACAAAGGCATCCACATCTCTCCTCAAAGTAGGCCAGTGAAAGAATGTCTCTACCGCTTTAATTGTCCCATCAATACCACAATGCCCTGCATATGGTGGGACATGACTTTCTACCATGACCTTATGTCGCAATGGCCTAGTGGCACAAAGTCTGCCATGCATCATTAGAAAACCGTCCCTGAGGAGGTAGGGCTCATGATGTTGCCCCTCTTGCAAGTGTTCAAAAATCCTTTGCAAAATCTTCATCAATAGCATACTGTCCTTTATGTCATCCAGCTCATCATGATAAGGAATTGACACAGCTGAAATTTGTGGCTTCCTTGATAACGCATCAGCCACAACATTCTTCTTGCCTTCCACATGCATAATCTGGAAGTAGAACATAGAAAGAATGTTTGCCCATCGCATATGCTTTTCAGATAGCTTTGACTGTGTCAAAAAATATCGCAAGGTCAAATGATCTGTCTGGACAACAAAATCAGCACCTAACAAGTAGTGCTTCCAGCTAGAGAGCGCATGAATGACGGCCAATAACTCTCTCTCATAAGTTTGCATAATATTTTCTGGCCCTTGCAAGATTCTGCTCTCATAAGCTACTATCCGACCATCTTGCATTGCCCTTGCTCCGATGCTATTGCCACAAGCGTCATACTGGACCACAAATGACTTCCTGAGATCAAGTAAAACAATCACGGGATTTGAAGTCAACTTTTCCTTCAAGAGACTGAAAGCTGAAATCTCTTTTTGAGTCCATCTGAAAGTGACCTCTTTCTTTTTCAAAGCGTGAAGAGGTGAAGCTATCTCTGCAAAATTCCTGATAAACCTTCTATAGTATGAACACAATCCCAAGAAGCTTCAAGCTTCGTGCACAATCTTTAAGTCTAGCCATGTCTTAATAGCTTCAGCCTTTGCGGGATCCATTCAGACACCATCCTTTGACACTATGTGGACAAGAAAGTGGATCTCTTCCAAGAAGAATTCACTTTTCTTAGGATTGACAAGTAACTTGTGACTGTGCAGCTCTTCGAACACAATGATCAAGTGACGCCTATGCTCCTCTTCATTCTTCGAGTAGACTATCATGTCGTCAAAGAATGTGCCAACAAACTTCTGATGCGAGCAGAAAATCCGGTCCATCATTCTATTGAGCGTGGCAGGAGTATTTGTAAGACCAAATGGCATTCCTAAGAACTCATAAAGAACAAATGTCGTTCTAAACGCAGTCTTGTACACATCCTCTGGCCTTATACGAATTTGATGGTACCCACTCTGAAGGTCTATCCTGCTGAAAATTGCAGCACCCTCTAAACGGTCAAGAATTTCATCAATCCTTGGGATAGGAAACTTGTTCTTGATGGTATTCTTATTCAACACACGGTAGTCAATACACATGCGCCAAGAGCCATCCTTCTTCTCTACTAAAAGCACTGAGGAGCAGAACGGTGAAGAACTAGGCTGAATCAACCCCTTCTCTAAAAGCTCCTCTACCTGGTCCATAATCTCTTTCTGTTGCGCCGCACTAACCCTGTAGGGAGGTCTGTTTGGTGGGCTACACCCTAGCACCAAATCTATCGGATGGTCCTCAGGCCTCTCCGGCGACAATTGCGACGGTAATGAATCAAAAAAACAATCATTAAACTCTCGCAAAAATGCTTACATTTCTTTATCTAACACAGATAAATTTGACTGACAATTATCTGAAACATCACGTGCAAAGATCAAGTACACAGAAAGATGATTTTTAATTACAGAAGTGATAGCAGAAGCAGACACAATAGGGACACACTCCCCTTTGAGTTGTACATCCAAAACATGAGTTTTGCCCCTATGCTGAAGGGAGATCGTTTTGCCAAAGACATCCAGCACACCAAGTACTCTGAACATCCACGGGATTCCCAGTAGCGCATGACACCCTTCCAATGGCATGATATAGAACTCTTTAGTGTCCACATACGACTGAATATGCAAACGCACTTTTCCAATAATGAGAGTAACACACTTTGAGTGGCCAGGACATGCAAACCCTGCCTCTGTCGTATACCCCATCTCTTCAGCTCTGATGCCTAGCTTCAAAGCTAACTCTAGTTAGATAAAGTTTGCTTTGGCACCTGGATCAAAGAAGATGAGTGTCGTCTGATCTCTGACTTTACCCCATGCTCTGCATAATGCGCTGGCATCTGTACTTGGCTTGTCACCCACCATATCTGGCACCAAACCTGTCGTGGGCTTAGGCTTCTTTCCTTTCTTGTCCTCTTTATCATTTGAGTCAACTGGTCTTTTCCTTTGTGGACAATCTGCAGCAAAGTGACCAGGCTGCTCGCATATAAAGCATTTAATCTCAGCCAGCAAGACCTTATTTTCCTCGAGCGACTTACGTACAAAAGGCTTCCTTTTCTGTATCTTTGCTTGCGCTCCAGAAGTCCCGGCTGAGTCCTTATCCTTGTTGACCTTTTCTGACCCCTGTGACGCTTCAGGAACTGTTTTCACAAAGGGCTTCTTTGCTGAATTTTCTTTTGCTGCCCCCCTTTCACATTGCCCGGAAACCCACTGTCCTCACCCTTCAACAAGGCAAGACCAGTGTTGGCAACTTCCATAAGCTGAGTGAGGGTAGCCACTCTGTTCTTTGTACAATAATCTTGAAGCCCTTCAGGCAACCCACAACAATACTTTTCTATCTGCTCTGTCAATGGGGCAAATTTGTAGGAGGTTATTGAGAGCAACGCTTTGCAAAACCTAGTGTACTCTTGTAGGCTCTTGCAAGTAGCCGTAATGAGTTGGTGCCAATCTATCATGACATCGGCTTCAAATTCATTTGACAGCCACGCAGATGCAAACATTTGTTTGAAGTATACCCATGTAGCGGGTGCCTGTCCTTGCATTAACAATGTCGTCCACCATATAAGCGCATTCTCTCTCAAGAAAGTGGCAGCTTGCCTGATCTTAGAGGCCTCTGTAAAATTCCCTCCTGCATAAGCTGTATCAAACTACCGGAAGAAAGTAAGAGCCTTTGCCTTATCCTCAAAGCCGCTGAAAGTGCTAAACTTTACAACTGCACCACCTTCTTTATAAGCTTTCGGCCAACACACTCTCATGATTTTACACTCGCGCGCACTCACAATATTGGCTCAAGATATGTACTTCAACATGAAACATTGGATTGTGGTGATGCATGCTCTATGGTATGTGCCACACTGTGTATTGTTTGTTTGACATTAAGTAGAGCATAGTTGCCTAATGCTAAAGTCTAATGATCTTTTATTTGCTTTGACAAATGTAATCAAGGACGATTACTCTTGTTTTATGTCACAAAGTGATGACGTATCAGTTACATAAAAAGTTTTTAACTCAAAAGCAAAAGGCCCAAAAACCATAGTTACCCGTAACGGGAAATCGAAACGGGGAACGGGGAACGGGGAACGGGGAACGGCAACCGGTAGGAAATGCCATTCCCTATTTCGGACACTCACGTCTGAAACACGGAACGGGGTTTCGCAATGGAAAGCTAGATTGGGAATGGGGAACGGCCACTTGAAAATGGCCATTCCCTGTAACTATGCCAAAAGCAGCCAGGGCTGTTTGCAAAAATCCGTACAGTTGTGCCACGTCAGCACTATCAGCGCAAATCTGCAGAAAAAGATACGTTTTGCCATGTCAACAGCCAGCGCAATCTGCGGCGTCCGTACAGCCAGCCATGTCAGTAGCACTTATGCAAGCTAATTTCTTTGTGTCCCTTTTGTCCCCTCAGCAATGCCCCATATGTTGGGAACAACTTATTATCAGTAGGTTATGCCGCGTCAACAGTTTGTGTCAAACCAGGCTGCTCGCATACGAAACATTTGTCTCAGCCCCATTAGAACTTTCTTTTCCATGAACGACTTGCGCACAAAAGGCTTCCTTTTCTGTTTCTTAGCCTCGCTCCAGACGTTTTGGCTGAGTCCTTGCCTTTATTTGTCTTTTCTCACCCCTGCGACACTTCAAGAGTCACTTTCACAGCGGGCTTCTTTGTTGAACTTTTCTTTTGCTGACCCCCTTTCACATTGCTCAGAAACCCCCTGTCCTCTCCCTTCAACAAGGAAAGACCAGTGTTAGCAACTTCCATAACTAAGGGTAGTCACTCTGTCCTTTGTACAGTAATCTCAAAGCCCTTTAGGCAACCCACAACAATACTTCTAAGTTCTCAATCTACTCTGTCAATGGCACAAACCAGTAGGAGGTTACTGAGAACAACGCTTTACGAAACCTCCGATTGTACTCCTGTAGGCTCTTGCCAGTAGCCGCAGTAAGTTGGTGCCAATCCGTCATGACATCGGCTTCAAATTCATTTGACAGCCAGGCAGATGCAAACATTTGCTTGACGTATACCCATGTGGCCTGTCCTTGCATCAACAGTGTCGTCCACCATGTAAGCGCATTGCCTTTCAAGAAAGTGGTAGCTTTCCTAACCTTGGAGGCCTCTGTAAAATTCCCCCCTGCATAAGCTGTATCAAACTACTGGAGGAAAGTAAGAGCCTTTGCCTTATCCTCAAAGCGGCTGAAAGTGTCAAACTTTACAGTTGCTCCACCTTCTTTGTATGCTTTTGGCTTTTCTAGTGCTCTCAAATTGTCATAGGGAATTGTTTGCAACATGCGCACTGTAATAGGAATCATCGGCACCCCTTGGCCATTGACATTTTGCATCACTAGTGCCATAATGTACCTGCTGGTCGGAAAAACCAACCGTGCTAAAATTGCCCTGTGGCACCCCAAACTGGCCCGGATTGCACTGAAATCCTTGTTGCATGCCAATGCTACCATATATGGGGTTTGGCATCATGCCCTGCATACCCCCAAACACTGTTCTTGGAATATATTGTTGGTTTCCAGGCGCATAACCAGCCATGCTCTGAAACACCGATCCACCACCGCAATACCCAAGATGTATCGTGGGTGGTGGAAAAACCTGTTGCATAGCCTAGAAACCGGTTCCCTGTCCATTTAACGCAACATACGAACTCTGAAAGCTGGCTGGCTGAACTGGTAAAGCCTGTGGAATAGGCGTCGTAACCACCTGTTCGTGGACAGATCTTGGAGCCCCACATGACTCCGCAACATGTGAGTACTCCCTGCCCTACTGGGACGCACAAGGGACCTGGGCTTGAGCCTCAACGGGGTCTACTACATGAGAAAGTGGCCTTGTCTGTTGTGGCACTGGCGGCGCTTGCAGATATTCCATAAACTTAGGATTCTGCACCAACCGAGAGAACGCATTCACAACAGCAACCGATTGTGTCCTAAACGCACCCTCGTCTGATTGCCCACTCATAAACCCATGACCTTGTGGAGCATTCAAATTAACAATAGGTACAAAAAGGGGTGGCCGTGAACTCTCGCCAACCTCGAACACTCGAGAAATAGCATCTCTATTTTGTGAAGAGTGTGAGGATTATAGTTACTAGTCCTTAATTAAGTACTTAAACTCATGATTAAGACTTAAGAAACTTAAACTTGACTCAGAGATAAGACTTAGAAGACTTAAAAGACTCTGTGTTTGATTGATTAAACCTGAGTACAATGGGCTCCTTTTATAGGAGACGAAGAGTCACAAATGAAAAGACACGTCTCGTGGTGGATAGACACGACTCTAGGTGTAGAGACACATCCTTTGGACGATAAGCTGCAACCATTGGGCGAAGAGTCACACCTGTAGAGCGCAGGGGTGTGACCAGTCGTCGTCGAAGGAATGTGGCTTTTGGTGAAGAGGCATGTCTCTTGAGCGAAGGGTTGTGACCATCCAAGCGTAGTGAAACCAACCCGTAGGGCGGTAGACTTTGGCTTTCACCCGAAATTCTTTACTTTTGAAGATAGCACGTTTAGCTGCTGCAGCAGCATCTGTTCTCTCTCGCTCCCCATGAGGATCGTCTCATGGAACGTGCAGGGACTAGGTGGGCCCCAGGTTCAGCGTCAAAGGGGCCGACTACGTCAGGAGCTTCAACGTTGCCTTGTGGGAGGAGAGATTGATCTCCTTATGCTAAAGGAGCATCATCTGTGTGAGAGCCGCAATAGACGTTGTGGTCAGCTCTTGCGTGGACGATATAATACTTTTGGTCAGCTGCTTTTGGACCTGGAGGCATCCAGGGTGGTGTATGTATGACTATTGCGGATTCTTTACAGCAGGCCATTGTGGACAGAGGGATTATTGTGCAAGGCATGGCTCAGTGGACCACTATGCAGGTTCAGGGTTGCCTTGTGGGCTTCCTGAACATATATGCGCCCAATGTGGCGAGTGCACGAGTAGAGTTTTGGTCACAGATTGTTGAGTCTCTACCGCAGGCAGAGCAGTGGTGCCAGGGTAGTTTTCGTATGTCGAACGGAACCTCTCGTTCCGTCCGGCCGGACCTGTCCCGTCCCGTGCGTTCCGTTCGTTCCGTCCGGTGACTATTTTCGGCAGTTTATGACCGTTGGCAGCTTTTTGACCGTTTTGCAACGTCCAGTTTGTAGGCCTTTTGGAGCCGTTTGCGGGCAGTTTTGAAGCCAAATGCAAGCCCATGGCCCATGGGCCATTGCCATGCTTATTGCCCAAGGGCCAATGCCCATTGCTCAAGAGTTAAGCCTCACATGCTCTTCCTCTCCTATTTAAGCAACCCTTCCCCTTTGTTATCCAACACAACCTACAACTACAAGCTACAAGCTTTAGCCCTAAGCCTCTCAACGCTCTACCCTCTCATCTCCATGTGCTTCCATTAAAGCTCTCAAGGTCTCGAGTCTCCATTGGGTCTACCATCTCTCTCCTTCAAGCTCCCTTGGGTGACGGGTCTCTCCTTCAAGCTTCCTTGGGGTCTCTCTCTCTCTCTCTCTCTCTCTCTCTCTCTCTCTCTCTCTAATCTATTGATACATCATACATCATACTAGTAGCTACTAGCTACATACTACATAATGCCGCCTCCTCTTCATGAAGCCTTTGAGAATCATTGCCGATATTTTGAGCGGGTGGGGGGCAAGCATAACTCTTGCAAGTGGTGGTGCAAATATTGCCCAAAAGCTATGACCTCTTCCGTCACCCGTCTCATCATCCACTTGACAAAGATGGGAGGACAAGCGGGGCCATGTCCTAATATCCCCGAAGATATCCTTGCGGAATGCAAGAGAGAGTATCTTCCATTGAAGACACGCAAGGGTAGAGTCACCTCGGATGAGTTCGTGTCGCCGGATGTTGATAGCTCCGATTCAAAGGAAGAGGCCTCTCCAACTATGTCCATGGCTACCGGTGCCACCGCGGCCTCATGTGATGGTAGTGCCTCCTCCAAGAAGTCCAAGGGGTCTTCAAGTGATGGTGGCCGGCCTCCGAAGATGGCAAAGCAAACTTCTCTTGCGAAATCGGTGGGTGGATGCTCCGGCCCCTTGTCTTTCCTCAAGGAGAGACAAAGAATCGCGGAAATAGAGATTGCCCGCACGGTGATTGAATGCAATCTCTCCTTCAACATTCTTCGGTTGGAGCGATGGAAGAGGATGATCATAGCAATTGCGGCGGTTGGTCCATGCAAAGGGCGGTTGGTCCATGCGAAGGGTGGACGGGTGTGTCATACCATGACATGAGAACAAAGAAGCTTGATGAAGAGAGGGCAAGGATTGACAAGTCACTTGAGCCCGTACGTGCGGGTTGGGCAAAGTATGGATGCTCTATCCTCTCCGATGGATGGAGCGACCGCAAGAAGAGGGGCATCATCAACATTCTTGTTTCTTGTCCTCTTGGTACGTACTTCCTACGGGCAGTGGATGCAGGTTCGAGAGGGAAGAAAGTGACCGGGGCATTCATTTGGAAGCACATCCGCCAAGCCATTCTTGAGGTAAAACCGTAAATCGAGCCTTTATGTCTTGAGCAATTGCCAATGAGTCCTATGTTTTAATTTTTAAGTTTTAACTCTTCTTGTCACAAATGCCTCTTGTGTAGGTTGGTGCGGAGCATGTCGTGCAAGTGATTACCGACAATGCTTCAAATTGCAAGGCAATGAGTAAGAGGCTAGAGAAGGAATTTCCATCCATAGTATGAACTCCATGTGCCTCTCATTGCCTTGACCTTCTCTTTGAAGACATAGGGGAGCTAGGTTGGGTGAAAGATATCCTCAACCAAGCACTCTCCATCATCAATTTCATCAATGGCAAAGTGAGGGTGCTTGCCATTTACCGCACCTACTCCGACCTTGAGTTGAAGAAGCCATTGGCCACTCGCTTTGCCACCATGTGGCTTCTTACTAGAGCGGCTCTATGATGTGCAAAACAAAATACAAAAGACCATGGTCTCCGATGAGTTTAAGGAGTGGATGAATGGAGAGTCCGCCGCTTCCCAACAAGATGCAAAAGCCATCCAACGGCTTTGCTTGCGGGAGGAGTTTTGGCAAGAAATTAAGGGTCTTGTCGTTGCGATCTTGCCCTTGTACAAGGCTCTCCGCATGACCGACATGGAAGGGGCAACTATTGGGCTTCTATGGCACTTCATGGAGGAAGCTTACAAGGAGATTGAGAAGTCTACAATCCTAGATGGGGCTCCCGATGGAACACGGTATAACTACATATTTATTATTACATAATACAATCTCTATATATCTAAATTCTACATGCTTGTTTCTCTACTTAGTACATTTCCTCTCTCTTCTTGTAGTGATTACCTCGAGGACTCTCCCAAGAGAGACAACATTCTCCTCCTAATCACAAAGCGGTGGGATTGGATGAAGAGACCTATCCATTACTTTGCGGCTCTCTTGCATCCGGCTTACAAGAAGCCCGAACTCTTTGCAAATCAAGAGCTTATTGAGGAGCGCAACAATTACCTCTTTAAGGTGCTAAAAGAAGAGGACATTGGAGCATTTCTCCAAGAGGTAATCAACTATAGCGACCAACGAGGCACCGCATTTACTTCCAACTTGTGTTGGAAGCGGCAATCCTTGGTGAAGCCTTTATTTTGGTGGGAGAGCTTTGGCTATCAATTGCCTACTCTCAAACGACTTGCTTTGAGGGTTCTTGGCCAAGTAAGCGACAAGCCTCAAACTTTTACATTTTGTGCTTAATCTCTTCAACTATAGTCTCTTATAGCTTATGCCTCTCTTGATGTGTTTTAGGATTGCTCATCGGGAGCATGTGAGCGTAATTGGTCCGCATACTCCCTCATCCACACCAAAATCCGAAACAAGCTCTCAACGAAGCAATTAGAGCGACTTATCTATTGTCGCTCCAATTTACGCATGTTGCGCTCTATGCATGAGATGCCTATGGCTCGACGGGTATAAATTATAAATTATAATCACGACTCACTCCATTTTCTATACTCTAGAGTCTAGTCTTTAATTAGTTTGAATATACTAATTATGTTTTCATTGTCCAATGTTGTAAATGTCAAATAGGTCAACGTGGATGAGCTCACACTTACAATTGACACTCTAAAGAGTGTCAGCAAAGAGCAAGACCCTGAGGAGCAAATGATTTTTCGTGAGCTCTACTTGGAGCTTGAGGAGATTGATCGCCGGGTTTCTCGCACACGATCACGCAAGAAGGTCGTCATCCATGGAGTTACATCGGCTACAAGAGGCAGAGGTGCCAAGGCTACAAGAGGTAGAGGCAAAGCATCAACAACACCCACGGAGGCTCCTAGGACCTATGTGCGGCGAGGCTCCGGAAGCGGCTCTTGTGCGGCGGCCATCACTATGGAGGATAGAGAGCCTCGAGAGCCAGAGTATGATGATGAAGGCAACCTCATTAGTGATGGAGATTATGAGCCGTCATCCTTCGACTCTTGTGAGGAAGAGGATGATGTTGATGAGCAAGGCTCAGAAGAGGAAGATGATGAGAGCACTAGTGACTAGTGACTTTACTATTTAGTCTCTCTATTATGGTGTGCCACTTTTTGAGTACTTTGTAGCCCTTGCCACTTGGTCCCCCCACTTTTTTGTATCCCTTGCCCACTTTTTGAGACTTTGTAGGCTTGCCCACTTGGTCTCTACGTATCAAATTTCAATGATCATTTTGGTTTATGTAATGCTCATTCTCTTTAGTCTTTGAGTCTTGACTCTTTACATTGTAGTATTGTAACTACTAACTTGTAATCTATACAAATGTCAAGTTTCTATAAGTATTAAGGCCTAAGCCTTAGGCCCTTAGACTTGAGAATTATTTGTTTTTTTAAATTTGAACGTACATAACGTCATCGTACATCATAAATTTTTTTAGTTCGTTTAGTACCGCACATCATCGTACGCGTACAAAACGTACGGGACCGTACGAGACTACTATGAGTGGTGCATAGGGGGTGACTTCAACATGTTGGAGGACCCTTCTGACAGGACTGGTGGTAGCCATGCTACTGTGCATGGAGTTGAGCTGGCAGCTTGGGAGAGGTTTTGTATGATTGAGGGTTTCAAATGTGTGGCAGCACTCTAGCTTTGTGACGCCCCCAGACAGCCTCGCCTTCTCTCGTTCGGACTGCAGAGTGGGAGGAGTAAATCTATTGCGGATAGATCACTTCTACACTAGTCACCATTTCTATGACTTGGGTGGGACAGTTGGCATTCTGGCAGAGACTTCCTTCCCGGACCATGCACCAGTGATCCTCATAGTGGCAGATAGACAGAGGAGGGGGAGCACGATGCTTCACATCCTTGAGAGGGTCTTGTTGGACTCTACAATCAAAGAGCGAGTAGAGGCTCTCTGGACAGAGAGCTTGGACATGCAGTCCTACTGACAAAGTGGCCTCAGGACTAGCTCAGCTTAGTTGCTTCTTTCTCCAAGAGTCTTTGGCTCGCTTGGCTGCAGCGAGAGTGGAGGAGCAGCGTCTCAGACGGGGCGTTGCTTCCTTGCAAAGGATGCAGGAGCAGCATCCAGACAATCCTTGGTTGGAGAAGCAGTTACAGCAGGCTCGCCAGGAGCTTGTTAGCACAGAGGAGCGGTGCCATGAGTTTGCTTTCCATCGACGAGCATCTCAGTGGACACAGGTGGGTGACAGAGTGACTGGTGCTTTCTTCGAGGCAGTGGAACCTCGGCATACGCATGCCAAGGTCAGTCAGTTGAGGAGACCCAACGGGTCAGTTGCTTTTGAGCCAGAGGACATGCGTGCAGTTGCCAATGACTTTTACCGTGAGTTACTGTCTGCAGAGCCTCAGTCAGAGCGTCAGGATGCATGCAGGGAGCAGGTATGGGCACAAATGCCTTGCCTTGTGACTAAGGAGATGCGTCAGAGGCTTGACTGCCACTTCAGCTTGAGAAGTTGCACACGGCTCTTAGTGCACTCCCCCGTGGTAGCTGTCCAATTGAGGATGGATTGACTCCCAGTTTTTTCTTGGAGTATTGGGACTTGCTTGGCCCAGATCTCTGTCGTGCTTTTCGATACATCTTGCACACAGGAGAGATGCCTAACAGCATGAGTGAGGGTCTCATCTACCTCATTCCCAAGGAGGGTGGTTCCTTGGATGAGATTCGACAATGGCGCCCCATCACCATCCTCAACTCAGCCTACAAAATTCTTGCCAAGGCTCTGAGTTTGAGGATCTAGCCACTTATAGAGAGCCTTATACATGGGACTCAGACAGGTTTTGTCAAGGAGCGCAGTATCCTTGACAACATCTTTACTTTTTGGGAGGCTTCTACCATAGCGCGGCTCCGTGGTGAGGATCTGGTGATTCTTCTTCTCGATTTTGAGAAGGCCTACGATAGAGTTGACTGGGACTTTCTGGAGGGCACTCTACGCAGGATGGGCTTCTCAGATGCTTGGATCAGAGGGGTGTCAGCTTTGTACAGACGGGCACACAGTCAGGTACTTTTGTCAAGAGGTAGAGGTGATCATTTCATGCTCGCACGTTCGGTCAGACAGGGCTGCCCTCTTGCCCCATTCCTCTTTCTGTTCTATGCTGAGGCAATGAGCAGGTTTTTGGTGTCGCAGCAGGTTGGTCTACGGGGCTTAGCACTCCCTATTCGGGAGATGAGCTACTGGACACTGAGTTTGCTGACAACTCAGCCTTGTACTTGGATGGCCAGGAAGCCAATCTTCACAGCTGTGAGCAGGCTCTAGAGACCTTCTGTTTGCATCTGGCACACTGATCAACTGGAGAAAGACAGTGGCTTTCTCGGTTGGTAGTGCTCCTGTACCCGATTGGATGCCAGGTGAGGGTTTCAGGTGGATTCCCCCAGGGACTGCAGTTCGGTACTTGGGCTGTCAGGTTGGTTTGGACTTCTCTCCTGAGCGGCAGATTGCTCCCCTCCTGTCTATTAGGAGGAAGTTGTTACATTGGAGCTCCGCACCACTTTCTTTAGCTGGCAGAGTTGTAGTGGCCAACCAAGTGTTGTTGGCTACTATGTGGTACATCACTTCTTGCTGGATCTTCTCGAGTTCTCGTATCAGCCAGGTAGAGAGGCTGATCAGGAACTTCCTTTGGTCAGGGCGTGACACTCAGACAACCCAGGCCAAAGTGGCTTGGCAAGTCAACACTCTTCCTCGTTCACTGGGAGGGCTTGGGATCATAGACCCAGCACAGCAGAGCAGAGCCCTTCTTGGGAAGTTCATTGTCCGAGGACTTCTTCCAGGTGAGGAGCCCTGGAAGGAGTTCTTGCTACAACGGCTTCGTGCTAGGGTGCCTCAGGCAGGAGGCCCCATGTCACCAGCGTGTGACTACTATCTATCATTTTTGTTGATTTCTTTCTTATTATTTATTTACTTTCACTTTTTGGAAACACCCCTCGGGAAATCTAACTGCCTTGCATTGCATAGCTAGTGTGGAAGTGTTCAGAGGGAGTCTAGGCCCGAGGGCAAAAGAGCACTAAGGTTCGACAAGGACTATGGTTAGTGAAACCGGCCTGTTCAATCCAAAAAGGGCGGTAGACTTTACTTCAAACCTTGATTTAGCTTTCACCCATTATTAGTCGTCTATTTTACCTGCGCTATAGTGACACAAGAGAGGGGAATGGGATACAGATGCTAGAATGCACCTGTATGAGAAGACCGACACCAGATTGGCCCCTAAGTTAGACGCCCCTTTCGGTATTTCTTTATTCTTTAAAAGAGGGAATAAATGCTGTGGATCCCTACAAGCTGCCCCGCACAAACTTGGCTGAATTTCAACTGTTCCGGCCTGATTTCGGCAGCATAACTGTACTAGGACCCTTCACAGTCAGTATTCCCACGCATTGACTGACTTTCCCGACGCATACGGGCACTTTGCAAAACCTGGCGAGAATCTGCAGCACGCTGAATTCTCTGTTTTCAGCCCTGAAAATGCGCCAGATCACCTGTAAAGCAGTCCCCTTGCGTCCCCGAACCTCCTGGGGGTAATAGGGTCCGATTAGGGCCAAAACCCTAAACCTGCAAAAATACACAGCAGGCTGTAATTCACTGTTTCGGGCTCCGTTTCGCGTGCCGGTCGCATCCGTAGCAAGTCCTCGAGCTCCCGCACCTGTAGGGCTACTTGCCCCTTTGAATCGGACGAGATTTCGAGCGTGAAACCTCTCCGAATTCACCTGTACCTGTGGGGGGATTAGCCGCTAGCTAATCCAGTACCTGTGCAAGAGGCTCTTGCCTCGGCAATCGCGCATGAACCCACACAACTGTACATTGGTCAAATGAAGAGCCCACTAGAGGGGCATAACATACTGCCAAAGGGGAGAGAGAGGGCAGTGCGTAGCGTGCAGGGCATCACTCCTGGCACCGCACTGTGCATAAGAGGGAAAGCAAGCACTCCATAGCTCTTAACCTGTGACAGGCTGAAAATGAGCCTCTTTTCTCTTCAAATTCAGCGCCACTTCTTGTTGCATGAGGCAAGTGCACCAGAAGGTGCCACTTGGCACATTTATAAGCATTTTCCCGTTTCGGGGTTGCCGTCTAAAAATATCCCAACCGGTTGCCCAATTGACTTCACGGCAGAGTAAGAAAATGTTCTCCTTGTCATTCCGGAGGTAATGACGCAAACACATTTTCAGGTCCCAAAATAGCAGTTCCCTAAATTTTAGGAGATGCTGCCATTGTATCTTTCTAGGTCATCCGACCCTCTTTGTACACTGCGGCCACATCCAGAACTGAAATGTAGCCTCTGTAGCAAAGGATTCCACTTTGGCTAGTCAATGACCCCACTTGGCTAACCATAGTCCTTGTCCAACCTTAGTGCTCTCTTGCCCTCAGGCGTGGACTCCCTCTGGACAGTTCCACACTAGCTATGCAATGCAGGGCAGTTAGATTTCCCGAGGGGTGTTTCCAAAAAGTGAAAGTAAATAGATAATAAGAAAGAAATCAACAAAAAGGATAGATAGTAGCCACACGCTGGTGACAGTTAGCCAAAGTGGAATCCTTTGCTACAGAGGCTACACTTCAGTTTTGGGTGTGCTGCAGTGTACAAAGGGGGTCGGATGACCTAGATAGATACAATGGCAGCATCTCCTAAAATTTAGGGAACTGCTATTTTGGGACCTGAAAATGTGTTTGCGTCATTACCTTCGGAATGACAAGGGGAACATTTTCTTACTCTGCCGTGAAGTCAATTGGGCCACCGGTTGGGAGATTTTTAGGCGGCAACCCCGAAACGGGAAAATGCTTGTAAATGTGCCAAGTGGCACCTTCTGGTGCACTTTCCTCATGCAACAAGAAGTGGCGCTGAATTTTAAGCTGGGAGAGGCTCATTTTCAGTTTTTGTCACAGGTTAAGAGCTATGGAGTGCTTGCTTTCCCTCTTATGCACAGTGCGGTGCCAGGAGTGATGCCCTGCACGCTACGCACTGCCCTCTCTCTCCCCTATGGCAGTATGTTATGCCCCTCTAGTGGGCTCTTCATTTGACCAATGTACAGTTGTGTGGGTTCATGCCAATTGCCGAGGCAAGAGCCTCTTGCACAGGTACTGGATTAGCTAGCGGCTAATCCCCCGCAGGTACAGGTGATTCGGAGAGGTTTCACGCTCGAAATCTCGTCCGATTCAAAGGGCAAGTAGCCCTACAGGTGCGGGAGCTCGAGGACTTGCTACGGATGCGACCGGCACGCAAAACGGAGCCTGAAACAGTAAATTACAGCCTGCTGTGTATTTTTGCAGGTTTAGGGTTTTGGCCCTAAACGGACCCTAATACCCCCAAGAGGTTCGGGGACACAAGGGGCCGCTGCACAGGCGATCTGGCGCATTTTCAAGGCTGAAAACAGAGAATTCAGCGTGCTGCAGATTCTCACCAGGTTTTGCAAAGTGCCCGTATGCGTCGGGAAAGTCATTTAATGCGTGGGAATACTGACCGTGAAGGGTTCTAGTACAGTTATGCTGCCGAAATCAAGCCAGAACAGTCAAAATTCAGCCAAGGTTGTGCGGGGCAGCTTGGAAAGAACCACAACGTTTATTCCCTCTTTTAAACAATAAAGAAATACCGAAAGGGGCGCCTAAGTTAGGGGCCAATCTGGTGTCGGTCTTCTCATACAGGTGCATTCTAGCATCTGTATCCCATTCCCCTCTCTTGTGTCATTATAGCACACGTAGAATAGACGACTAATAATGGGTGAAAGCTAAATCAAGGTTTGAAGTAAAGTCTACCGCCCTTTTTGGATTGAACAGACCGGTTTCACCCTAGCAGCCTTCGACCAGATGGATCTTCACAGAGATGCGCAGAGTTGGTTTGAGCAGGAGACTAGAGGACCGCTTCGCTGCGGGTTTGCTTCGATCTTGGGAGCACTTGCAGCGAGGCCTAGAGCAGCGGCAGCCTACTTGCACGGAGGAGCGCCTATGACAGCCCCTTGTTTGGAACCACATGGTTAGCACTCAGAGAGGCCACTTGGTTGGTAGTCGGCCTCATGTTTCCTGGGGTTCCATGGCAGCGGGTCTAGCACACTCTTTAGGTGACTGGTTACAGTTTTCAGGCTTGTCAGAGGAGTTGCAGGGCTTTCAGCTACAGGGCATGAGAGGGGTGCAGACTCCAGAGCATGTGTCAGGACATCTCAGAGGCAGTACCAGCTGAGTGGCTCACACCTCTCGAGTCAGCAATGCCCAGATGGATGGGAGCCTTCACGCGACTGGAGGTTCTCATCTCAGTTCGGGCTTGCTCAGAGACTGTTCCCTCCCTGTTTTTCGTGAGGGACGCTTACAACAAGTTGCAGTAGAGGCCCCGCAGGTGGCAGAGTGTTGTTTTTAGAGGATCCGAGTGGTGGGCATTTGTGGGAGGACTTGTGTCATCGATCCTGACCCAACTGCTCTTGCACGAGTACAGTGGGATCCTGGAGAGTGTCTTTGGAGGGACCCTTTCTCTTCTGCAGACCACCCAGGTGTCCCTTTCTTTCAGTACATTGTTCGACTGGGACGTCACATACTGGCAGCACAGAGAGAGGCTCGCCCTGCTGCAACACCTCATTGGCAGGAGGAGGGTCTCACAGCTGAGTTCTTGGCAGCTTTTTGGGAGAGGGTTGTGGGACTCCAGACAGCCAAGGCGAGTCACTTTGTTTCAGTGGTTGGTCGCACACAGAGCTACAGCAGTTGGGAGTTGGCTTGTGCATAGTGGTCTCTCGGCCGCATGCACAGCTTGTGACCATCTTGTGGAGAGTCAGCGTCACTGTCTTTGGGACTATCCCTTGGCACAGCAAGTGTGGCTTCGTGTTCTTCGGCTGATGCCTGCTCTCTCCACGGCTCGGCAGTACACTTGGGGGGCAGCTGCTTGGTCCACTTTCACGGGCCTGGCACTTCAGTTTGAGCTATCTTCCACCAGCAGGATGATAGTGATGCAGGGGGGGCGACCTACACTCCAGCCTGCCACAGAGCTTACTCCACAGGAGTGGTGCAGTGAGAGAGAGGAGTGTTGGGAGCTCATCAGTGGCCTGACACGTGGTTCATTTGGCGGGCCCGTTGCTTCCGCATGTTTGAGGCTCGCCCTGTACCACCAACAGAGACTATTCGTGATCTTTGGTTAGAGCTGATCCACACTCTCAGAGGACAGCTCGAGAGACTTCAGGGCAGCTCCGACCGCATGAGGGAGCGCAGAGAGGCCTTCCTTCGACTTTTGCGTCCTGGGCCATTTTTCACCATGGTCCAGGGTGTACTCAGATGACACTACCCTCCACATGTGTGGCTTTTCCCTCCTCCCATTTCTTGATTTAGCCTCATTGTACATATGCTGTTTTTTCATTGGGAGAGTCTCCCCATCATGGTTGTTGTAGCCCTCTCTCAAAGAGGTGGTTGTAGCCCTATGGGCAGTTTCATTAACTAATAGAAGGATCTTTTTCTCGGAAAAAAAAAGATACTTCTTGAATGGGTACTGTGGACCTCGACTCGAAAGCCAAGATCTGTCCTTCGTGACTGATCGTATCTGCAATTGGGTTAGCTTTACTAGAAACATAATCAATCAAACCACCAAATTGCTCAAGACTGGAACCGTCTAGCTCGACGGTCACTCCAAGGTGTACTAAGTATAGACTTGAGCCACTTAAAGACTTGATGATTCTAATAATAGAATCTCTATCATGCAAAAAAAATCTTCTCAGGCTGTAGAGAATGAATGATTGAGAGAGGTTCCTTATCATGCAATGAGTTTTCTGGACTGTGGGATGTGTATTGAGAGAGACTATGGGACTACGAGCTTTATCCTCTTTCAGAACATGAGAGTGAGAGAGGCACCTTCAGCCGCAACAGTGTTTTCTTTCCAATTAACTTGTGGATCAAAATTTTTAAACCACTTCATGCCAAAATCATATCACATCCAGGCAGAGAAGAAACAACAAACTTGAGACGAAAACTTACGTTTTCAATTGAGACGGTCACATTAGGACATTCATGCGTAAGTGAAGAGTGCATGCCAGAAGCAAATCCAAATACCACAATGGGATCTACTGAAATCGCTTCTAATTGTGCGCTCTTCACAAGAGAATCACTAATCACTTCATCCATACTGCCAAAATTAAACAAGATCACAATGCGTTGACCATTCACATGACCATAACACTTCATGAAAGACTCATCTAGATGATCATTAGAAACTTGGGGCACATTAGTTTTCTCACTGATGACACTTACAGAAGATGTGGGTTATGTGGGTTCTTATGTGGGTTGCACGTCGTATTTGATGTACTCGTCCAAACCAAAGAGGAAAGCTTCTTTGCGATCCTCATCTGATTTACGCAATTGAACATCAATCCACAAAATACTACTAGAAAAAGACATAATGGGAGTTCCATTTTTCTTAAGGCCTCTCCTATCCTCTTTCAACTGATCAAGGACCAGGGTACTGCGATGGCATAAAACGAGCCTTGAGCTTGTCTTGGAAATCGACCCAACTGAAAGACATTGGCTCGCCATTCGTGGCATGATCAAGATGCTCAGCCAACTGTGCCTCTTGCCAGGACTGATACCAATCAATGGTATCATATGATAAATACATGGCAACACTCAAAACTTTGTTGTTACTGTTTTTCTTGTTAGTCGCAAAGTAAGCATTAAATTGATGCAACCAAGAATGAATCACAGAGGCATGCATCTTACCATCATACTTACTGAAAGTCAACTTCTCATTGACTGGATTGTTGGAGTCCTCGTCTCTACCTGGACTACGTGATGACCTTCTTGAGTGGCTCGTTCTTCGAGAAGAGTACTTGTAGAACCAATCCTTGCATGCATTGATCTCGCAACGCCTCACGCTCTAGCTCCATAGCTGCCCTCTTTTCTTCAGCCGCTATGCGTTGAGCTTCACGTGCTTGCTCATGCTCTAGCTCCATAGTTGCCCTCTTTTCTTCAACCGCTATGCTTTGAGCCTCGCGTGCTTGCTCACGCTCTAGCTCCATAGCTGCCCTCTTTTCTTCGCATTCCCTCTCTAGAGCCATTCTTTCCCTTTCAATTGCTGCCCGTTGAGTCTCTTGTTGTAGCATCACCTCTATCATGGACTTCATCAAAGTCTCCATTGTATTTGGTGGAATCTATGGGGCAGATGGGATAGTCACAGGGGACGCCCATTTTTGGGCTTCCCGTCCCCACTTGCCATCCCGCCCTCTTTTTTACCCTAAAAATCCATTTGAGCCGCGTCCCCGTCCCCACTCCTCGGGACGCGTCCCTTGTGACTATGGCAGATGGGGATGAAGGAGGATCTGAAAACCATCCTCGAGGTGTAGAGACTTCTTCTTTTCCAATTCCACTCTCATCACCTTCACGCAAGATATCCATTCCGCTTCTGGTGATGACCATGCACTGAGTACTTCGATACTTGGGGTACTTAGGATACTTGGGTACTTGGGGTACTCGGGTACTTGGGTTCTTGAGGTACTTGGGTACTTGGGTTCTTGGGGTACTTGCCACTTGGATACTTGGGTTCTTCGATACTTGATATTGCTTGCAATCTGCGTTTAAGAAGACTTTTCTCTTACCCAAGCTCAACTCCTTCCTGCAAGTGAACCTTTAGCAGCCTGGCGCTCATACCAAACTTTCTTTTCCCACCTCACATTGATTAGCCTGCCACAATGTGCAACGTCTCCTCTCAATGAGTGGAAAAGAGGAACGAGGAGAGGCTAGACAAGCCCTTCTTTTCTGGGTTATCTATCACTCTTCAAAAACACAGATTAGAGAGATCGACATGCCCAAGTGGTCTTGGGTTACGTGCAATCTCAAACAAGCAAAAAAAAAATTATGTTGTTCTTTATGGCTTAATTGCCCTTAAGACAGAGCGATAAAGACAGGAGCACTTTCGATGCGCGATGGACTAAGGGTGGGAGTGGCTAATAAGTCCGGGGGAGGGACACGAAGATTCTTTGACAAAATGAATCTGAGAGAGATTCTTTAGTTTCTTTTCTTGAGTGATGATACCGAACACTGCCAAAGAGCTCTGATACCAATGTTATGTGCAGCGGAAGTGATTAATGGTGTGTGCTCAGGATGAGTGCTTAGCGCGTACTCAAGATTCTTTTTATAGAATGAGAGTTCCTTTTACTTCATGAGAATTGTGCGATGGACGAGAGAGAGAGAGAGAGAGAGAGAGAGAGAGAGAGAGAGAGAGAGAGAGAGAGAGAGAGAGAGAGAGAGAGAGAGACTGAGTAAAGGTTGTGTGTGTGTGTGTGTGTGTGTGTGTGTGTGTGTGAGAGAGAGAGAGAGAGATAGAGAGAGAGGACTACACCAGATAAGATCCCAAACCCCCCTCCAAGCCCCCCCCCCCCCCCCCCCCCCCCCCCCCCCCCCCCCCCCCAATCGCTAGAGAGGTATTTACTTTAGATTGCACAAATTGTCACAAAACGGGAGCATACACGAGCACTTAGAAAATCTGAAAATTATAATTGTTTGAAAACATGAGAGAAGGGAGGAGATCGACACAGTATTGGGGACCAGAAGATGGGCTGGTCCCCCCCCGTTAAGAGTATTCTTTTATTCAGGGAGAATTCTTATACAAGCACGAGAACCCGAGGAAACCCCTCCGTTCTGTAGTCTTAGACCCAAAGGTCGTGCTTTCCCGTAAAGGGCTTGGGCACAAGGTCGTTCTTTCCCGTGAGGGACTTAGGCGCAAAGCCATACTTTCCCGTAAGGGACTTAGGCGTGAAGCCGTACTTCCCGTGAAGGGCCTTCCCGTGAGACGGGAGATTCCTGCAAAACAAACCACACAAAGCAGCAATTCTCAATGCGTATCAACACCTTATACCTATCGCTCCTTGCTCAGAAAATCAACCTCCGTACTCAGTCGTCACGCGAGCACTTGCAAATTCCGTCGCCAGTCTCTACTCCAGAATCCCAGCGCTTGCACTTCCTGCTGCTTCCGGCGTATGAAAACTGGAATGCTTGCTGCCCTTTTATAGGCTCTGGCACCTGGCGAGAATAGCGGCCCAGAAAGCAGAGCCAGCGCTCCTAGAGAGAGGAGAGAGAAAGATCGCAAATTCACCCCCCCCTCTGCGTAGCTTTTCTAGCGCTGCCTTTTTTTTAAGTACTTGCTTTATTTTATTAATAAAGGCCCGGTCACTTAAAAGTGACCGGCCACTTTAATAAAATAAAGTGTGAACCTGTTCAAACTTTAAAAACTCACTTAGTCAATGAAAACCATGCTACACAGACACATTCCAGGCGTCCCCGGGTGCAGGACACGACACAGATGCAATGCAGACATAGACTCCTCGCGGGAAAACATCTGTCATCCCGCGACCGTTCTTGCTTTTCGTAAAAAGCGTCATTGAACCCATCTTTATTCTTGTGCTTGCGTTCTTACGCGTATTTTCTTACTCAGTTCGGATTTCCTCCTTAGCCTACGGGATGCCCCCTTACTGATGCACCCGTCACCCATCATGTCACGAGGACGTGGCAGTTATTAACCATGTCACAAAGATGTGGCAACTGCTAACCTTGGTTGTTGGTTTCTTTCCAATGGGGTTTATTTTATTTGTTTTGAGACCCTCTTTTTGAAGTAGCAAACGGTCGGACATTGTATGGCCAATGTTAACGGTAGATTCACCCGCAGACGGGAAGTGGTCGGCACTGGAATTCGTATGGTAAGAGGATGTCTAGGCTCAGAGCAAGATCATATAGGTTCCCCCGTCGCACTTAGCAAGTTGGTGGATACTAGGAAGTGAACTCAATTAAGGCGTAAAGTCAAGGTGGGACTACCAACAAAAAGTATCCGACAGTTTTGGATACTTTCGGATGCGGTCCCAATGAGGATAGATGGTCAGAAGACCAGCGGGAGCCCAACGGAAGCATCTCTTAAAATTTAGGGAACTGCTATTTTGGGCCGGGAAATGTGTTCGCGTCATTACCTCCGGTATGACTAGGGGAACATTTTATAACTCTGCCGCGAAGTCAACTGGGCAACCGGTCAGGATATTTTTAAGTAGCAAACCCGAAACGGGAAAATGCTTGAAAATGCGCCAAGTGTCACATTTTCGTGAACTTTCCTCTTGCAGAAAAATGGGCGCTGATTTTTAAGCTGGGAGAGGCCTCATTTGCAACCTGTCACAGGTTAAGAGCTATGGAGTGCTTTCTTTCCCTCTCATGTACAGTGTGGTGCTACGAGTGATACCCTGCACACTACACACTGCTCTCTCTCTCCCCTACGTGCAGTTATGTGATGCCCCACAAGAGGGCTACTCATTTGATTGATGTACAGTTGTGTGGGTTCATGCTTTTGTGCTGAGGCAAGAGCCTCCTTGAGCAGGAACAGGGGTAGCTAACTGCTGCTCCAAAGCAGGCATTGGTGAGGGTCATAACCTCACCGTACAGGTGCAAAATCAGCGCTGTGTATGCGCTGTAAATTCACTGTTTTTCAGCCATACGGACGCCAAGACCATTGGGAATCATGCCCCACTGGCAGAGGACAGTTAGGGGACTGTTTGGGGCTGAAAACAGGGCAAAAACCAGTAAATACAGCGTGCTGAATTTACTGTTTTTGGACAGGAATCAGAGGGTATACGACAGTGCAAGCGAGTTCCAGCAGGGGAATTGGTTTCGCGCAAGTTTTGGGGCTGTTATGCTGCCGAAATTTGGCCAAATCAAATGGTATCTAGGTGGATACACATGAAGGATTCCCAGGACCTTACCTTGTAATTTACCCTCCTAAAGAATAAAGAAATACCGAAAGGGGCACCAATTTTGGGGCCTACAGGTTGTCGGCGTCTGCTCGGAGCATTCTAACTCCGAGCCGTGTGTGTATTCAAGTGTTAACTCCCGTCGCAGGTTTTCTTTGCAAAGTACTGTGTGTGTGTGTATAAAGTAAAGAATTTCGAGTGAAAGCCAACGCCTACCGCCCTACGGGCCGGTTTCATGGTTCCGTTGCCGGGACATCAATCACTTTTTCCTCAAAGAGTGAGCCTGGATTGTTCAGGGTAAAGACACACAGTGCAAGAACGCGGGGATTACACTATGGCCGACAAGGGGAAGGGAATTATGGAAGAGGGTTCCTCTCCAAAGGACAGGCAGGAGATTCCTATGGTTTTTGAGATTGGCGAGAGCTCACGGCCACGTCAGTCTGCACCTCCTGTCAACGTGAATGTCCCTCCAGTAGTACAGGGCTTTATGACAGGGCAACTTGAGGATGATGCGTTTAAGACTCAGTTAGTTGCCACGGTGAATGTCTTTTCGCAGCTGGTGCAGAATCCGAGGTTTATGGAATTCTTGCAAGCGCCACCAGTGCAACAGCAAAATAGGCAACCTACGCCGCGTACGGAGCTTGTTGAAGCTCAAGCCCAGGTACTTCATGAGGCGCAGGAGGAAAGGGAACACTCGCATGTTGCGGAGTCGGGGGCTCCAAAGCAGGTTCCTCCCGTGCTTGAACAGGTGGCTAGAACGCCTATTCCACAGGTTATGCCAGTTCAGCCCGCCACCTTTCAGAGCCAGCATGCTGTCTTGAATGGACAGGGAGCTGGATACCAGGCTATGCACTCAGTTTTTCCACCACCCACGGTACATCCTGGGTATTTCGGGGGTGGATCAGTGTTCCAAAGTATGGCTGGTTATGCGTCTGGAAGTCAGCCGTACATGCCAGGAACAGTGTTCGGGGGTATGCAAGGCATCATGCCAAACCCCATGTATGGTACTATCGGCATGCAGCAAGGTTTCCATGGCAACCAGGGCCAGTTTGGGGTGCCACAGGGTCATTTTGGCATGGCTGGTTTTTCTGGACAGCAGCCAGATATCGCACCTCTGACGCAAAATGTGAATGGCCAAGGCGTGCCGATCATGCCTAGTACAGTGCCCATGTTGCAGACCATCCCGTATGACAACTTGGGGGCACTAGAGAAGCCGAAGGCTTACAAAAAAGGTGGTGCAGCAGTAAAGTTCAGTACCTTCAGTGGTTTCGAGGATAAGACAAAGGCACTCACTTTCCTCCAGCAGTTTGATACAGCTTATGCGGGAGGGAATTTTACAGAGGCCTCGAAGGTCAGGAAAGCTGCCACTTTCTTAAAGGACAATGCGCTTACATGGTGGACGACATTGTTAATGCAAGGACAGGCACCCGCCACTTGGGTTTACTTCAAGCAAATGTTTGCATCTGCTTGGCTATCAAATGAATTTGAAGCCGATGTCCTGACAGATTGGCACCAGCTTACGGCAGCTTCGTGCAAGAGCTTGCTGGAGTACAATAGGAGGTTTTGTAAAGCATTACTCTCAGTGACCTCCTACAGATTTGTGCCATTGACAGAGCAGATAGAGAAGTATTGTTGTGGGCTGCCTAAAGGGCTTCGCGATTACTGTACAAAGAACAGAGTGGCTACCCTTACTCAGCTTATGGAAGTTGCGAACACTGGTCTTGCCCTGTTGAAAGGAGAGGACAGTGGATTTCCGAGCAGTGATAAAGGAGGGCAGCAAAAGAAAAATTCAGCGAAGAAACCCTTTGTGAAAACGGCTCCTGATGCGTCACAGGGGTCAGAACAGGCCACCAAAGACAAGGATTCAGCTGGGACTTCTGGAGCGCAGGCAAAGAAACAGAAAAGGAAGCCTTTTGTGCGCAAGTCGCTCGAGGAAAAGAAGGTCCTAATGGCTGAAAACAAATGCTTTATATGCGAGCAGCCTGGTCATATTTCTATCAGAGTAACAGGGAACGGGCGGAACGGACCCCTCCCGTTCCCGGAACACGTTCCCGGCCAACTTGGGTCCCCGAAACGGAAACAGCAACGGAACGGCGTTCCGTTCCTGGGTGTAACCAGAACGGCTGGGCGGAACGGGCAGGGAACGGACGAATCGGAACGGGAACGCGTGAGCGGAACGGAACGGGAACGGCAGATTTCAAATTTGAAAAAAATGACCGTTTTTTTAAAAAAACAGGGAGCGTTTAGGGACTGTTTTTGAACGTTTGAGGGAGGGGTAGACTCTAACTCCTATATAATGCCTCAAGGGCAAGGTTGAGAGCTCATAGCCTCATCCTTCCCTCAAGGCTCAAGCTCTCTACGTCGGCTCTAGCCTCTTCCAAGTTCCTCAAGCCTCAAGGCTCAACCTTCAAGGCTTCAAGCTCTCTCTCCTTCTCCCTTGGGCCTCAAGGCTTTAAGCCTCAAGGCTCAAGTGAAAGCTCACTCTCCCTCTCTCCATCTCTCCCTTTTCCTCTCTCTCTCACGGCTCGCCATCTCTCCATAATACATATCTCCCTAATCTCTCTCTCCCTATCACTCCATCTCTCCCTCTCCCTCTCCCTATCTCTCCCGAGTCCCTCTCCCTTTCTCTCTCAAGCTCCCTCCCTCTCTCGAGTCTCACATGGCGCAAGCTTCCGCATCAAGTGAACGTGTGCCCTTGGGTGCGAAGAAGAAGGAGGAGGAAGTATCATGGTGGGACGAAGTGCATTCCCGAGTGTTGGGAAAGTCCGGTGGTGCCCGTGCATGGAAGTGCAAACTATGCGGCTTCGAGAGGCAATCCAGCACAACCAAAGTCCGCGCTCACCTCCTTAAGCTAGAGGGACAACAAGTGGCAATATGCAAGGAGGTCAACGAGCATTTGTTGAAGGTCTTTCAAGCCAAGAATGCCGCCATCAAAGCCAACAAGGAAGAGAAGAATGCGGCCAAGCCAAAGCGCCCCGCAATCGACCCCAACAATTTGCTCTTTCCCTCTTCTACACCTTCTTCATCCATCGGTGGTAATAGTAATGCGGCGACGGCGGAGACGGGGGCGACATCATTTCGATCGCCATTCTCAACCCCTAATACTACGCCGGTCTCCACTCCCAAGCCGCACCAACGCACTCTACATGCCACTTGGGATCCGAAAAGGAAGGAGGATGTGGATGCAAGTGTTGCACGCTTCTTCTATCATGACCACATTCCCTTCATAAAGGCTCGGTAAGACATTCCTCCATTTTTGGATTTAGATATATTGACCAGTTTATTAATTTAACTTTGAATCCTAATACCTATGTGTTACCTCTTATGTGTAGGTCGGAGTACTTCAAGACTATGTGCACAAGGATAGGAGAGTATGGGGCACGATATGTGCCACCCTCTTCCGAGGCCCTCCGCACTACTCGTACTCGATAGAGAGAAGGCCGTTGTGGAGACGGCAACCCTTAACATGAAGAGGCAATGGACCAAGTATGGAGTGACCCTCATTGCGGATGGATGGAGCGACACCAGGAGGAGATCCATTCATGGCATTGTTGCCTATTCCAAAGGGGAAATGTATTTTGCCCACTCCCATGATGCTACAGAAACAGGAAAATCAGCCGATGTCCTTGCAGGAGAGTGGGCCTCCGCCATAGAGACCATTGGGTCCGAACTTGTGATAGGGCTAGTCACTGATGGGGAGGCATCGAACAGGGCAGCCGGGGCTATTTTAGAAGGCACATACCCCCACATCACGGTGTCCTTTTGTATGGCGCATTGCCTTAACAACCTCCTGAAGGATTTCGGCAAACTACCTTGGATAGAGCCTCTCTTTGCCTCTACAGCCAAAGTGGTTTCTTTTGTCAACAACCACAACGTCCTTCGAGCAGAGTTCTTGAAGCGGTCGGGGGGGAAAGTTCTTCTCAAGTATTGTGAGACCCGCTTTGCCTACAACTTTCTTATGGTAGGCCGATTTGTGGAGTGTCAGAGTGCAGTGCGGCAGCTCTTCATCAGTACAGAGTTTGCTGAGACTTCCCATGCACGTACAGCAGCAGGGATCATTTGTACAGAGAAGGTAGAGGATCCAGAGTTCTGGGAGTCTCTCAAGACTCTTGACAAAATGGTAAAACCAGTGATTCACTTGCTTAGAGTGATAGATCGTATGCAACCTTGTGTTGGCAAGGTTTATGAAGCAATGGATCGCATGGTCGAGGCGCTTGGAGATCTTGAGAAGGACCCAGATAGGCTTGAAGAAATCAAAGACCTATGCAGCAGCAGGTGGAACTCCTATAGTTCACCTCTTCATGGTGCAGCTTTTGTGTTGGATCCAGAGTTCCAAGGTGCAGGACAGGAGCATGATTCAGAGGTAAATACACATTGGAACACTATTTTGAAGAGGCTTCACCCTGATAGAGACATGCAGCGCAAAATCAAGGATCAGCTTGCATTTTACAGGGATATGCGAGGATCATTTGGGACTGCCGATGCCCAAATTGATCGCACCAAGATTTCCTCGGTCTTGTGGTGGCAAGAAAATGGTTCAGATGGTCCCGATCTTCAGCGACTTGCTATCCGCATTCTCAGCCAAGCGGTTAGCTCCTCTTGCTTGGAGCAATTGTGGAGTGTTTACAGCCACATTGCATCTAGAAAGAGGAACCGACTTGGAGTGGAGAAAGCAAATGACCTTGTTTTTGTCAGTGCAAACTTACGAATGCTTTGCAAGTCAGCATCTAAAGTGACAGACCCTTTTCTACAGTGGGAGATGGAGGCAGAGGCAGAGGTGCTTGGAGAGGCGGCAGCATCTACACATGAGGATGAGCCTATGCAGGAGGATTGGGATGATATTCATGAGATCTAGGACACCACTACAGATTGGGAGGCAGGAGGCTCTTCTCAAGCATGACTCATGAGTCATGACTGATTGCTCCTTATATCTTTTTGTAGCGCCTTGGCTGGCCTTGTAAGCCATCGTCATGATCTATCTAGTATCAATGTTTTGCTCCAAGCTTTTGTGTGGAGATTGGACTCTTTTAATTTTAAGTTAAGTTAATGTCCTTTCTATGAAGAATCAAGATGCTTCTGTGTCATGTGAATGGTGGATTCGTGTCATGAGTCATGACCGCACCTTAAGACTTAAGCATCATTGCAAAGCATGCCTAAATAGGATTCTACTTGGAGTAATGAGTGTGTGTGGCTCTCTACTAACATATAGGTTGAATCCACCCTAATTTAAGCATAATTCGAGTTTACCGTTCCGGCCCCCGTTCCCATTCTGCTTTTTCGGGGGGGCCCCGTTCCGGAAACGTTCCGGAGGCCCCCGTTCCCGTTCCCCGTTCCCGTTCCGGGTAACTTTGATTTCTATAAATTGTCCACAAAGGAAAAGGCCAACTGACTCAAAGGATAAAGAAGACCAGAAAGGCAAGAAGCCTAAACCCACGGCAGGTTTAGTGCCAGACATGGTGGGTGACAGGCCCAGCACAAATGCCAGTGAGTTATGCAGGGCATGGGGTAAAGTTAGAGATCAGACGGCACTCATCTTCTTTGATCCAGGTGCCAAAGCCAACTTTCTCTCACCAGAGGTAGCTATGAAGCTCGGCATCAGAGCTGAAGAGATGGGGTACACAGCAGAGGCAGGGTTGGCATGTCCTGGCCACTCAGAGTGTGTTACTCCCATCATTGGAAAACTGCGTCTGCATATTCAGTCGTATGTGGACACTGAAGAGTTTTACATCATGCCGCTGGAAGGTTGTGACGCCTTGTTGGGGATCCCGTGGATGTTCCGAGTGCATGGAGTCTTGGATGCCTACAACAAAAAGATCACTGTACAGCATAGGGGCAAAACTCACATCTTGGATGTAAAGCTTAAAGGAGAGTCAGTCCCTATTGTATCTGCTTCTGCTATCACTTCCGTAATAAAGAATCGTCTTTCTGTGTACTTGATTTTTGCACGTGATGTCTCAGATAGTGATCAGTCAAATTGATCTGTGTTAGATAAAGAAAGGTCAGCATTTTTGCAAAAGTTTAGTGACTGTTTTTCTGATTCATTACCGTCGCAATTGCCGCCAGAGAGACCTGAGGACCATCGGATAGATTTGGTGCCAGGGTGTAGCCCACCAAATAGACCTCCCTACAGGGTTAGTGCGGCGCAGCAGAAAGAGATTATGGGCCAGGTTGAGGAGTTATTAGAGAAGGGGCTGATTCAGCCTAGTTCTTCACCCTTTTGCTCCCCAGTGCTCCTAGTGCAGAAGAAGGATGGCTCATGGCGCATGTGTATTGATTGCCGTGCGTTGAATAAGAATACCATCAAGAATAGGTTTCCTATTCCTCGCATTGATGATATTCTCGATCGTTTAGAGGGTGCTGCAATTTTCAACAGGATAGACCTTAAGAGTGGGTACCATCAAATTCGTATAAGCCCAGAGGATGTGCACAAGACTGCGTTTAGAATGACATTTGGTCTTTATGAGTTTCTAGTGATGCCGTTTGGGCTAACAAATGCTCCTACCACGTTCAACAGAATGATGGACCGGATTTTCCGCTCGCATCAACAGTTTGTTGGAACATTCTTCGATGACATGATTGTGTATTCGAAGAATGAAGAGGAGCATAGGCGTCACTTGACCATTGTGTTCGAAGAGCTGCGCAGTCACAGGTTACTTGTCAATCCTAAGAAAAGTGAATTCTTCCTCGAAGAGATCCACTTTCTGGGCCACATAGTCTCAAAGGATGGTGTTAGAATGGATCCCGCAAAGGTCGAAGCTATCAAGACATGGCCAGACTTGAAGACTGTGCACGATGTCAGAAGCTTCTTGGGATTGTGTTCCTACTATAGAAGGTTTATCAGAAATTTTGCAGAGATAGCATCGCCTCTTCACGCATTGCAAAAGAAAGAGGTCACTTTCAGATGGACCCAAAAAGAGATTTCAGCTTTTAGTCTCTTAAAGGAAAAGTTGACTTCAGATCCAGTTATTGTTTTGCCAGATCTCAGGAAGTCATTTGTGGTCCAGTGTGACGCGTGTGGCAGTAGCATCGGAGCAGTGCTAATGCAAGATGGACGGGTAGTAGCTTATGAAAGCCGAATTTTGCAAGGGCCAGAGAGGACTATGCAAGTCTATGAGAAAGAGCTCTTGGCCGTGATTCATGCGCTTTCTAGCTAGAAGCACTACCTCTTAGGTGCTGATTTTGTTGTCCAAACAGATCATCAGACCTTGCGATACTTCTTGACACAGTCAAAGTTATCCGAAAAGCATATGCGATGGGCAAACATTCTTTCCATGTTCCACTTCCAGATTATGCATGTGGAAGGCAAGAAGAATGTTGTGGCTGATGCGTTATCAAGAAAGCCACAAATTTCAGCTGTGTCAATTCCTTATCATCATGAGTTAGATGACATGAAGGAACAGTATACTGCTGATGAAGATTTTGCAAGGATCTTTGAACAGTTACAAGAGGGGCAACATCACGAGCACTACCTCCTCAGAGATGGTTTTATGATGATGCATGGCAGACTTTGTGTCACTAGGCCACTGCGACATAAGGTCATGGAAGAGAGTCATGTCCCACCGTATGCAGGGCATCGTGGCATTGATGCAACAGTTAAAGCGGTAGAGACGTTCTTCTATTGGCCTACCTTGAGGAGAGATGTGGATGCCTTTGTGCGAGCATGCATAGTTTGCCAAAAGGTCAAGTTTGACAGGCAAAAGGCACCAGGGTTGTTACAACCACTCCCGATTCCGGATAAGCCATGGGAAAGCATTGCTATGGACTTTATCTTTGATCTTCCAAGGACGCCAACAGGGAATGATGCTATATGGACCATTATCTGCAGGTTCAGCAAGCAGGCCCATTTTATCCCTGTCAGGAAGAAGATAAAATCTGATCAGATGGCACGCTTGTTCATGTACAATGTGTTTAAGTACCATGGTATGCCACAATCGATTATCAGTGATCGTGATCCTCGCATGACCAGTTTGTTCTGGAGAGGATTGTTTGAGAACATGGGTACTACGCTCAAGTTCTCGTCTTCGTTTCATCCACAAACTGATGGACAGTCAGAAGAGGCTAATTCTACTGTCTTAGATCTGCTGAAATGCTGTGTCAGATAATAAGGGCAAGTGGGAACAGTATATGCTTGAGTATGCGTACAATAATACGGTGCATTCGTCTACTGGCAAAGCACCTTTTGAGATTGTTGAAGGCGGCAAAAAGGTTCCTCCCATTTTGCATACGAAGGACAAGATCTTTGAGGCAGATCGATTTGTTGAGAACATGGATGAGATGTATAAGAAGATTAAAGTTGCCTTGGAGAAGACTCAGGCAAAACAGAAAAAGGCTGCTGATCGTCACCGTCGTGAATTGCTACTATCACCTGGTGATTGGGTTCTCTTAAGGTTCGAAAAGGCAAGGTTAAAGAAGATGAAGGGCAAGGAACAGCTGTTTCCTAAGCTCAGCATGCGTTACTATGGGCCTTTTCAAGTGCTTGACTAGATCAGCGATGTGGCTTACAGGCTGAAATTGCCTGATGCGTGGAAGATTCATAATGCGTTTCACGTGAGTCTTCTAAGACCCTTCGTGGGTGATGTGCCAGAAGATATGCCAATTGAGGATCAGCCAGAAGTTGAGGAACTTGATGAGATCCTGGTACCTGAGCAAGTTTTGGCACATAAGGACAGAAAAGTTAAAGGACAAGTTGCAAGACGCTATTTGGTGAAGTTCAAGAACTATCCACCTATGGATGCAAAGTGGATGGAAGAGCATGAACTGTCAGAGTCACCAAATGTATTGCAGCTTTACCTTGAAGCCTTTGGGTTACAGCCTACTTATGCCCCAACCCAACGTGTGCAAAGGAGGGGTAATGATAGAGCTAGTTGGTGGATACTAGGAAGTGAACTCAATTAAGGCATAAAGTCAAGGTGGGACTACCAACAAAAAGTATCCGACAATTGGGCCACATTGCACTTTTGGATGAGGTCCCAATGAGGATAGATGGTCAGAAGACCAGTGGGAGCCCAACGGAAGCATCTCCTAAAATTTAGGGAACTGCTATTTTGGGCCGGGAAATGTGTTCGCGGCATTACCTCCGGTATGACTAGGGGAACATTTTATAACTCTGCCGCGAAGTCAACTGGGCAACTGGTCAGGATATTTTTAAGCGGCAAACCCGAAACGGGAAAATGCTTGAAAATGCGCCAAGTGTCACATTTTCGTGAACTTTCCTATTGCAGAAAAATGGGCGCTGATTTTTAAGCTGGGAGAGGCCTCATTTGCAACCTGTCACAGGTTAAGAGCTATGGAGTGCTTTCTTTCCCTCTCATGTACAGTGTGGTGCTACGAGTGATGCCCTGCACACTACACACTGCTCTCTCTCTCCCCTACGTGCAGTTATGTGATGCCCCACAAGAGGGCTACTCATTTGACTGATGTACAGTTGTGTGGGTTCATGCTTTTGTGCTGAGGCAAGAGCCTCCTTGAGCAAAACAGGGGTAGCTAACTGCTGCTCCAAAGCAGGCACTGGTGAGGGTCATAACCTCACCGTACAGGTGCAAAATCAGCGCTGTGTATGCGCTGTAAATTCACTGTTTTTCAGCCATACGGACGCCAGGACCATTGGGAATCGTGCCCCACTGGCAGAGGACAGTTAGGGGACTGTTTGGGGCTGAAAACAGGGCAAAAACCAGTAAATACAGCGTGCTGAATTTACTGTTTTTGGACAGGAATCAGAGGGTATACGACAGTGCAAGCGAGTTCCAGCAGGGGAATTGGTTTCGCGCAAGTTTTGGGGCTGTTATGCTGCCGAAATTTGGCCAAATCAAATGGTATCTAGGTGGATACACGTGAAGGATTCCCAGGACCTTACCTTGTAATTTACCCTCCTAAAGAATAAAGAAATACCGAAAGGGGTGCCAATTTTGGGGCCTACAGGTTGTCGGCGTCTGCTCGGAGCATTCTAACTCCGAGCCGTGTGTGTATTCAAGTGTTAACTCCCGTTGCAGGTTTTCTTTGCAAAGTACTGTGTGTGTGTGTATAAAGTAAAGAATTTCGGGTGAAAGCCAACGCCTACCGCCCTACGGGCCGGTTTCACATCATGTGACGCATCAGAGGCACTCGTAACCAGGCCCTTTCCACCGAACTTACGGAAACTCCTTCGCGATGTTTATCGTCACCCATCAAATGACACATCAGAGTTGTCCGTTCCTGATGGCAGTTCCTGTAGCTACAATCTTTTTAACAGTTCTTAGTGCACATAATAAAATATCCTAAAAAAGAGATTTAATCATTAAAAATAAGAAAATAGTCCAATTAGCAACATCCCTCTGGCTTCTAAACAGTTGACCTCAACTGTAGTGCTTGGACATATACCTCCAGTATCTCGGGATAAGCTGCTAATTCCTCCAGCGTCATCCACTGAGCATCTAGATTCGAATAGTTCTTAAACTTAACCAAATACTTCCATGTTATCTTTCCGGATTTGAGAGACCGCTCTTGATGACTTACTATCTGCTCCAGTTGGAGTATTTCTTCTGTTTCCTCAACCTCAGGAGGTTCCTCAGCGCTAGGCTGGCTCGGAGGCGGTCCTACATACGGCCGGAGTAAACTGACATGGAAAGCATTATGGATCTTCCAATTAGGCGGTAGCTCTGATCGGAAAACGACATCATTCACTCGCTCAGTGATCTTAAACGGCCCATAATAACAGGTAGAAAGTTTTGCCACTTTCCCCTTATGAGACACTTGTTTCTTAAGTCTTGCCTTCTCAAACTTGAGTAAGACTAACTAGCTTTCTTATGCTTTTCCTGAGAGCGTAGAATAGTTCTCCTAACTTGCCCGTAGGCGGTGTCCAAATCCCGGACAAATTCATCTGCTGCAAAGATCTTATCCTTAGTTAAAAGGATGGGTGGAAGCAAAAGCTTACCATAAAGAATCTCAAAAGGTGCTTTCCCCGTCGATGAGTGTATAGTATTGTTATACGCATACTCGACAAGAGGCAAATATTTCTCTCACTCAGATTGCCGGTCTGACACATAAGCTTTTAACATATCCAATACTGTGGAATTGGCTATCTCACTTTGCCCGTCCGTTTGAGGATGGTAGGCAGATGAAAAATTCAGCTTTGTACCAAGATTATCCATCAAGGCACGCCAAAAATTTCCTGTCATGCAAGGATCTCGATCACTCACAATTGACTTAGGCATTCCATGATGCTTGAAGACCTGTGCCAGGAAGACCCTAGCCATATGATCTGCTTTGATCGTTTTCTTGACTGGTATAAAGTGTGCTTGCTTGCTAAACCTGTCCACAATGGTCCAGATCGCGTCATTTCCAGTCTGAGTTCTAGGGAGGTCCATGATGAAGTCCATGGCAATACTTTCCCAAGGTTCATTAGGCACAGGCAAAGGTTGTAGCAACCCAGGTGTCTTATGCCGATCGTACTTCACTTTTTGGCAAACCAAACATTCCCTGACATACTTATCAATGTCTGCTTTAAGGCTAGGCCAAAAGAAATATCTTTCCATTGCTAAGATTGTAGGGAGAATACCCCGATGACCCGCATAAGGCGAAGCGTGTGCTTCATCCATGATCTTCTTTCTTAATGGTTCCGCCACACATATGGCCTGATGGTGGTAGAGATAACCGTCCCGAATGGAATAGGGAAACTCATTCTCTCCACGATGTAGCTTTCCCCAAATGGTGGAGAAGTCTGTATCATTCGGATACAAATCCGGTAGTGCTTCTAATTCTTGGTGATACACCGAAGTGATAGCGTTCACCCTTGGCCGCCTAGACAATGCGTCTGCGACTACATTCTTACTCCCAGCCGTGTGAAGGATCTGGAAGTGAAACATAGACAAAAAGTTTGCCCACCTCATCTGCTTCTCAGATAGTTTCCTTTGCGTAAGAAAATACCGCAAACTCTGGTGATCAGTCTTGATCACAAAATCCGCTCCTAGAAGATAGTGCTTCCAACTAGATAAGGCGTGAATCACAGCCGTGAGTTCCTTTTCGTAGATTGATGCATGCAACTCTGCATCCTTAAGCCGTCTGCTTTCATAAGCCACTGCATGGCCTTCTTGGTTTAACACTGCTCCGATGCAATCACCTGAAGCATCGCAATGAACCTCAAATGGTTTCCTTAAGTCAGGCACTATCAAAATAGGTCCATGGCTTAGCAAGTACTTGAGCCGATCAAAAGCTCCTTGTTGTCTCGATCCCCATCTGAAAGGAATCTTCTTCTTTGTCAAGTCATGAAGTGGTCCTGCTACATGAGCAAATCCTCGGACAAACCTTCGATAATACGAACATAATCCCAGGAAACTACGTACATCATGTACCGTAGTGGGAATAGGCCAATCCTCTACCACTCGGATCTTGGCAGGATCCATACTCACTTGATTGTGAGAGACTACATGGCCGAGATAGTGTATCTCTGAGAGGAAGAACTCGCTCTTCTTTGCATTCACATGCAACTCATGCTTTCACAATTCTTGAAACACTAAGTCCAAGTGCTTCCGATGTTCCTCTTCCGACTTAGAGAAGATGAGTATGTCGTCAAAGAATACTCCCGTAAAAGCTCGATACGGGCTGAAAATGCGGTCCATCATGCGATTGAACGTCGCAGGAGCATTGGTCAAGCCGAAAGGCATTACCAAGAATTCATATAGTCCAAAGGTTGTGCGGAAAGCAGTCTTATGGACATCCTCAGGGGCGATCCGTATCTGATGATACCCACTCTTTATGTCTATGCGACTAAAGACACTTGCACCCTGCAACTTATCAAGTATATCATCAATCCGAGGGATCGGAAAGCGATTCTTGATTGTGATCTTGTTGAAAGACCGATAGTCTATGCACATTCGAAACGTGCCATCTTTCTTCTGCACCAGTAGAACTGGAGAGCAGTAGGGTGAAGCACTTGGCCGTACTAACCCTTTCTCTAGAAGCTCGTTGCCTTGCTTCAAAATTTCCTCTTGCTGAGCAAGACTTACCCGATAAGGGGGTTGATTGGGAAGCGAGCTACCCGGTATGAGATCTATGCGGTGATCTTCCGAGCGTACCGGAGGAAGTTCATCAGGAAGTGTTTCCGTGAAACAATCCTTGTACTTTTCAATAAACAGACTAGAGAGAGAGTCCCTACTAGTTTTATCCTTTGCAAAAATCAAGTAAGCAGAAACACACTTCTTCATTTCTTTCTTAATGAAGATATGGCTTACAATTGGGAACTGCCAATCTCCTGCATCAGCTTGAATCTTTATTTTCTTACCCCCATGATCAAAAGTGAGGGTCTTTTCCACATAATCGGGAATAGGTGTCATGTGGAAGTGCCATGGCATACCCAAGATGATATCACATCCCTCGATGGGTGCCATCAAAAATGATTCGCGGTCCTTGTACTCGCCAATCCGAAGATTGAGCTGTCCTTGCACTAGAGTTGCATTGGTTGTCAACCCCTCGAATGCCGATCCGGATGTAACCGGTGTGCCAAGCTGAGCCGGTGTGAGGCACAAACGTTCTGCAGTATCCGGGGAGATGAAGTTATCCGTGGATCCTGGATCATAAAGAATCAGTACGTTCAAAGACCCCCAGCCCTTCAGAAGTTGACACTTCCCTTTCTCCATTTCTGTGTTTCCTTGAACATCTGGGGATTACTTGCCGTTTCCTTGAGGTGCATCCCCACATGGCGTAATTTGGATTTTTCTGTGAAGTGCCCATTGGTAAAGGCGACTTCAAACTTTCTAATGAAGGACAGTGCTTTGGAGATGTCTCTCCGTCCGTTGTAGGTTTCGAACTTGATCTCCTTGTCGCCCGATTTGAAGACTCTCATGCGATGTTGAGACTTGCGACCATGCTTCTTGAATCGAGGTTTATCTTTAGGTTGATGTAGGGTAGTGGCAGTAGTAACGGCTTTCTTCTTCTGACGAGATGATCGAGAAGTAGAAGTATAATCTGGAGAGTAAGATGGAGATGAGATAGAGATGTCCTTGCTCTCGTCTAGCAGAGAGAGCGCTTTTTCCTGGCCTTTCCTTGAAGTAGGCCGTTCATTCCGATCCGAAGATCCTTTGTGCACCTCGGCACGTTCTTCTTCTCTTGCCTCCTGTGGTCTCACGCCAACAGTGTTGTCTGGATGCTTGGCTGCATCAGTTCCATTCGTTTTCTTCATTCCGCCCAAAAGCTTTTGGACGTCTGGCAACAGTAAGATTTGTTGCAACTCCGCAAGCTGAGCTTGCACTTGTTGAAGCTCCTCTTCAACGCTTCTCCCTTGGCTCGACATGGTTCTTCCCGTTCTTCCCGGAATCGTCCTTCTTTGCAGAGAAAGAGAGGAGTCTGAGCTCTGATACCACTGTCACAAAACGGGAGCGTACACGAGCACTTAGAAAATCTGAAAATTATAATTCTTTGAAAACATGAGAGAAGGGAGGAGATCGACACAGTATTGGGGACCAGAAGATGGGCTGGTCCCCCCCCGTTAAGAGTATTCTTTTATTCAGGGAGAATTCTTATACAAGCACGAGAACCCGAGGAAACCCCTCCGTTCTGTAGTCTTAGACCTGAAGGTCGTGCTTTCCCGTAAAGGGCTTGGGCACAAGCCCGTTCCTTCCCGTGAGGGACTTAGGCGCAAAGCCATACTTTCCCGTAAGGGACTTAGGCGTGAAGCCGTACTTCCCGTGAAGGGCCTTCCCGTGAGACGGAGATTCCTGCAAAACAAACCACACAAAGCAGCAATTCTCAATGCGTATCAACACCTTATACCTGTCGCTCCTTGCTCAGAAAATCAACCTCCGTACTCAATCATCACGCGAGCACTTGCAAATTCCGTCGCCAGTCTCTGCTCCAGAATCCCAGCGCTTGCACTTCCTGCTGCTTCCGGTGTATGAAAACTGGAATGCTTGCTGCCCTTTTATAGGCTCTGGCACCTGGCGGGAATAGCGGCCTAGAAGCAGAGCCAGCGCTCCTAAAGAGAGGAGAGAGAAAGATCGCAAATTCAGCCCCCCCCTCTGCGTAGCTTTTCTAGCGTTGCCTTTTTTTGAAGTACTTGCTTTATTTTATTAATAAAGGCCCGGTCACTTAAAAGTGACCGGCCACTTTAATAAAATAAAGTGTGAACCTGTTCAAACTTTAAAAACTCACTTAGTCAATGAAAACAATGCTACACGGACACATTCCAGGCGTCCCCGGGTGCAGGACACGACACAGATGCAATGCAGACACAGACTCCTCGCGAAAAAACATCTGTCCTCCAGCGACCGTTCCTGCTTTTCGTAAAAAGCGTCATTGAACCCATCTTTATTCTTGTGCTTGCGTTCTTACGCGTATTTTCTTACTCAGTTCGGATTTCCTCCTTAGCCTACGGGATGCCCCCTTACTGATGCACCAGTCACCCATCATGTGACGCATCAGAGGCACTCGTAACCCGGCCGTTTCCACCGAACTTACGGAAACTCCTTCGCGATGTTTACCGTCACCCATCAAATGACACATCAGAGTCGTCCTGATGGCAGTTCCTGTAGCTACAATCTTTTTAACAGTTCTTAGTGCAAAATATCCTAAAAAAGAGATTTAATCATTAAAAATAAGAAAATAGTCCAATTAGCAACACAAATGCTGTTACAATGTTCTAGATGTTGATGGAAACTTGATGTAGGTACTTGGTTCTTCGAGGCTAAGGATTGGATGCTGAAAATGCGAAGGGTTCTCAGGGCTGGAATCTGCAACTTGCTGGCGATAAGGGCTGAAATGCAGGCTGAATCGCTAATCGATGAGGCTGATGCTAAAACGCTGGTATGGAAGGCTTGAAAACGCTGAAGTTGAGGTAAAACGCTGGAGTGCTGAGGCGCTGGAAACGCTGAAGATGCTGAAAACGCTGGCTGATGGTACTGTGAGTCCTTTTGCTGGTGCTTAAGGGTACTGTCTTGGTTGAGAGACGACCTCGTAGGTCACTTATATAGGAAGGTGAAGTTGTCAGAGTGAGCAGCGGAAGGTGGAGAGAGAGAGAGAGAGAGAGAGAGAGAGAGAGAGAGAGAATGGTGATGGACACACAAGACACACATGGAAAAGGCTGGCAAGCCCCAATAACTCCAGATGACAAAAACTGTTGTGTACAAGATGGCAAGATATGAATGGGAGAGTGCAGCCCCCCCCTCCTATATATAGGAGAATAGGGAGTGGGTAGGGCAGAACAGAAGCCCCACCGACCATGCACAAAAAACCCATAAATGAGGGAAAATGGAAAAGGACCAGAATAGGTCCGGTCGAGTAAAGCGCTGAGCAAAACCCTAAATGTGCCTGAAGATCCTTGTCCAACAGGTGTACGGGTGGCCAACCCATAACCAAGGGCCAAAGCACGTGACGTCTGTGAAGCCTGTAGGCAGAGTGCGAAGCATCTGGAGATGAAGAATCTAACACCCCCCCTCAACGACAAATGCGGAGTCGCTGCGAAAGAGATGCAACACACCTAGCAAATCTGGAGTGTGAAAAGAAGAAGCGCCAGCCAAACAAAAAAGCCACGAACCGTCCAGTACCAATGTGATGATGACCGAAGCTAGGTCACGCTGATCAAGTCGCAGAAGGAAGCTAATGGAGAGGCTAACAACAAAACAAGTCGTTGAAGAGGATATATGAGGGAAAGATGGAAGACGAGCAGGGAGCTCATCGATGGAGGTCAACAGAAGAGAGAGAGAGACGGAAGAGAGAGAACCCCCCCTGAAGCACAGCACTCTGACACAAAAGGATACAAGGCCAAGGTGGTAAACCGGCAAACTCCAAGTCAAAAAGTGATCTCGATCATAAGAGGGAAGAAGGAGGTGGATGAAACTAGAGGGTGAAGCCATCGGCCTGTGAAGGGCTAGAGATGGCGGTGGCAGACGTCTGTCAAGAAGCCATCCCATCCTCAGGATCTGAATCCTTCTTGCGGTCCCGCCGTCGTTTATAACATTTGGCTGCAAAATGACCTTTCTTTCCACAATAGGCACATAATGTCAGGGCGAGAAGGTGTACAACCAGGTCTAGACTATCCGGGAGCACTACCACCCCTACTGAATGTAGAAACCAATGCAGTAGAACCCGTAGAGGCGTCTGAGGTGGCTCTGTCCTAGATGCGCGAAGCAATCTGCTACACAGTGGGTAAGAGCTCCTCCCAAGTGATAGTAGGGCGCGTGGAGGTAGTAAGTGATAGGAGTAGGGCGCGCGGGAAGCTTGAGCAACAACCGAGTTGCCATGCCCTCGGAAGAGATCTAGTGTCCACAAGCTGCTAGCTGGCTGATGGTACTGTGAGTCCTTTTGCTGGTGCTTAAGGGTACTGTCTTGGTTGAGAGACGACCTCGTAGGTCACTTATATAGGTAGGTGAAGTTGTCAGAGTGAGCAGCGGAAGGTGGAGAGAGAGAGAGAGAGAGAGAGAGAGAGAGAGAGAGAGAGAGAGAGAGAGAGAGAGAGAGAGAGAGAGACAATGGTGATGGACACACAAGACACAGATGGAAAAGGCTGGCAAGCCCCAATAACTCCAGATGACAAAAACTGTTGTGTACAAGATGGCAAGATATGAGTGGGAGAGTGCAGCCCCCCCCTCCTATATATAGGAGAATAGGGAGTGGGTAGGGCAGAACAGAAGCCCCACCGACCATGCACAAAAAACCCATAAATGAGGGAAAATGGAAAAGGACCAGAATAGGTCCGGTCGAGTAAAGCGCTGAGCAAAACCCTAAATGTGCCTGAAGATCCTTGTCCAACAAGTGTACGGGTGGCCAACCCATAACCAAGGGCCAAAGCACGTGACGTCTGTGAAACCTGTAGGCAGAGTGCGAAGCATCTGGAGATGAAGAATCTAACACCCCCCCTCAACGACAAATGCGGAGTCGCTGCGAAAGAAGATGCAACACACCTAGCAAATCTGGAGTGTGAAAAGAAGAAGCGCCAACCAAACAAAAAAGCCACGAACCGTCCAGTACCAATGTGATGATGACCGAAGCTAGGTCAGGCTGATCAAGTCGCAGAAGGAAGCTAATGGAGAGGCTAACAACAAAACAAGTCGCTGAAGAGGATATATGAGGGAAAGATGGAAGACGAGCAGGGAGCTCATCGATGGAGGTCAACAGAAGAGAGAGAGAGACGGAAGAGAGAGAACCCCCCTGAAGCACAGCACTCTGACACAAAAGGATACAAGGCCAAGGTGGTAAACCGGCAAACTCCAAGTCAAAAAGTGATCTCGATCATAAGAGGGAAGAAGGAGGTGGATGAAACTAGAGGGTGAAGCCATCAGCCTGTGAAGGGCTAGAGATGGCGGTGGCAGACGTCTGTCAAGAAGCCATCCCATCCTCAGGATCTGAATCCTTCTTGCGGTCCCGCCGTCGTTTATAACATTTGGCTGCAAAATGACCTTTGTTTCCACAATAGGCACATAATGTCAGGGCGAGAAGGTGTACAACCAGGTCTAGACTATCCGGGAGCACTACCACCCCTACTGAATGTAGAAACCAATGCAGTAGAACCCGTAGAGGCGTCTGAGGTGGCTCTGTCCTAGATGCGCGAAGCAATCTGCTACACAATGGGTAAGAGCTCCTCCCAAGTGATAGTAGGGCGCGTGGAGGTAGTAAGTGATAGGAGTAGGGCGCGCGGGAAGCTTGAGCAACAACCGAGTTGCCATGCCCTCGGAAGAGATCTAGTGTCCACAAGCTGCTAGCTGGCTGATGGTACTGTGAGTCCTTTTGCTGGTGCTTAAGGGTACTGTCTTGGTTGAGAGACGACCTCGTAGGTCACTTATATAGGAAGGTGAAGTTGTCAGAGTGAGCAGCGGAAGGTGGAGAGAGAGAGAGAGAGAGAGAGAGAGAGAGAGAGAGAGAGAGAGACAATGGTGATGGACACACAAGACACACATGGAAAAGGCTGGCAAGCCCCAATAACTCCAGATGACAAAAACTGTTGTGTACAAGATGGCAAGATATGAATGGGAGAGTGCAGCCCCCCCCTCCTATATATAGGAGAATAGGGAGTGGGTAGGGCAGAACAGAAGCCCCACCGACCATGCACAAAAAACCCATAAATGAGGGAAAATGGAAAAGGACCAGAATAGGTCCGGTCGAGTAAAGCGCTGAGCAAAACCCTAAATGTGCCTGAAGATCCTTGTCCAACAGGTGTACGGGTGGCCAACCCATAACCAAGGGCCAAAGCACGTGACGTCTGTGAAACCTGTAGGCAGAGTGCGAAGCATCTGGAGATGAAGAATCTAACACCCCCCCTCAACGACAAATGCGGAGTCGCTGCGAAAGAGATGCAACACACCTAGCAAATCTGGAGTGTGAAAAGAAGAAGCGCCAACCAAACAAAAAAGCCACGAACCGTCCAGTACCAATGTGATGATGACCGAAGCTAGGTCAGGCTGATCAAGTCGCAGAAGGAAGCTAATGGAGAGGCTAACAACAAAACAAGTCGCTGAAGAGGATATATGAGGGAAAGATGGAAGACGAGCAGGGAGCTCATCGATGGAGGTCAACAGAAGAGAGAGAGAGACGGAAGAGAGAGAACCCCCCCTGAAGCACAGCACTCTGACACAAAAGGATACAAGGCCAAGGTGGTAAACCGGCAAACTCCAAGTCAAAAAGTGATCTCGATCATAAGAGGGAAGAAGGAGGTGGATGAAACTAGAGGGTGAAGCCATCAGCCTGTGAAGGGCTAGAGATGGCGGTGGCAGACGTCTGTCAAGAAGCCATCCCATCCTCAGGATCTGAATCCTTCTTGCGGTCCCGCCGTCGTTTATAACATTTGGCTGCAAAATGACCTTTCTTTCCACAATAGGCACATAATGTCAGGGCGAGAAGGTGTACAACCAAGTCTAGACTATCCGGGAGCACTACCACCCCTACTGAATGTAGAAACCAATGCAGTAGAACCCGTAGAGGCATCTGAGGTGGCTCTGTCCTAGATGCGCGAAGCAATCTGCTACACAGTGGGTAAGAGCTCCTCCCAAGTGATAGTAGGGCGCGTGGAGGTAGTAAGTGATAGGAGTAGGGCGCGCGGGAAGCTTGAGCAACAACCGAGTTGCCATGCCCTTGGAAGAGATCTAGTGTCCACAAGCTGCTAGCTCATCACGGAGCAGAAGCATGCGGGATATGAAGTCCTGGATAGTCGAAAATGACGAGACCTTTAAGTCCATCAAAGTCTTTTCCAGAGCGAGAATCCTTCTGGGTGTCTTCACCTCGTACATGTCGCAAAGGAAACCCCATACCTCATGTGCAGTGGTGTGAGAGCGTAAAGATGTCAACACGCTATCCGCACAGTTGATGAGTAAGAAAGAGTCAACTCTGCGATGGTTCAGAATCCACTAATCCACCATAGCCTGTGTAACCACAATACCTGATCCGCCAGAAGCAGTACCATGAGAAGAAGTAGATGAGGAGCCATTACTTGTAACTACAGAAGAAGTGGTAGCTGATGATGTCGATGCAGGAGCACCAGATGGAGGAGCAAGGCCGAGACACGTGGCATTGGCAAGATTGGTAAGCCGGTCCCAAAGGTCAAACTGCATAAGCATCACCATGATCTTCACCTTTTAGACAACAAAGTTGGAACCGTTAAGCTTTTCGCCGGGAGGAAAGATGGGCATGGCTGGGAGTGTTGCCATAGATACAAACAAAAAATCAGCAGAGAAGTCTCGTGTGTAAAATCAGAAGTAAAGGTAAGGATAGGATCAGATAGAACGCCAGAAGACCGCGAAGTAGGGGGTACGTGACGGGAGAGGCAAGGGAAACCCGAAGGGGTGCCGATGAAGCAAAGTCGAGGTGCTGTCCAAACCTGAAATCGCAGCAAAAGGGAGCTTGAATCACCGCAAGAACGCAGGGGTTTGAGCAAAAACGCCAGGTGATGAACACCGGATGCCGAGGTTGGTAGGTGAGGGCTGTAAATGCACCAAAGAGGCTGAAAATCTGCAGGTTAAGTGATCGAAAATCGCTGGCAATAGTCACAACTGTTCAGCTTCCAAGCAGGAAGATCAAGGGGCAAGGAGCGGGGCTCCGGCTATCCAAGATCAGCAAGTAGAGAAGGCTGATGGAGAGGGTAAAAAAAAAAGATGGTCGAATGGTGTCCTGGCTGCCACAAAAAAAACGCTAGGAATACTTGTTGCTGTCCTGCCCAAAAAACGCTAGGGATTAGTGCTGAAAAACGCAGATCAGTGGGTTGTCGTCCTGCAAAAAAACCCTAGATCCACAAGCTCGCTGAAAAATGCTGATGCAAGGGAGTCCCTCCTGCAAAAAAAACGCTAGGCCAAGGATGGGAAAAACGCAAGGCAGAGGAGAGGGCAGGTGGTGGCAATGAGGCAGAGGGAGGGAGGGCAAGAGCAGAGGCTGCAGAAGATGATGCAGATCCACAAAACGCTAGGGCTGAAGCAAAAAACGCTGATCCAAAAAAAACGCTAGTAGATCTGAGCAAATCTTCACGATGAAAATCTCCGCAGTGTCCTCCCAGGTGAAGGAGATGCCTGATCCAAGCCTAGAGCTCTAATACCATGTCAGAGTGAGCAGCGGAAGGTGGAGAGAGAGAGAGAGAGAGAGAGAGAGAGAGAGAGAGAGAGAGAGAGAGAGAGAGAATGGCGATGGACACACAAGAGACAAATGGAAAAGGCTGGCAAGCCCCAATAACTCCAGATGGCAAAAACCGTTGTGTACAAGATGGCAAGATATGAATGGGAGAGTGCATCCCCCCCCCCTATATATAGGAGAATAGAGAGTAGGTAGGGCAGACCAGAAGCCCCAACGACCATGCACAAAAACCCATAAATGAGGAAAAAATGAAAAAGGACCAGAATAGGTCCGGCCGTGCAAAGTGTTGAGCAAAACCCTACATGTGTCTGAAGATCCCTGTCCAGCAGGTGTACGGGTGGCCAGCTCACAACCAAGGGCCAGTGCACGTGATGTGTGTGAAGCCTGTAGGCAAGGTGCGAAGCATCTGGAGATGAAGAATCTAACAGAAGTTGGGTCGAGCACTGTATTACTAAGCGTCCACAATGATGGAAAATAAAGCTAAAATGTCGCTTATTAATAAATTGATGAACTATTAATAAGAGGTGAAATGTTATGTGGAGCGCAAGTGATTGATGGTGTGTGCTCAGGATGAGTGCTTAGTGCATACTCAAGGTTCATTTTTATTGAATGAGAGAGTTCCTTTTACTTCATGAGAATTGTGCGATAGACTAGAGAGAAAGAGAATGATATTGTGAGTGAAGGTTCTGTGAGCGAGAGAGAGAGCGAGAAGACTACACATGGGGTCCCAAACCCCCCTCTCTACCGCTAGAGAGGTATTTGCTTTAGATTGCACAAATGTTGTTACAATGTTTTAGATGCTAAGATGTTGACGAGGACTTGATGTAGATGATGGGTTGTTCTGCGAGGCTAAGGACTGGATGCTGAAAACGCCAAGGGTTCTGAGGGCTAGAATCTGCAACTTGCTAGCGATAAGGGCTGAAATTGATGGTTGAAAGCGCAGAAGGCTAAAAAACGCTGAAGACCTAAGGTCGCGAAGTCGGGTAGTCGGTGGAATGGTTTCCTCTGCACTGGATTCATTGCAAGAAGCAATGTGTGATGTGGAAAAAGGGATCGGATACTTCGTAGAAGAAGAATCCTCTGAGCTTTGATACCAACGTAATAGACTTGGACACCCCAAGCGAAAGATCTATAGCAACAACACAAGAGAAATTTGCAAACAATTAAACTGAACTTGAACGAGAGAGAGAAAGAGAGAGAGTCGACATGAAGCAGCGGAGTTCCACCTCTAGATGCATTGGCCCCAAAGATTGGCGCCCTTTCCCAGTATTTCTTTATTATTATGCTTCACAAGGTACAATGTCTGAGCGTCCTCTCTCTGCAGTGCTCCCAAGCTAATCTGCTAGTGAAGAGGCCTTGGCAACTTATTTAAAAGCCCCTAGCCAAAAGCATACAAGTGAAAAGCCCTGCCCCAAAAGCTTCTACTCCAAAAGCTAGCGACCAAAGGGCTGTCCGTAAATCAAGGAAATTCGTACAGTTGCCGCGTCAGCATGTTCCGCGTTTTTGGGAACGTTCGTACAGCTAGCTGCGTGAACAATTTTCAATAGTTCCTTTATTTAGGGTTTTAGGCCCCTCGATCAATCTCTATGAGTTGGGAGAGGTTAGGCTCAAAAACCTAACCCCTTTGGGCCTCTCGGCCAATATCTGTAAGTAAAGGGTCATGCCACATCATAAGTTTGTGACACAATCTATTTAGACCTTTTAAGGGTGAGGTGCCAAAGGACAAGGGGCCAGGGGAGTAAACTAAGGAGATTCTTATACCGGATTAAATTCTAGCACACAAGGCAAGGAAAGTGAAGGATAAGCTCGTCCACATATAATTGGTCCACTACAAGAATTATCCAATCTTGATGCAAAGTGGATGGAGGAGGAGAACCTGGCAGATACTCCTCAAATACTAGAGCTTTACCTTGAGATTTTTGGTCTAGTTCCGACTATTTCAGAAGTGCACGTTGAATCAACGGGTAGAATCTGGTGCGATGAGTGTTGCTCAAGAAGGGAGGCACTCCGGTCCTTTGTCACAAATTGGTCAAAAAAAATTTAGCGTCAACCGATTCCTCTCTAAGATTTTTGAAGGTGCTGACAGTGTGACAACGTGCTTGGGCAGTTATTTAAAGCAATCATATGTGACGTCTGTCACATTGTATTACAAGAAAATGGCAGAATATGGCAAATAACCTATAAGCAAAGCACATTATAGCTTACAATTATGAGACAAGTATGGTGTGTGTCGGCATAAACAAGAGCATTTAGCTAGCAATTACACATGGTCTTTGGATTCACATAACCTACATTTATTAAGCAATATGTTTGTTTGATAGCAAATTGGAAAGGAATGCACGACATAGGATTGAGATTAAGAGGCAGTGTTTAAATGACAAGCTCAAATGTATGACTCGCACGAATAAAGGTTGCCTACATTGAACATCATTGTACAAACATTTAACAGTATGAGTGCGACATTGCATCACCTACATAGTCACATTATAGAGCATGTCAATCGACTTCACGTAGCCACCAGGTTTTGACAGGTGAAGAATTCTAACAAACAGATTTGGCCTCAATTTCCTTGCATGACGGAATGTCTCTTCCTATGAGTGTCCGTAAATTTTCAATTTCCCTCCTTCAAGTACATCCACACAAAGGTGAAAAACTTGGTACAAGTTTTCGGCGCCTTGCAATCCTTTCACATTTGTGAAGCTGAAAAGTCTATAGATGTCTTTGGTAGTTGACAACACTCAACATCAGTAAAATCCACATCAAAAAGGCTTTAATTGCAAGTGCCCATTTCCTAGAGCATGATAAACATATTCCAAGGCTTATGCTCTAGAGCATTAAGATTCAGATCAAATGGGAAAAACCCATTGTATATCTCTATATGACAGTAGCCCAAGAGCAATACAGAAATCCTCTATCTAACCTGATGTTGCACGCTCAAGCATACTATAACCATGCTTGCACAGATATGCATGTTGCTTGCATTTACGCTAGGAATTGCGTTGTCCCATCGAGTGAAACATAAAAAGTGGCTTTCACCAAACCCTATTTTACTACAGAAAAATACGCTCCAAGGCGCCATTCTGGCATTCCGCAATGGTGTCTTCTAGGTCAACGCAATCTCGATGACGACAGACAGAATGAATCATTTCTTAGAGAACATAAAATTGATGTGAGAGCAAATGGACCTGCAGAAGAAGAACGCAGATGATGATTCAGCAGGTGTCTGTGGCAATGGAGATATTTTGCGTGGTCTCGTGCCGGCTGCGCTTCGAAAAGCCACGACCTCCCCGCGTTGTTATGGAAACTAGATAAGTTTCTTCTGCACAAATTAAATTTGCAAAGAGTTCCCTCTCTCTCACTCTCACACACACACACATTGATCTAAAACAAAACGTGGCATTTGTGAAAAAAATATTACAATGTACATGCAGTGAGACTCGAGAGCATTCCTTCAGTTACTTTTGCAATTTGACTATGGGCCAACTTTGAGAAGCACTTAAGACAGGTTAAACTGTATTGTTCATGCTTCTTAAACAAAATTCAATTAAAGCGTGCTTGTTCATTGAGACATTGCATTTCATAGCAACACTACAAGATCTATGTGCGTGTCTATGTACAATATCTAACAAAAGAAGGGAAAAGGAGTCTTTGTCAATCGAAATGCAAAGCTTTGTGTTATGAAAACATAACTTTCAACTTTTATCCTCATGTTAGTACCTTGAAGACACAAATTGATTGTTAGCCTAAATTGATGATGGAGTCCTTGAGCCAAATAGAATGTTTGCATGTAAGTCTTAGGGTTAATGTCTTTTCTTTTGGTCACAAATCTTGGATAGTTACCATACTCTTACTTGAGTTGGTTGATCCTTGATCAAAGGGGACTAACTTGGGAATGCTTTGCTCTATGTACCTAACCCGCTTCGAGCTTTGAAAATCACAATTTATGTCATCTCTTGTTTTAGTTGTCAATATATATGTCTTTCCTTTAACCAATCCTCTCAATTAAGAATGCTTCAACTGTGTGTGTACTAGCAATCTCCAACAAGTAGTATCAAAGCCTAACCTTCATGGCATAGAATGCAACATTCAAAATTAGGGTAGTGCAAGGCCCACTTAGAATCTCATTAGCATGGCCATAAAGCCTTTCATATATCTTAGCTTGAGATAGATACTAGCTAGGAACAAAAGTTTTAAAGCACAAAGGGTGAGTTTTATTTTTACCAAAGTTTATCATAATTTAGTAAGTCCTTTTAGCAAGTGGGATGTAGCCCCAGGTCATCTTCATAAGCCTCCAAAGTTTGTGCAAAGGTTTTCCACCCAAGATAATCAATTAAAAGGTAAGTTTATGGTTTTTATCAAATTAAAGAAAAAAGCTAAAGACTAAGATTAGATCAACCCTTCCACATTTAATAAGTTGACTCTAGTCTTTGTTTATTAAGCTTGCCTAGGCCACATGTCCAAGGTAGCACATGCTTGCTTTGTGTGAACTTAATCAAGTGTGTGTGATGTATCCCCTTGCCAAGATGAGTCCTAAGAAGGAGGGGGCAAGTTCTAGCATGCAAGGCAAGAGGGACAAGTGTTGGTGGAACATATTTGAGTTGCATTAGGAGGTCTTCCCACCTCATTGGTCAAGTGTGAAGCATTCTATTAAGTCTAGTTGCACACTTGCATAGTTATAAAAGAGAGGGATCATTGCATTTTTGAGGCTCTTGCTCCTCTCACAAACTCTCTCAAGTGCCCAAGTTGGCAAAGCAAGCTCTCTCTCTCTCTCTCTCTCTCTCTCTCTCTCTCTCTCTCACACACACACACACACACACACATGGGAGCTCTAGAGACGGGCTCTATGATGAAGCTCTTGGCTATGGATGCAAATCCAAGCCAATGAATGTGTCTTTTTCGCCATCTCTAATATTCTATTACTAAGCTATGCTAAGAGCTTGCCTATGAGCAAGTGTACACAGACTACCAATTCTCTTGCTTGAAAAATACTTCTCTCCACCTTCATCTTTCTCTTTCCTCGCAATTCCTTTCTCCCTGTTGGGGTGTTTAGGGTTTGGGAAGGATGGTTATACCATGGAATCTTGAAGACACCATCTTCCTGATTCAAGCAAGACTCTGCAAGAGCACAAACATGTATTATAACAAATCTCTCGTTTGAGAGAATCATAATAAAAGTCGTTTTGGAGGGGGAACCAGCTCCAAGCAAATATGATCCTCATTGAGTTGTCAATTTTAATTGGTTATTGTCGTTGAATTATGTGCATAGTTAAAGTGTTTTGGATGTGTATTTGTCTAAAGGAATCAGCCCGACACAACCTATGTTATCCTTGCTTTGTCTCTCTTAAGGAAAACTCTCTCCTTTCATAGTTAGTTTCCACTGAATCTAAAAGTAAGTATTAGATCCTCTAAAATTGGTATTAGAGCTGAGGTTTCCATGTCCTTGCCTAAGAAAAGAGGTCCTTGACTAATCTATGAAAGGTTGGAGTTGTTCATTGCAATAGGGTAAGTGGTACTAGGATTTATTAACTTGGTTGGTATGCATATTTAAAGGGTACACCATCGGGAACTATGGTCTTAATAATGGAGTCTTCCAGGACTTGTCTACAACTTAACCATTCTTGAGCTATTAACAAACTTGATAGGAATCGGTGCCAACCTCGCACTGTTAAACCCACTTCACTACTCTTTGCAATTAACTATATTCTAAACCACGGGTGTAGTTACTCGAGTGTTGATTTTCAAGGGATAAGAGGAGTGGTAGCCAAAGTTTTGGAGGTACCAAAGAAAGAGTTAGCATACACATATGAGAAAATTTAATCATGACAAATCCAAATTGAAGCTCTTCAAGCCCAAGTTCTCTCAAGTACCCAAGAATAGAGAATTCTAGCGAGGCCTCCCCAAAAGAGGAATCTCTTTGGGTAATGAAGAGGAGATACTGGAAGGACCTCCAAGGCAATCTGTTCAAGAAAAAGAAATGCACCTTGAACTTTCAAGGGAGAGGTATGAAAGTGACAATCCACCACCTCTGAAAGTGATGCTGCCCCAAGGAGACAGTGGGCATGACGTTCACCTACTCCTCCCAAAAAGAAGAGGAAGTCATCAAGCACTCCCTCCCATGCTAATTTGAAAAAGGGAGAAAGAAATCCAAGTAAGAGGAAACAAAGAAAGCGGTCACCATCTTTGCCTTCTTCCTCTTCATCATCATCACTCACCATCTCCTGACACAGAGGATTTCAGAATGTGCATACAAATCTATACGGCATGAGCTAACTAATGACTTTATATTGTAATTCTTATTGTGAAAATTCATGGTTGGAGGAGATGACTTCTGTCTTGCTCTTGGTCCAATTTGTGATTGGTATGTTCTATGGATTGCGAATGATATAAGCTGACACCCAATTGTTATGGTTGATGAATTCCATGTTTTAATAGACGGGCTTGAAGCCACGGTGTGCATACAAAAGTGATAAACTTGTCATCAACCCACTTTGTAGGGATCTCAATTTATTCCAAAGAACAAGTTGTTAAAAATTCCTAATAACAAAAAAGCTCTCTCTTGAAGGCACAAACTCCCACAGCGTAGAGAGATTTTGCAGTGCATACACTACAGTAGTAGATGTATTAGAAAAAGTTTCTTCAAAAGCTTCCTCCAAAAGCTCTCTCCATTCCCACCCGCACTTATCTGAGGAGATGAGTGAGTATGTCAACTCACAAAGACCTAAAACTATTACAGAGGTCATACCTCATACTATGGTTGCTTCAAGGATTCATTCACAACAAGGGACCAATAAGGGTTCTAAGCCAATGGAAGCCAAAGAATCAACTGAGTCAAACGGGAAGTACAATGCGACGCAGAATTCTCCCAAGGCTAACAACAACAACAAAGAAAAGGCAAAAGAAAAGAGCTACAAAGGTAAATAATAAACTTTCTGGTGAAGAGGTTGAACGTTATCATAAAGATAACAAGTGTTTCAAGTTTGGAGAGCAAGGTCATATTTCTCTTGCATGTCCCAAGAGAAGTGAACGTAATGACCCTCCTAGAGCCACCATGGTGGAAGCTCAAAAGAGGAAGGCCATTGTAAAGAAGCACTACAATCTTATGCTTGGGGAAAAGTAAGAGAGAATGATGCTTTCATATTTTTTGACCCTGGATCTACCCACAAATCTATTTCTATTGAGCAAGCTACCAAGCTAGGAATTCATGACTTTGAGATGGGATATGTGTTGGAGCAGTGGCTAGGGAGGATGGATCCGAAAAGCCATGGCGAGGTGCAACGTGCAGAAAAGTAGAGAACGAGAGAGAGGGAGAGATTAGTCGACCAAAAAGAAACACAACATTATATTATTTTTTATTGATTTGCAAAGCCTTTACATATATAAACCTTTCCCATGCATATTCCATTAGAACCTAGACTACAACTGCATGATATAAGAGAAGTTTCCCACGAAAATTGGGTTGCCTTGAATATCCAACACCCCCCCCCCATCAAGCCCAAACCACTGACAATGGACTCGAGACAGACCATGGCACAATTCAATCACCTGAAACTACGAGTAGAAGCCTCCCCCCCCCCCTCTCCTGATAAAAACATAGGTGTGTGTGAGCACTTCCCTCAAACAACTATCAGTGTGAGACAACCAGAACTCAGAACCAAACATAAAAGGGCAGTCTTACCATTGATGTGTGGCAGTGTCTATAACCGTACATTTTATTGACGAGTGGCTTTTGAAAACTATAGGACATCACTATATACGAGAAGCATCGGTGCTTCACCATCTTCATCACTTTCAACCATGTTGATCTGTTGTTTATTCTTCTTAAAACACTTATCCGAAGGATGATTAGACTTTCCACAGTGGATGCAAGGATTTTTGTTGAAACAATCCCTTCATTTGATGATTGCTGCGGCCACATATTGCACAAGGTCTAGTGCTGGTAGTAGGTTTGGTTAAAGTTACAGTTCTGGTTGAAGTTGCAGTCAAAGTGCAACCACCGGCTACATATGCACTAGATATGGAAGAACTAACATGAGGTACTCATTTCTCTTCTTCCTACAGTGAATTAACAATACCGTCCAAAGAAGGCAACAGATCCCTCTCCATTAAAATAGTTACAATTTGACAAAATTCTGTAGGTATGCTATTAAGAAAAACAGTTATAAGATCTTCATCTGGCACAAGGGCTTTAGCATAAATCAACTGAGTACAAATGCTTTTCAATCTGTTAGCTAAAGCTGCAATATTCTCATCATCAGGCATGGAAAGATAATACATGTCCATTTTAAGGCTCATTTTGGAGTACTTGGCTTTAGGACCAAATATTTTCTCTAATTCCACCCAAGCAACATTTGACGATTGCACATTATCCAAATAATGAATAAACACATATGCGAGAGATGTCAGAATAATACATAGTGCTTGCTCGTCCTTGCGTTGTTGGTTGACAGACAGCGCTCTCGTAACAGCAACGGATGTGCCTGCTTCGTCTGTTGATAGGGGCTTGACCACGCTCCAGATATTCTTGCACATTAGATAGCCTTTCACTTTAATTTTCCAGGTATGAAAGTCGAAACCATTGAATTTATCCACCTTTGATGCCATGTTGAATCGATAAAAAAGGGAAGCTTGACGATGAAGACTGTTATCGAATGAATTGGATTTTCCACAAGGTTGCTCACTTCGCTTGCAGCAGCAGGCAGAGGAGGCCAAATTAGGAGAAGCTGACGTGTTGAAATTTCATCACAAGGCCTAGACAAACAGGTTGATGGCGATTGTGCCCGATTTCATGCAGGTTGATGGTGATTGTGCCTGATTTCATGCAGGTCAATGAGCTCCTTGTCTCTCTCACATGCGGTAGCTCCCGCACCGTATCGAGTCAGCCGAGGCCACCAAGCAAAGCTAGGATCTGATACCAGTTGTTGGAGCAGTGGCTAGGGAGGATGGAGCCGAAAAGCCATGGCGAGGTGCAGCGTGCAGAAAAGTAGAGAATGAGAGAGAGGGAGAGAGTAGTCAAACAAAAAGAAACATAACACTATATTATTTTTTGATTGGTTTGCAAAGCCTTTACATATATAAACCTTTCCCATGCATACTCCAGTAGAACCTGAGCTACAAGTGTGTGATACAACAGAAGTTCCCACGGAAATTGGGCTTGCCTTTAATACCCAACAAGATGTTGTACAAGTAAATTGACTTTCAAAGGGCAAGAAGTCTAAGTCACTCCGTTGATTGGGAAGTTAAGGCTCCATGTGCAAAGCTATGTTGATAAAGAAGATTTCTTCATCTCTCCACTCAAGCATGAAGATGTTATCCTAAGGGCAGTTTCCAGAGAGAAAAGTCCTCTTTTCCTATCGAGGCAAGGATGTTGCACTATATGTTAATAGTGCGGGCAACACTATATCTCTTGTATAGACTCAAACTTTAGACAAAGTAATGAAAATCTCTCTTTCTTGTTACATAGATTTGGTCAAGGAGTCTAAGAAAGATGCATGTGTTCCTAATGAAGTTAAAGATGAAATTAAAGAAGAGCTAGAACTTTCTAGTTTTGTGAATGAGTTTTAAGGGGTTTACGAATGACATTCCCAGAGAGCTACCTCCCAAAAAGGGACAAGATTATCATTCCATAGAACTTATACCTCGTAGCTCACCTTCTAATGAGCCTTGTTATCTAGTCTCATTGGCTTAGCAAGAGGAGATTATGAGGCAAGTGAACGAGCTTGTGGAAAAAGGGATGGTCATGCCTAGTTCATCTCCATTTTGTTCACTCATTCTATTAGTACAAAAGAATGATGATACTTATAAAATGTGTGTGAACTAAAGTGGCTATCACTAGATAAGGATAGAGTGTGAAGATATTCATAAGACGACCTTTCAAACAACTTTTGGCCTATATGAATTCTTACTACTCTCTTTTGGACTTACCAATGTGTCGGCTACATTTAATTGAATGATGGAAAGACTCTTCAGACCTCATCAAATCTTCATGAGAGTGTTCCTCGATGAGATTATTATCTACTCAAAGACTAATGAGGAACACAAGAAGCATCTAAAGGTAATATTTCAAGTTTTGAGAGATAATGAGCTTTACATTAATCAAAAGAAAAGTGGTTTTTTAAAAAGAGATTCAGTATTTAGATCATATTATCTCTCAAGCAGGGATACCAATGGACCCTACAAAGTTGGAGGTAATAAAAGAATGGCCTATACCAATGAATCTACACAAATTAAAAAGCTTTATAGGAATGTGTGCATACTTCATAGAAAACTTTTCACTCATAGCATGCCCATTGTATGAGAAGAAGGTTTAATTTTTATGGACTGCAAAAGAGAATGCAGCTTTTCAACTCGTGCTAATATTACGAGACCTTTCAAAGCCTTTTCAAGTCTCGTGTGATGCTTGTGGACAATGCCTTGGAGCTGTTTTGCTTCAAGAAGGGAATGCCATAGCATACAAAAGTAGGAGATTGGATGACCAAGAAAAGAATCTAGGCATATATGAAAAAGATCTTTTAGCTATCGTACATGCTCTAGATGCTTGGAAGCGTTATCTCCTAGGAACTCCATTTGTTTTGCACACAAACCATCAAACTCCTCAATACTTTTTTGACGCAAACTAAATTGACTGATAAGCAAATGAGGTGGGAAAACATTCTCTCACATTTTAATTTTCATATTGCTCACATATCTGGTAAGCACAACCAAGTGGTTGATGCACTTTCACGAAGGCCAAGGGTGAATGCTATATCAATAGCTACTTACAATGATCTATCCTCTATGATAGATGAGTACGCTATGGATCTAAACTTAAAACATGTAATGTCAGCTATTACACTAGGGAAGAAAGAGGAACCATACAATGTGCAAGATGGTTATCTTCTGCATTGCAACAGATTATGCATTACACACAGTTTACGTGAAAAGGTTATGTACGAATCTTATGTTCCACCTTATGCGGGACATAGAGGGATTCAAGCTACTCTCAAGGAAGTAGAGATGTACTTTTATTGGCCAACAATGAAGGCAAACATATTGGACTATGTTGCCAAATGCGGTGTATGTCAAAAGATAAAATATGATAGAGAGAAGCAGCATGGCTTGCTTCAGCCATTGCCTATACTTGATTCCCCATGGAAAAGTATATCCATAGACTTCATCTTTGGATTACCCAAGTCCATACATGGAAATACAAGAATATGGACAATAGTAGAACGATTTAGCAAGCAAGTGTATTTTATGCCCATCAAAAATTCTATTGAAGCACACCAAATGGACACCCTTTTTATCTCACAGGTTTTTAAGTACCATGGCTTACCGACGTCTATAGTATCTGATAGAGATCCAAGAATGACCAGTAATTTTGGAAGGGTCTCTTGAGAATTTGGGTACTAAGTTGAATTTATCCTCAGCCTATCACTCACAAACGGATGGCCAAAGTGAGATAGAAAATTCAATTATCATTGATCTCCTTAAAGCCTATGTCAGGGAAGTAGATCAAAGTATTTACCTAGTAGAGTATGTGTACAATAAGATTGTCCATACTTCTACAAGAAAGGCACCCTTTGAGGTAATTGAAGGAATACCACAACTCCCATTGATAGTCAAGACACTTGGGAACATATTTCCTGCTTATGAGTATAGCAGAGATCTTAAGAATCTTTTTGAAAGATCAAAGAAGCTATATCCATCGTGCAACATAAGCAAAAGGGTGATGCTGATAAGCATAGACGAGCCTTGACCTTCAAAGAATCTTTTCAAAAGATCAAAGAAGCTATATTCATCACGCAACAGAAATAAAAGGCTGATGTTGATAAGCATAGATGAGCCTTGACCTTCAAAGAAAATGATTGGGTATTGGTCAAGTTTCCAAAAGCACGCATAAGTCACACTACATGCAAAGGAACACAAGGATGCCCAACGGGTCACCAGAAATATTATACTAAGTTAGCAAAAAGATATTATGGCCCATTTCAAATTCTTAAGCCTATCAATGAAACAACTTAGAAAAGGTTACCAAGTACCTTGCTCATTCATAATGCTTTTCATGTGAGCCTCTTGAAACCTTATAAGGGAGAGCCACCCAAAGAACTAGTAAGTGAAGAACCACCTGAGTTTGATGATTAAGAAGAGATTTTGCAGGCAGAAAGCATCCTATGACATGAAGACAAGGTTTTAAGAAGTGGTAAGATTGTTCAATGATATCTTGTCAAATTTAAGAATTATCCTTTTGAAGATGCAAGGTGGATGCAAGACAACTAGCTAAAGGATAATGTAGTCGTTAAAAAGGTGAGATTCTTTGTAAATGAGAATGGAAAATAATGTATTTATTGCAGTCGACAGGTGGAAAAAGCTAAGGCATATATGAAAGAACATCACATTTATGTAGATTCAATTATTTAAGTGCTCTTTATGAGCTATAAAAAATATTGTGTCCGGTCGGGCAATCTGTACTCACTTTGAGCATTCAAGAAATCTATAAATAAATATGTGCAAAAGAAAAAATCTCACTCTTGCATGTGGGGAGATTGCACCCAGTGCTTGTGTCTTTCTTCTCTCCTCTTCTCTCTTGCCGTGTGGTGTAGCACTCCGGGGTGCATGAGCCATAAAGAGGTGCCTTATGCAAGGTCATGTAAGGGGCCCTACATATGCATACTTAGTCAATGCATGTGAAATTTGATGTTGTGCAAGAGGCGGGTTTTAAGCAGATTGCTTAAGGGCATTCGATGGTGAGGTTCACCTGTGTGGTTGTTAATGAGCGTTTACCATTTAGTAATCATTTTATCTCAGTAGCTCGTTGACAAATTGTTGAAGGGTTGTGTCTGTTTGACGGAAATTGTGATTGAGTAATAGGTTGCCATACCTTGGAAGAGTGCTGAGGTGGTCGATACACGTCTGAGTTAGATATTTCTTTCGGCAATCCTTGTTGCTTTGGAACCCACTTCTGTTTTATGTTTGTGGCATGTTCTTGGGCTTTGGTATCCACTTTGTTGTGCCCTAGAATATTCGTGGCTTTGGAAGTGTAGTCCACTTGACATTCTGAATTGTAGTATTTATGGAAGTAGATTGTTTTCACTGTTTTGGAAATGGTAGTTGAGCTTTGGGGATCCAAACAAAGTTTCCTTGAATCTGTGGAGTTTATTTAGGTATCCAAATCTGCCATGTAGTCTGTGCTTTGGTTGACTTTGGCTTTACATGATCACTTGGCTGTTCAGGTATCCACATTTGCTTTGTTTTTGAGGTGCTCTTGATGATAGGTGGTTGTGCCTCCATGACTTGTACTGAAGGGAGTGGACAACTTGCAGCTCCATTTTCAAGGCTATCACTAGACCCAATAGCTATAGTGGCATGTATTGGTTGTTGCATCTCTATTGCGGTCACACTGTTGGATTCATTTTGGTTTTTGATGTAGACCTTCTTGAAAAGATACATGGTATCTTCCGTGGAAGCAAAATTGACATACTATACCCGATTTCTAGCTGTAAAATGCACCTTGTTGTCATACCATTATATAAACATGTTGTATTTGCGTTGCCATGGTGTGCCCATTATTAGTTGATTATTCGAGGCATCTTGTGGTAGTATAAAAAAGTTATGGGGGCATTCATATCCATTGATGTGTATTGTGAGCTCCACAAAACCTGTAGCAATATTGATAGCTCACTGAATCCTCTAAATGTTCATTCCAAAGGTTGCAGGAACAATTTTGGTATTTTCTAGTATAAATTTCAATTGATTGTAGTCAAATGAGCACCAGAGTTGACCAATGCATGGATATGTACCAACTCTGCTACTAGCTTTACAAAAATGTATGGGGCCACATTTTCTTCATCCTCCCCAATGCTTGTAATCTAATGGATCCGCACGGTATTATGAGTCACAAGCTGCCCTTTTCTTTGTTTTCTTTTCACTGCTCTCTCTCTGGCTTCTCAATGTACCTATTGAATCTCAAGCTCTTGCTTTACTTTCCCGATTCTTGCTGCATGTGCCCTTTTGAGCATCTCTTGCATCAGTGGAAAGTGATATTTTTAAAGCTTGCATCCACTTATCCAGTTTGGAATTTCCTATCCATCCAATTTTGCAAGCTTAATGGCCCTACTCGGTGATATGGAATGAATCACGAAGGGTCCCATTCCTTGCCTTTTCAAGTTTTTTTTGTTTGTTGCTTAAGAGTATAGAAAAACACATAATCCCCTGGTGCAAAGTCTTTGGATTTTACATGCTTGTCATGAAACTCTTTCATGCATCGTTTTTGGCCGGATCTTGTGACTACTACCTTTGAGGTCATCTAGACACTTAAACGATTCATGTCCAGTCCATTCAAGTTTAATGGCTATCTGAAAGGTTGGAATTAGAAACTCTATGGGTAATATTGCACTAAGTCCAAGCACCGTGTTATAAGGTGTAGTCCTTAAAATACTTTTGTATGCAACTTTATAAGGCCAAACAATAGAGTGCAACTTTAGATCCCAATCCAATCTACTGTTGTTTACAATTTTAGTGAGAATTGTGCACAAGACTTTGTTGGAGCTCTCGGCTTGACCATTCGCTTGTGGGTGATACAGGGCCAATTTTCTATATATGATCATGAATTCATCAAGCAAGTACTCAATGAATTTGTTAACAAAGTGTGTCCCGTGATCACTAAAAATCTTGATAGGAAAACCGTACCGTGTGCAAACACTTTCATACAAGAATTGTGCTATGGTGCGTTCATCATTTTCTTGTGTGGATTTAGCTTCAACCCACTTGGTCAAATATTTTAGTGAGAATTGTGCACAAGACTTTGTTGTAGCTCTCGGCTTGACCATTAGCTTGTGGGTGATACGGGGCCAATTTTCTATATATGATCATGAATTCATCAAGCAAGTACTCAATGAATTTGTTAACAAAGTGTGTCCCGTGATCACTAACAATCTTGATAGGAAAACCGTACCGTGTGCAAACACTTTCATACAAGAATTGCGCTATGGTGCGTTCATCATTTTCTTGTGTGGATTTAGCTTCAACCCACTTGGTCAAATATTCTGTAACTACTATAATATATTTTGCATGAGTTTTGTAAGCTGATGGTGCTATGGGATCCGCAAAATCTAGACTCCACTTGGAAAATGCGCGTGCTCCTATCATTGGTCTCATCGGCTTTTTAATTGGAACTTTTGTTCTTTGACACATCACACCGCTTCACAAATGCTTCAACATCCATGAAGAGTGTAGGCCACAAAATTGTAGCAAACATTATAGCTTTAACCATTCCTTCAGCTAAAAAATGACCTCCCGCTTGCCCTAAATGTGCTTCCTGCTAGATTGATATGTACTCACTTTTGATGCACAAGTTTGAGTTGATTATCTTTGCAACATTTGTACAATTGGTTTCCAATCAATCCATACGACTGTGCTTCAGTTTAATTGCTTTCATCCTTGTTTTGGACATATTCGTAGGAAAAGGAACCTGGTTGAAACAATCCACAAAATACTTACTCCAATGTGGTGCTATATTCACTTGGAACAGTGCAGTGTACTCCTCAAGGGTGCTTCCTGCACATGATTTGCAATTCTTAACACACATGTGTGAGTCAAATTTCATATTAGGCCAAAAAACTCCCATTCTCCTCAAATTTTGATATGTTTTGATTTTCCCATGATGAATAAAATCCATTGTGACATGTGATTCCTTCAGATACAAAGGAATTTGATTGGCTTCTATGCACAACTGTAAGATGCCGTACGAACCCCTATGATAAAGTCATCTGCTAAGCAGTTGAAAAGGAGTGCTTTGCGTGATCAAGCATCTCTCAACTAATTTTTTTGATCTATTGACAATTTTCCTATAGACAGTAGTGGAATTATATTCTCACTCCATCTGGGTATCATTTCTAGGTTAAAGAGATATGCATCTCACAAATCATATCCAACTCCGACAGGGTTCTCTCCATTTAGTAACCTAGAATTGATCGGCTCATTGATACCCTTTTTTGCCAAAATTGTGAAATCAAATTGAAGCAAGATGATGAACCATCTCACTACTCGGCCCATGTTGCATGGCTTGTTGACCAGATACAACAATGCTTGGCGATCCACAAAGAAAATGAATTGATTGACTAGGAGATAATGCCAAAATTCCTTCACAGCATAAACCATTCCCAATCCTTCCCTTTCAGTAGTTGTGCAATTCCCTTTCACCAGTGTTCAGTTGACGGTTGGCATAGCATATTGGAAAGTCCAATATGCTATGCCAGGACACATCTAATAGCAAAAGCAAAGGCATCTACATGCACATGAAAGATTTTTCTCCAGCTTGGTTCTTTGAGGATTGATGCTGATACCAATGCTTGCTTCAACTTTTGAAACGATTCCTCACAATTTTCTATTCAATCAAAGGTGACAATAAACCCATAGAGCAGTTTAGCAATGATTGTGTACATATAGATAAATTTTCTATAGTATCCACAATGTCCCATGAATGATTGAACTTCTTTCACTATTTTCAAACATGGCATGTCCACCACAATCGCCTTGATCTTGTCCATATCCATGGATATTCCGTTGGTAGACACAATATGACCCAAGATCTTGCCTTGTCTAACCATGAAAACACATTTCCCTGGATTCAGGCAGATCCAATAGGTGTGACATTTTTTTTGAGTTGAGGTTTGGAGGGAGCTTTTTCTAGATTTTTGGTCAATTGAGAAATTAAAAAAAAAGCTCGCTTCACTCCAAAATTAGTTTTTGGAGCAAGCTTTTCAGAGCGAGCTTTTTTCCTTAATCCCCCCCCCCTCTCTCTCTCCCCATCTATCTATCTATCTATTGATCTCTCTCTCTCTCTCTCTCTCTCTCTCTCTCTCTCTCTCTCTCTCTCTCTCTCTCTCTCTCTCTCTCTCCCTCCCTTCCTCCTCTCTCTATATCTATGTCTTTCTCTCTCTTCCATCTCTCTCTCTCTCTATATATATGTGTGTGTGTGTGTGTGTTTCTCTCTCTCCCCCATCCCTCCTCTCTCTCTCTCTCTCTCTCTCTCTCTCTCTCTCTCTCTCTCTCTCTCTCTCTCTCTCTCTCTCAATACCATCTTATATGGGCTCATTCATATATATGCAATATATAAAGTACAATTTGAGATACTTATACGAGATTACCTGGTAGAGAAGGTAATTAAACCTTATACGAGATTACCTAATAGAGAAGGTATAAAATTAAACCTTCACATGTGCTCATCTAGTCCAAAAGCCAATCAAAAACTTGACAAGAGGCGAGACTCGCTCAACAAGAATTAAAAACACCACGAACATGAAGCTTTCACTCTTCAAGCATGGACAACTTTATTGGGAGTCCATGCTCTTAACCACGACCTTTTATTGACTTTGCAAGTAAGCCTCTTCATACCCTGCATAAATTGTTTCTTCTTCAATTGGATTGTGTCCCTTGTACCCTCCACTAGCCTCATCTCTTTTGATGTTGGAACATGAAAATGCATTCACCTCTATGTTCCCATTGTCTGCTAGCTTAACTATATCTTTTAGCTTGTGAATGACGTCACTCATGAGCGACCGCAATCTTGCTGGTTTGTTCAAGCATTGAATTTCTAATGCAACAATTCTCTCTGCTTGTATAAAAGAGAACCTCCCTTCTAGCTTTGCATCAAAAAAGCTTTCAATCTTCCTTTATCCTTTAAGATAGGACTTCATCCAATCCAGCAGCTGTTGCTCATTTTTGGGCCGATTGCACTTCACAAACCTCCGACCCGCCATAATTTCAAGCAACACCACACCAAGACTCCATACATCACTTTTCAATGTAAGGTGGCTTGCTGTAATATACTCTAGAGTTGCATAGCCTTGTGTTCCGACAACCACAGTCGTGACATGGCTCTCTCCTTCGGACCTTGCCTGGCTAAACCAAAGTCCGATAGTTTCGGGGTGAAGTCCTTGTCCAATCATATATAGTATGTTTTGAAATCACAAAATATAACCTGAATCCCATTTATTTCTTCATGCAAGCACGCTAATCCTTGAGCAGCACCTAGCATGATGTTCAACTACTGATCCCAAGAAATTACACCTGGTCCCTTCGGGAAAAGATGATACACCAAGCTTATGTTGGGCATGAACTCAGACATCAACAAGCGTTGCATGCCTCTATCATTATCTTCTGCGCAGACTGACAAGCCTCACTACATTGGGATATTCAACTATCCCAAGAAAGTGGACTTCAAAAAGCCACTCTTTGTGTCCCTATTGTCCGTTTTTGTTCAATTGCTTGATGGAAACGTCTTCGATGATGTGCATCCCATTGCGATTTGTCTGCTTAATGTTCACCCTATACACGCACCCAAACCCCCCTTCACAAAGAAGATGTGACCTATAAAATTTTTGATGATGTGCATCCCATTGCGATTTATTTGCTTAAGGTTCGCCCTATACACACACCTAAACCCCCCCTCACCAAGAAGATGTGACCTAGAAATATTTCGTGTCTCAGCTTAATATAGGGTAAAACCCCCAATAGTGGACCACCTAAGCTGGCAGGCAAATTTTGACCTCTACGCTGCAATGTTTTGAGCTCGGAAGGGTGCAGTAGATGGTCGAAGGCAACATCTACCTGCAGTAAAAGTCGCAGGTTGAGCGGCGATGCACGGGCGATGAACAATGGCACAACAATTTTTCAGTGTAACAAAATTGAGGGCCAGTGAGCATACACTCCCAAGGGGAGTAGAGAGCCAGCGCGCCAGCAAGGCTTGAACGCAGAATCTGACGACGGAGATCTGCACTCACTCGTGGTAACCACATCAGAACTCAACGCTCAATGTCCCATTTCTAGAGGTTTTTTGAAGTAGTGCTAGGGGTCGACGGGTCCCTCTACAAGGACCCGGCTTTTTATTGGGATTTTCACCCTAGTGCCGTTTTCAATTTCAAAAATGGCGTTTGAAGGTAAGAAGAAAAAGAGAAATTCCATCCCAAAGTAGAGAAAAAGTGTAAAAACCTAAAAAATAACCTTTTTTTAATGAAAAAATCCTTGACAAAATCAAGGAAAGGAATTTTATATGTTTGGGGAAAAGATTTTTCTCGAGAATTGCTTGCACATGAGCACGCGTATGTGTGTGTGTGTGTGTGTGTGTGTGTGTGTGTGTGTGTGTGTGAGAGAGAGAGAGAGAGAGAGAGAGAGAGAGAGAGAGAGAGAGAGAGAGAGAGAGAGGGGAAGATAGAAAACATATATATATATATATATATATGGGAAAATTTACCAAAATACCCCTCTAATTTGTGGAAATTCCCAAAATACCCCTCAAATTTCAAAAATTTCCATAATACCCTTGTATCTATTTTAGTTGGATTGTTCGATGTTTTCTAAGCTTTATTCCTTTCTGACAGTTGAGATCCATTTTTGAGTGCTTGGCATCTAATTTGTCACAAACTACCTTGTAGAAAAAGGCAATTATGTCTAAAAATAATGAAGCAAACAAAGCCTACATAACCAACTCGAATTCTAGTTTGGGCATCTTGTATGCTAGACAATCAATCTTCTTATAAAAAGCTGCAAAATTTTTTATTTTTGGAGAAATTTACTCTCACAACGAGGGGTATTTTGGAAAATTTGGAAAATTTGAAGGCCATTTGGAAATTTTGATTTTTTATAAAAAAATTTGAGGGGTATTTTGGGAATTTCCAAAAATTAGAGGGTATTTTGATAATTTTTCCACACACACACACACACACATACAGTGGAGGGAAGAGAGAAAGAGAGAGAGCGATTAAGAAAAAATCCTCTCTCCAAAATTTCATTTTGGAGTGAAGCGAGCTTATTTTTTGAATTGCCGAGTTGAGAAAAAATCTAGAAAAAGCTCCCTCCAAAAGCTCTCTCCATTCCCATCCCCATTTTCTCCAAACACTTTTTTTAGATGCTCTATATGGTCTTCGTGTAACATTGAGTGCACACGTAAGTCATCCATATATATTTCAAAAAATATACGCAAGTACTCGCTGAAAGCATAAGCCATGAGTCTTTGGAAGGTGTCCGATGCATTTGTTAGCCCAAAAGGCATAACTCGATAAGCCAAAATGCCCCATTTAACCACGAAGGTTGTTTTGTGTTGATCTTTTGGTTTAATTTCCAACTTATTATAACATGAAAATCCATCCAAAAATCTATATGCATGCTTCTTTGCTACTCTTTCCAAGACACGATCAAGAATAGAAAGATGATCATTTTCATGGGTAATAGTTGCATTCACCTTTTTGAGATTGACACACACTCTTAACTTGCCATTCTCTTAGGTACCACTACAATTGGGGATACCCACTCCGTGTTCTCAATTTCGTAAATGAATTTAGATTCCTTTAGCTTATTGACTTCCTCTTTAATTTTCTTTGCAAATATCTCATTGTAAGTAAAAGGGTGTTTTCTGCTTGGCTTAGCATTAGGCTACAAGGGGATTGTATGCTAATAGATGGCATGATCAACCCCCTTCAAGTCCTTATAAGACCAAGCAAGCACATCCTTATACTCCTTAAGCGTTTGAATAAAAGCCTCTTCTTTGTTCGGTGGTAGATCTGGAGCAATGTAAGCATGTTTAGACTCTTCTCCCAGTTCTATTAGCTATATATCATAGCTTCATTTGAATACCAATTTGGGCCAAAATAGTCCATTCTTAGAACAAACAGACAATTGGGAGTGAAAACACTCAAAACTAAATAGAACTTGACCAAACCTCTTAACAGGTCTTTAAACACCTTGTTGCAACTTTAGGAGATGAAAACTTTGGATAAAGTGTAAAAAATCATCACTAAGATATTAAGCGTGCTTAATATCTAGGGGACAAAGAAAGAAAAATTTTGACCTTTTTTCAACTCCATAGGTGTCAACATAGTGTAAAGAGGCTTTGATTCAAGTTTGGTAGAATTTGGACTTGTAAGTTGTCAGATAGGCTCATTAATCTTTGAAACCAAACTACATACAAACTTTGTCTTAGAAACCTTAAAACTAAACCAAACTTCATGGAACTTATTTTGTGTCTTACTTAGAGTGCAAACAACCGGTACAAGCCCAAAAAATTACAAAATCACCTCAATTTGACCATGGAGATAATAAGCACTCTTATTATCTCCTATCCTTAAAAATTGATATGTGCAAGTTTTTTCAAAAGGGATTGGGTCTAGATAGTCCTTGAGTGAAGTTTTAAGTGTTTTGGACAATATTTGACTTGCATGACCACCAAAATCGCATTTGAAACTACCAGCTATTGGGGATTGAGGCCAAGTGGGTAAAAATTTGAAATAACCTCATTCAGGGCTTGTTGAGGACATACTTGACTAGTGTGGACAAAAAGTGAAAAATCATCATTTGCGGGCCTAGTAGATGCTTATTATTTCCAACTAGCAAGAAAGGTCAAAATATACATTTTTTGGCCCACCTAGTTGGTAGACACCTTGACCAACTAGCATGGCAAGTTTGAAGTCATTTGGACATTGTTTGCCACTTGAAGTTGATATTTCTACAGTTGAAGGCTGCAGATTGACATTGTTGCTGTTTTGAAAGGGTTGAAGCAAAAAAAAATTGCATCATGATTTCTTGTGTATCAATGTGATCATCTGATTATCTCATATACTTTTAATTTCACAGGGATATCAAAAATAGCTTTGGAAAATTACCAGGTTGAATTGACTACATTTGAAATGGGTTGGTATTGGTAAGAGAATCTAGGCATTTATTTTCATTAAGGAGTTCAAGACTTTATGTACCTAAGGTCAAGCCGTTTTGGTGTGAATCAAGGATAAAACCAAGAGATTGAGAGTAAAGTATCTACAGAAGGAAGTATAAACCAAGGGAGGCCTTTAGAGACTATAATGGAAGAAATGTCAGACACTTACTCCGACTCAAGTTCTAAGAAATTGGGGATTGGAATCTCTCTCAGGTTCAAGTGCAATCTGACCTTATATAAGACTAACAAGCAGGGGGGCGAAATTTATATGGATACTAGTGAGGAGTATGTAGTAAGGGTAGATGACTATACTGAGTTTGAAGAGGAGTTTAGGGCTAGAAAGAAAGATACCTTCTACATGGGCCGAAATGGGGTCCAATACCTCAAAACGAAAAATCCTGACACTCTCGACCGATGGGGATTGGAGGTTGACACTCTGATTCCAAACATGGTTGTGAAATAGGGTCCGCTAGTGTTAGAGTTAGAAGGATATGACTTGATAGACACCAAACCTATGAAGCACATACCTACCGACAACCTAAGGCTATTGGGAGGAAAATAATCTTACAGACTGCTCATGCTAAACCAAGGCAGTTGGCACCCTTGAAAATCATGTATATTTTCAAGATAAGGGAGAAAGACTTAGCAGACCTTCCAGTCCATCTCTTCAGGGATTGTTATAACAATAACTTTATTATGATGAATTTGAAAGAGATCTAACAAACAAAATACGTGGGATACTCAATTCGAGAAGTTGGTATGGATACAATACCTGAAATAGAACATAACTTGGGGCCAAACAAGAGAGCATTTGGTAGCATGACCCCAAGGTAGTCACCTCAATGATGGAAATTGGGGTAGAGATGCGAAAATCACCATTAAACGAAGAAG